>NC_134579.1:49850000-50175000 GCF_037038515.1 Microtus pennsylvanicus | reverse complement strand
AGAAGATGTTTACTTTCTTATTTTATGTAAAGCTCACCCCAAATATTTAAACCATAAACGGCCTGGTAGGTTAGTCCCAGCTCCCTAGTTTAACCTGCGACCCACTTTCTTTTCTTTCTAAGTGTGGCTGCTCTCCCAGAGGATTCACGTTTGGTTCCCATGGCAATTTACAACTTTCTGTAACACCAATTCCCCGGACCTAACACCCTCTTCTGGCCTCCACAGGGACATGTGGCATGCAGCAGACAAACATACATGCAGGCAAAACACCACACGCGTAAGAAAAGCAAGTTAAATTAAATATCTTAAGACAGTGAGAGAGAATAGCTAGTGAGGACCCAGTGCTTAAGAAATGTACTTTCTTCTCTTCCTAAAAACCTGAGTTCTATTCCCAGCACCCGCATCAGCTGACTCCCAGCTGCCTGGAACCATAGCTCCAGGGGATGTGATACCTCAGGCACTTGCATTCATGTGCACATATACACATACATATACGTATACATAATTAAAGTAACAAAAACAAATCATTGGCGGTGCTGTCACACACCTTTAATCCCAGCACTCGGAGGCAGAGACAGGTGGATCTCTGTAAGTTCCTGGCTAGCCTGGGCTACAAGAGCTAGTTCCAGGACAGGCTTCAAAAGCTACAAAGAAACCCTATTTCAAAAAACAAACAAGCAAAATCTTCCAGAGTTAGATTCTGTCTTTCGAAAATAATCAATTAAAGCCGAGTAGTAGGCGCCCAGGTCTTTAATCCCAGCACTTGGGAGGCAGAGAAGCAAGGAGGATCTCTGAGGGTTTTTTTTTTAAATATTTATTTATTTATTATGTATACAATATTCTGTCTGTGTGTACGTCTGCAAGCCAGAAAAGGGCACCAGATCTCATTACAAATGGTTGTGAGCCACCATGTGGTTGCTGGGAATTGAACTCAGGACCTTTGGAAGAGCAGGCAATGCTCTTAATCACTGAGCCATTTCTCCAGCCCCAGGATCTCTGAGTTTGAAGCTAACCTGGTCTATAGAGCAAGTTCCAGGACAGGCAAGACTACATAGAAAGAAACCTTTTCCCCAAAACCAAACCAAACAAACAAGCAAACTGAGTTAAAAACAGGGAATTATATTCATATATGGAAACCAAGTGATTTGCTAAATCATAAAATCATAAAACTGTATATAAAGTCCCACGTCATTCAGCACCCCAACAGCAGAAGTTTGGTTCTGGCACACTTACAAGAATTTGGCTATGGTTATTTTCTTAATTAGTTGACAAGAAATTTAGAAGCATTGTGGCCTTTTTTCAAGCAACCATTGCTTTTGTTGTTTCTCAGGCGTTGTCCCTGTCCACCCCCTGCTTCTGTCTTCCTTCCCTGGCGCCTGCCTGTCTTTTCACATTCAAGTGAAGCACTTAAGCTTTTGCAGCAGCCCCAGGTTTCTTTCACAGTGTCCTCAGGATGGCTCACAATAGCCTCTAACTCCAGCTCCAGGATTTCCAGAACATTCTTTAGGCCTCCACAGGCACCTGAACCTGCACCTGAACCCTTGGGTATTCGCAAACTCCCACAGGCACATTTACATAGACAAAACTAAAAAAAAAAATCTTCTTGTAAGGAAAAGTAGAGCTTTTTGTTGTTTGGTTTATCTTTCTGAGACTGGATTACTCACTTGATATAAATAGGAAGTGTTTTATGAAAGGTAGTCCTGGTCATATTTCCTCAAACATAACATTTCTTAAAAGATACACCACTGATATTTAAAAATAAATAAATAAATGGTTAAGTATGAGCCTTGTAGCATACTTGAAGGATCGCAGAAGTCTGAGACCATCCTGTCTCATGGTCATTTCCAGGTCAGCCAGGGTTTCATAATGAGATCCTATGTCAAGAGGGGAAGAAAGTACTTGGAGAGGTAAAGAAAGGAGTAACTATAATCCAGATATATTATGTGATTTTTAAAAAAAGTCTACTTTCAGCAGGGCGGTGGTGGCGCACGCCTTTAATCCCAGCACTCGGGATGCAGAGGCAGGCGGATCTCTGTGAGTTCGAGGCCAGCCTGGTCTACAAGAGCTAGTGCCAGGACAGGCTCCAAAGCTACAGAGAAACCCTGTCTGGAAAAAACAAAAAAGAAAACAAAACAAAAAAAAAAGTCTACAATAAAAGGGAAAGATTAAAAAGTAGGATTGATGCCATGAATTCGTGACTAGCATTCTTGGAAGCATCTTTGCCAACTGCAGAGGCCTGGGATTGTAAGACTCGAATACAGACTTCCCTTGGACCAACTTGTTTTTTTCTTTTGCATTTTTGAGAGAGGGTCTCAATATACAGCTCAGTGTGGGCTTTAGCTCATTGTTATTCCACCTGTTTCCCAAATGGTGAAACTGCAAGTGTGCACCAGACCAGCTGAAGGAACTCTTCCTTTCTTGAGCATCTCCAGGGTGTCTAGACGGGCCCGCAATTTCCAGTATAGTCAGCCTTGACGTTCTGACCTCCATCTCCTGAGTACAGGGATTAAAAGCATGTTCCCCATGTCAAACCTGAGGCAATTTTTGGAGCGATAAAACAAAATAAGCATAGGAATCCATGTGCTTCAAAGACAGTATGTAAATGGTGTTCTACTTAGAAGGTCACGAAAAGCCAGATTGAGATTTCAAGGAGAAAGATGGAGCTGTGCGAACTGAGGATGCAGTTTCGCCATTAGCAGGCTTGGTTACTATGCACAAAGCCATGGACGGGATCTCTGTCACCATAGGCATCTCTAGGGCGATGGCTCACACCTGTAGTCCTCATACTCAGCACTCAAGGGGATGCAGGAGGATCAGAAGCAATTTGTGAGACTCTCAGAGACATCTTTATCTATGGTTTTAAAAATGCCTTTTTTTTTTTTTTTTGGTTTTTCGAGACAGGGTTTCTCTGTGGTTTTGGAGCCTGTCCTGGAACTCGCTCTTGTAGATCGAACACAGAGATCCGCCTGCCTCTGCCTCCCGAGTGCTGGGATTAATGGCGTGCGCCACCACCGCCCAGCTTCAGGAATGTCTTATAGGCTTTCTAACTCTTTTTTTAAGCTTCATGTTATCCCTACATTAAAGTATATTTAAAAGACAAAGGAACTATTTACCCAATAGAGACCATTCATGAAAATAGAATTATCATTTGTGGTAGGGAGGCTTATCACTTAGGGGTGGGGGCGGGGAATGAGGTGATCACTGTAGCCCATTCCAGCTTCAAACTCACAGTAATTCTTCTGCCTCGCCTCCCAAGTGCTAAAATTGCAGGCATTAGCCACCATGCTCAGCTGGAAATAGAATCACCCAGTGAATAATCACTTGAAAATAGTAGTTGAGTCAGGAAATAGCTGAACCAAGGGCTGTGTGGCTTAGGGTAAGGAAACTCTTTAATTTCTTAGATACATTATCAAAATTATCAGTAAAGGGATAATTGCACCCATAGACTTCTTTTGTAGAATTCTCTATGGGACGTGAATTACAGATATTAACAACCTTGTTGGACACCATGAAGTATACCAGTATAATCGCTGTCTTGATGAGATACACTATTGAAAAGACAAGTGAATTCTAATGCAAAGTTAAATTACACTGAAAGGCCTGACAATCATGTCTCAAGTAGAGTTCACCATCTTTAACCATTGGGGAAATGGAAATTAAACTAAACTGAGATTCCAGCTCACAGCTGGAATGACTACCAGCCAGAAAAATGACAACAAATGCTAGAGATGGAGGGATAAGAAGCTTTTTATGCCTGATGCAGATGTGTATCTGTGCCCCTATGGAAAGCAGTACAGAGGTTCCTCAGACTAAAACACAGAACTACCAGGACTCGGGTATCCCACTTGTGAAGTTTATGCCAGAAGACACTTGTGCCTCCTTGTTTGCTGCTAATCACAACAGCTAGGCAATGGAAACAGCCTAGGCCCAACAAATACGGGAAATGAGGTACGCATACACAATGAGATGCTATGCTTATAAAGAAATGTGGCCTGTGACGGTCCTGAAACAAAGCACTTTCTGCCAAAAACTGACACTCTACATTCGATCTCCAGCTCAGAAGGAAGGAGGACCCTGACTACCGTAAGTTGTCCCTTTTACCTTCACACACAATGTGCAAGCATCTCAGATCACTAAGACATTGCTGGGTACACTGTTCAGAAAGGGGTATGTGTAGGCTGTCACAGGAATTAAATGAGAGGTGTGTGTGTGTGTTTCTGTGTAACCCAAACTAAGTGGTGTCCCAGGTTGCTAAACTATTCCCTATGCTTGCCTGTCTGGGGGTGGGGGGTGGAGGGACAGCTCAGCAATTCTAATTGTAAGAACACTTGCTGCTCTTCCAGAGGACCCATGGTTGGCTGCCTAGCCCACATTAAGCACCTCACCTCTCCAAATTCAGGGACTCCAACATTCTCTAGGCTCCATGGTACCCACACATACACATAGACAAGCATATTATATACAGACACACAAATAACAAAGATAGTAGAGAGGAGTGAAAATGCTCTCTTAGTCTTGTGTAATGTACCTGGAGTGCGAGGGGATTGCCTCTAGAACTGCCCACACCCTTGCACTGATACTCAAGATGCTCAAAGTATTTGTATACACCAACCATTCTTCAGTATTCATCCCCCATGCCTTCTTTGTTTCTGAGACAGGACTTCATGAAACTCTGGCTGACCTGGAAATCAGAGATCTACCTGCGTCTCTCATGTGCTAGGATTATATGTATGTACCATAATCTCACTATTATGTGTAGTGCTTAGTACAATGTAATGCTGTCTAAGCAGACAATGAGCTGGATTGTTCAGGGAATAAGAAAATATCTGCACACCTTTAATTCAGATTAGAACCCAGTATTGAGTCCTTATAGATGGCCAGCGGTGTAGTTCAGAACAGACTAGCAGGCTTTAAATTACCCTGTTTCTTATAACAACGAGTCCACCTATTGATCATTTTAAACACTCCTTGGTTTCTGGACCGAGAAGGAACTGTTTTCCTGTTCTCTAAAAGTTCAGTTAGGCACTTTCTGAAAATTGAGACTGGGTTGCTTGAAGACAGGAATTTTAATCTTTCCACCCCAGTTGTTCTCTGGACCCCATGACTAAAATAGGATTGCACAAGTCCAATGCAGGGATGGTTGGATATCCAGTTATAAGACTCGTCAGTTCACCACACAAAACCTTGGCATCAGTCTAAGGTGGCATATTTTCACGTAGCTGTTTGTGTTTCTTTTCAGTGCGTCTGTCCCTTTCGAAATTCCTCATCATCTTCCTATTGCTGCAAGAGAAAAGTTGGAGGGTTGTAAAGAAGGTTGCCAGGGGGAGAATCCAAGACTTTTTTTTTCCCTTAACAAAGAGAAAAGATGGAGGTGGTGGCACACGCCTTTAATTCCAGCATGAGGAGGGAGGCAGGCGGATAAATTGCCACTGAATTTGACGTCAGCCTGCAACCTTGTCTCAAAATAAAAAACCAAATGAACAAATAAGGAATCCATTTCACTTAGGGAGCCCCTAAGATGGTTTTCCTGAATCCTGGGGTGAGTGAAGGCTGCTCTGTTTACCAGCTCTAAGGGTTCACAGAGGTTTTGTACTCATGAGTAGATGTTGAATTCTAGCGACTAAGGCAGGGCTATCAGATATCTCTGCAAGTAAAGCCACCTGCCCGGGAACCCGAGGACCTGATTTTGATCACTTGTGTCACGGCATGCCTCTGCCCCGAACCATAATCAGTAACCCGAGCCCAAAAGAAATAAATAGAACTAAAATCAAAAGCAGTATTTCTAAGGCCAATGTATTACTTTCTTTGGGTCTTTGAAGCCAATCAGGACAATATACCATATTGCCTTGCTCACTCCTGAGTTTTCCTGAGCTCCTCCAAACACACCTTCTTTACTCATTTCTATTTCAGCTTGGATTTTCTCACTAATTTTTGTAATTCCAAAAAATTTTTAATGCTGGAACTCATACAGCGCAGTCAGGGCTCTATGCCCCTACCTCTGGTTTTATGCTGTGCTGGGGATTGAACCCACGCCTTATTTATGCTAAGCACACAGTGTTCACCAAACTACCTTCCTAACCCTTTAAAAGCAGCTAACATCCACTATCCCTATTTTCATCTGATCTATATAGCAAATTAAGAAAAAGCAGGATGTTTGATCTCAGGCTTCTTTCTATTCGATTATTCAGAAGTTCATCTAACCATCTTGCTTTTTCTGTTTCCCATACCGAGAGAGGTGCTTGGGGATTACCTGTGGGCACATTCAGGGCAGAGCAAATTATCTTCCAGTCCAGGGGATGGGAACACACAGGCTGGTAAAATGAAGAGAGGTATCATCCTTTGGGAACTGTATGGAACCCAGGTCTGACCGGCGTGCATCTGCAGGCAAACCCAGCCTTCCTTATCAGCAGGGAGCTGCCTGCCGTGGATGACACACCACCTATGTCCTGGGAAGGAGAACAAAACAAGATCAAGACAACACTCCATGCCCTCTCCCCTAAAGTTACTCCTGAATTTGTTCTCTATGGTCTGCTAAAAATCAAACGTATTTCTGATAGCTTATAAACGGTCAAAACTCTTACATAGCATGCTATTTAAGCACAAAAAAAAAACCCCCAAAAACCAAATTGAGTGAGATGCATGGAAAACAGTACAGATGACAGTTAGAACGACAAATTGTGCTTCAAAGGAATCTTAGTTACTTTGCAGAATGCTTGCTTTTGGCTCAAGATTTTTCTAAATGATCCATACTACATTATTAAAACTTGCATTCCACTTTCCTTTCTTTCCCATACTAGAGATGAAATCCAGGACCTCATGCATGTTAAGACTTCTACCACTGAACCAAGCTACTCAAACCCTTGCTTTTCCTACAAGGAAGGTAGCAAGTGTTACTAAATGCCTTTTTCCCCAATAACACCACTGCCCAGTTTTAACACGGGTATCTGATATTATTTAAAAGAAGCCATGACTGGGCCGGGCGGTGGTGGCACACGCCTATAATCCCAGCACTCGGATATCTGTGAGTTCGAAGCCAGCCTGGTCTACAAGAGCTAGGTCCAGGGCAAGCTCCAAAACTAGAGAAACCCTGTCTGGAAAAAAAAAGTCTCAATGCATACACACATAATACACACCTTGGAATAAATGTAACCAAGAAAGTGGAAGACTGCCTGGCGATGGTGGCGCACGCCTTTAATCTCAGCACTCGGGAGGCAGAGGCAGGTGGATCTCTGTGAGTTCGAGACCAGCCTGGTCTACAGAGCTAGTTCCAGGACAGGCTCCAAAGCCACAGAGAAACCCTGTCTCGAAAAAACCAAAAGAAAGTGGAAGACTATGTTAAAGAGTCTGAAAGAAATTGAAGATCCTAAAAGATGAGACCCCCACACACACACACACCATGACTTTAAGATTGGAAAAATTGTAAAAATTACCTACAAACCTGGCCAGTGGTAGGGGCACACTTTTAATCCCAGGACTTGGGAAGCAGAGGCAGAAGGCTCTCTTTGAGTTTGAGGCCAGCCTGGTCTACAGAGTGAGTTCCAACACAGAATCCAAAGCTACAGAGAAACCCTGTCTCAAAAAAAACCAACCCAACCCCCAAAAATAGTTTTACCAAAAGCAAACTAGAGATTCAATATACTTCCCAAATTTCCAATGTTGTTCTTCACAGAAACAGGAAAAAGTTCTAAAAATTCTATTGGAGCACAAAAGAAACCTGGAGACCCAATGCAATCCTTAGTAGTCAGAACAAATAATGCAGAAGCATCTGATTAAGATAAACTACAATGGCACAAATATGCATTGGGAAAAAAATGACTGTTTGCTGAATTGTTCCTAAAAATCAGAGGGCAAGCAGATCCACCTCACTCTGCAAAAAACTTCTAAAATGGATGGAAGACCCGACTCTGTTAGGAAAACGAAGACTTTAACATAAGTTAGAACTTTCTGAATAAGACTTTATAAATTGGAAATAATGATTGATAAATAAAAAATTGCAGCATTTCTGTATAACAAAGGAAAGACTGAACAGACAGCCTATAAAACAGGATAAAAATCTTTGCTAGCTATACAGTAGTATGTATGTATGTATGCATGCATGCATACATACATGTATA
The DNA here is from genome assembly GCF_037038515.1 of Microtus pennsylvanicus. Lineage (NCBI taxonomy): Eukaryota > Metazoa > Chordata > Mammalia > Rodentia > Cricetidae > Microtus > Microtus pennsylvanicus. The sequence goes on along the minus strand of NC_134579.1, from coordinate 50,166,886 downwards.
CATCTACAATATTAATTAATTTTATCACTATTAATCATATTCTTTGCTTTAAGTTTCCCCGTGTAGTTTCCATTCGCCTGGAACTCACTAAATAAAGACTGCCCTCAAGTTCACGGTCAGCCTGCCTCCGACTCCAGTGCTGGGATTACAGATGCTACAGGTCCATGCCGTGAAGTCAAGCATTATGTGGTGATAGGGATTTAATACAGGGCTCCAAACACATTGGGCACTCTACTTAAGGCATTTCCAATCCCTATGAATGCCTTAAGTAGGAAAGAAAAGTGTACTTTATCCAGGCTGGCAGACACATTATTAGACTATTATTCCTTCAACATTGGAATTCCCATATTTAGCAATGAGACTGTGTCACTAGTCCAAATAAGATCTTGCTATTCATCAAGAGGCAAAGATAAAGTTCTATGTGAGTCAAATTTGTAATCTACAGTAGTGTTTCTCAACCTATGGTCACAACCCCTTTGGCAAACCTCTAAAAATTTGATGGAAGTAGCAGCTTTGCAGTTATGAAGTAGCAATGAAAATAATCTTATAAGGCCGGGCGATGGAGGCGCAGGCCTTTAATCCCAGCACTAGGGAGGCAGAGGCAGGCGGATCTCTGTGAGTTCGAGACCAGCCTGGTCTACAGAGCTAGTTCCAGGACAGGCTCCAAAGCCAGAGAAAACCCTGTCTCGAAAAACCAAAAAATAAATAAATAAATAAAACATAAAATAAAATAATCATATGGAGTCTCCGAAGCCACAAAGAAACCCTGTCTCAAAACCTCCCCCCCCACACACACAAAAAAAATTAACTTGTGGTTGGGGGTCACAACACGAGGAAATGTATTCAGGGTCATAGGGTTAGGAAGGTTGAGAATCACTGATCTAACTTTGCTTCATTTTTAAGATGTAGTCTTTGATTACCAGGCTGGTCTTGAGCTCTGCAAGTAAAGGATGACTTTAACTACTGACCCAGACTTCACCTTCCATCCCACCTGACCACCTTCAGACTTCAGTCCGTCCTTCCGTCTCACGCCAATGTTAACCAAGCACACCACATAGTGCTCACACCTTGCTGTTGGTCTTACCGGTGACTGGGGGAAGAAATGCTTTGGCTTTAGAGGGAAGAGGCCGGCAATTCTCAGCCCTAGGCTGAGAAGCTCGCATGGTAATTCTTCCCCAGGCTGCAAAAACGGACTTCCTTTCTGAAGTCAGAACTTCTACTATGCCGGACTCCCTTTCTGAAGTCAGAACTTCTACTATGCCGGACTCCCTTTCTGAAGTCAGAACTTCTTCGCCGGGCTCGTCCTCCTCTCTCTTCCTCTTCAAACCTTGAGGTCTGGGTCCTGCGATGACTGCTTTGTTGGTTTTTTTCGCAATGGGCTTCAGTCTGGCCTCACGAGAGGTTTCGGGAATATACTGAAAATAAAATTCAACAGTGTCCAAAAATGCTCTTGCAAGAAGAACTTGTTATGCCGATTTCACCAGAATTTCCCACTGGCTTGAGCAAGCACAATTTTAAAAACACTACTCTCTATAGTGTTGGTTTAACAGGGAGAAAATTTTGGCAGTTAAAAGCAGAGATCCAGCAGGAGAATGACTCAGTGTGGAAGATGCTGGCCTGGAGGAAGGACCGACTGTGATAAACAATCGTTCCCCCAAAAAACGCCTACAACCACAGCTCCCAGGGGATTTGACAGGACTGCCGGTGCAGAACAGCTGAGAAAACTTGAGCACCAGGTCCAGGGAGAGACACTGCCAGCCTCAAGAGGAGGAACTCAAAAAGGACGCAAAATGTACTGGCACTTGGTAAAAACAAGGAGATCTGATCCAGGTTGGACACCTGGTAAGATAGCAAGGCCCAGGCACGTGGTTGTGGGATTTGAGGAAGGTGGTTTGGTTTTTTGTGAGCTCATTTATTCAGAACAGGATTTGAGTAATAGTCCCGGAACTAGCTCTAGATAAGGCTGACCTTGGAACCTCAAAGATCTGCCTGCCCCCACCTCCAGTGCAGGGATTAAAGGTGTCACCACCACACCCAGGTGGTGATTTGTTTGTTCAGTCTAAATCCGCTGTCCCAGGCTGGCCTTGAACTTATCACCCACCCTGCCAGAATTGCTTTAGCCCCTCTAGTTCTTTTGGTTTTGAGCAACACTGTCCTCTTGGCCAAGAACTTAGTATGAGGCCAACATATAGACCCTCCTGGCCCCAGTCCCCAGTTCTGGGATCCGAGTTGTGTCCTGCCCAACTGTAGTGCCCAGTTTCAAATACAAAAGCTATAGGAAGATGGAAGTGGCTGTGTAGTGGGCATAGTGTTTGGGTACAACCTAAACAATCCTACATGACTACATTCAAACCAATATTTCATGGAACCTAATGGTGCAAGGCCTGTAATCCCCACTGTTAGTGCCTGCAATCCTGGCACTTGGGAGGTTACAAGCAGGAGAATTCAGAGCTCAATGATCTCTTTAGCTACACAAGGGGCAACCCATGACACTTGGAGACCTTCTTCTAGACGTGGCACACATCCTTAATTCAGCACTCAGGAGGCAGAGGCCGGTGGGACTGCGTTCCAGGCTGCCCGTCATACAGTGAGACCTCAGGGGGAAAAAAAACCCTCACATAATCAAAGAAAAAAGAAAAAAAGGAGGTTGAGTCCATACTACACATTTGGTCCCTCAAATGTCAGTAACCCTGCCTTAAAGGAAGGTTACATAGAGCAATTATAGCGAGACCATGGGGGAGAGCCACCTCCACTCCATCACCATACCCGTTACTCACGCATATTTGTTCAGAATATGAATATTGTTGGAGTCTCTTGTAGACTTCCACTTTCTAAGGAAATCAAGAGAAAATAGTTAAAGCCTGACCAAACTCCACAAACTTAAGAGTCCACATAGCAAAGAATCCCATTGGGAGGACGCTAACCTTGCCGTCCGTACTCAAACCGTACCAGCTGCACCATTTCCGAAGTGTGTTCCGGGACACCTCGTGAATGGGAGGCAGGACGTCTGGCGGGGACGGGTGGGGCTTTCGGGACACCAAGGGGTTGGTATTCCCAGAAGCTGGCGTCAGGGAAACAAATGTAGAAAAGAACAGAGACAAAGCAAGAACTGTTTAGTCCCGGGTGGTTGTTGACAATCTAGTTTGCATGTAAAGCTGCCTTTTGTTTGCCTGTTACAAATGAGGAATTCGCTTGAGGAATTCAAGATCACAGCACACGTCTTAAAATAGGAGACCCAGGAGAGCCACCCACACTCATATTCTAAGTTCTATGCTTTCTCTTAAGATTGTCTTAGTATGTTTATGTATGTGCCAGTGTGTATTCTAGACAGCAGAACTATTTCTGTTTCTTTTTGTTTGTTTCTTCCATTTTCTCGAGACAGGGTTTCTTTGTGTAACCTAGGCTTTCCTGGAACTCTTTGTAGAACAGGCTGGCCTCAAAACTCAGATCTAGCCTGGCGATGGTGGCGCACGCCTTTAATCCCAGCACTCGGGAGGTAGAGGCAGGCGGATTTCTGTGAGTTCGAGGCCAGCCTGGTCTACAAGAGCTAGTTCCAGTACAGGCTCCAAAGCCACAGAGAAACCCTGTCTTAAAAAACCAAAAACAAACAAACAAACAAACAAACAAAAAAAAAAACCCCAGATCTAGCTGCCTGCCTCTGCCTTATGGGGGCTGGGATTAGAGGTCTGTACCACAATACCCTGCATCTATTTTCGATCTTAAGGCAGCAAGCACATGGGACTTAGCCACTGAGAGAGGTACAGTTTTCTCCTGGGGAACTACAGTGAGGCTTAGTGGACAGTGTGGTGTAAGAAGCCTTTCTGGTTTGGGGGTGTGGGTCTTTAAGCCTTTAATCCCAACACCAGGGAAGGAAACGTGGGGAATTTTTCTGTGAGTTTGAGGTCTACATAAAAGGCTCCAGGTCAGCCAAGGCAGAACACTGAAAAACTAAGTCCAACAGAAACTATCTACTTTCCTAGCTTTCCAGAGTTTACTGAGAAATCCATTTCACACCTACACAGTTTTTCCCGGGACTCTTAAATTGGACATTACCTGCTGGCTTGAGCTCTGTGGCTAAAGATTCTGCTGTAGGGCCTCCTAAGGTGAGATCCTCTGTGGCTGGGATCAGCGTTAGAATGATATTTTCTTGAAGTCCTCCCTTAAAGCACGAGTGCAAAGAGAAGCAGTGAACAATTCTGTTAACTTCCAAGGCAAGCTTAATGAATTCATTATTTACCATCTGTGCTCTTGTGTGGGGCACGCAAGATGCCTGGAATTTGGACGAGAGTGGTCCTTGTGAAGAGGACTGTCTATAGACGATAGGTAATCTCAGTCCTTTGGGTTTGCAAGTGATATGCCCAGGCTCAGAAAAGAAATAAGTTGCTGGGTGGTGGTAGAACAAACCAAAAACATTTTAGAATCCCAGCACTTGGGAGGCAGAGACAGGCGGATCTGTTAGTCTGAGGTCAGACTGGCCTACAGAGTGAGTTCCAGGACAGCCAGGGCTGTTACAGAAGTACTGTCTTGAAAAGCAAAACAAAAAAAGAAAAAAACAAAACAAGGAAGATTTTAAAAAATGATTTAAGACTATGGAGTAGTGACAGCTCCTTGAGGAAGTTCCTGAACATCCTACAGATTTGTGCCATACCATTCCCCTTCTATTGAAATCTCTTCACCCCCCAGCCCTTTATTTCCAAACTTGAATTATTGTTTTACATTTGTGTAACACTTTATCAAAATACTCCAGACACAGGTTTACTTTTGTTACCTAAAAGGAAAAAAACAAACAAACAAACAAACAAAAACAGTGCCAGGCAGTGGTAGTACACACCTTTAGTCCCAGTACTTGGGAGGCAGAAACAGGCAGATCTCTAAATTTGAGGCCAGCCTCATCTACAGAGAGTTCCAGGACAGCCTGGGCTACACGTAGAAACCTCGTCTTGAAAAGCAAAAAGCAACAACAAAACAAAAAATTGGGATTACCCCACTCTGGAGATGAGGCCTAAATGTAGCCATGAGTTGGCTTAGCCAGTTCTTTCTCCTAGCTTTGTACAGTGGTCCTTAGCTGGCCCAGGATCATTCATGCCTAGATAGGAAACCCACACGGCACTCGGGGTACTGGGGAACTGGTTACTTCTCAGAAAAAAAAAATGTTATCAAAAACTTCCACTTAATCTTAGTTCATCTTTCTGGGAAAATTTTGTCTTAGCTACGGTACTCCTTGTATTAGACAAAGGTACAGATTACTATTTCATCTGGGAAAGAGTTTCCTTTTACTCCCAGGGAATACGTACTGTCGAGCATGTGCAAAATAAAAAAAGCAACAACCAGAAGATTCCAAGATGGAGGCTTTGAACTCGAATTGATTCCTCCCAAATCGGGAGCAAGAGCGAGACCTAGAAAGACAGTGAAAAGAACTACCGGAAAATAAATTCTTCTAGAAAGAAAGTTACCTGGTCATAAGTGTCCTGGCTGGCAACTGACATTTTCGGCAAGCTTCAGAGAAGACAAAAGCAGCAAAGACAAGGATGCCGGGAGCTCACTGCTGCTAACCTGAGCAGTTCATTTACAGGTAAATGCCTCCTCCTACTTCCTGTCGCCCAAATGGGCTCTTTCCCCTCCTCCTCCTCCCTCCACCCTTTCCTCTCTGACAGTGACTTTATCAGGTCCATTGCTCTCAGTAGACAGCTGATAGCACAGAGCTGAATTCTTACGTAAATCAAAAACCCATATCCCCCTCCCACCCCTTAAGACTTTGCGGTCTGCCTGGACTACGTGACCAGACCCTCCCTAAGGGTGGTGCATGCTAGTTATTCCAGCCCTGGAGAGACTGAGCCAGCAAAACGCTCAACTCCACTCAGCCTGGACTGCACAGTGAAACCCTTGAGGAAAAAAAGAGAGAGAGAACGGAGTGAGGAAGGGAAGGAAGGAAGAAAAAAAAGAAAGAAAACAAAAAAAGAGAGTCTCCCCCTAAAATGAATTCTTAATTTATTGAGGAACTGTCACTAACCTAGACTATGAAGTCACACCTATCTTGTGACTCTCTCTGGTGGAGGTGTGTCCCAGGCATCTCTATTTCTGTCCCCCCAGGTGCTTCTACATTCTAATAACACTGCCCAAAATCAAGCTTTGCCAGAACTGGCTTTGGAGATTGGCCCTTCCTTGTGAGACAGAAACTGAATGACGTCCAGAGGGTTGGGGAAAGGTAAGGTCTCCTTCTTCCCACGTGGGTGCCACAGTGCTGCTTTGGGAGGTTAAGTAAGGTGACCTAGTGGTCTGAGGTGGGTGGCATTGAGACAAAATCTGCTGCTGGCCTTATTTTCTCAGTCTTTAGGCTTCACCTTCATAAGCACAGGCAGGAGTCACCAGGCCCTAGTCACACTGGATCGTTCTCTCTTTCTCTCTCTAATTTTATTTTTTTTTCATTTCTTTCTCTTTTTTTTGGTGGGGGGGTGTTTCGAGACAGGGTTTCTCTGCAGCTTTGGAGCCTGTTGTCCTAGAACCAAGCTGGCCTTGAACTCATGGAGATCCATTTGTCTCTAACTCCCTGGGATTAAAGGTGTGTACCACTACAGCACAGTTTCTTCATTAGGAAATACTACAGGAGCCGGGCGATGGTGGCGCATGCCTTTAATCCCAGCACTTGGGAGGCAGAGGCAGGCGGATCTGTGAGCTCGAGACCAGCCTGGTCCACAGAGCTAGTTCCAGGACAGGCACCAAAGCCACAGAGAAACCCTGTCTCGAAAAACCAAAAAAAAAAAAGAAAAGAAAAGAAAGAAATAAGACGGGCCTAGTGAACTGAAGGCATGGTCAGTGGTTAAGAGCACAGGCTGATCTTGCAGAGGATCCAGAGTAGATGGCCAGTATCTATGCAGGGGGTCCCAGCTGTCCATCACTCCAGTTTCAGGGTATCTGAGACCGGAACGCCAAAGATACTTAGGGGGTTGGTGCACATGCAAACATGCACGAAAAAAAAAAATACCCATACATTCAAAATGAAGTTTAAGGTAGAATTTAAAAGATAAACTACGGGGCTGGAGAGATGGCTCAGAGGTTAAGAGCATTGTCTGCTCTTCCAAAGGTCCTGAGTTCAATTCCCAGCAACCACATGGTGGCTCACAACCATCTGTAATGGAGTCTGGTGCCCTCTTCTGGCCTGCAGGCATACACACAGAATATTGTATAAATAAAGAAATAAATAGATTAAAAAAATAAAAGATAAACTACCTTTTCACAAAAGCGGAGTGTGCTGGCACATGCCTTTAAGCTCAGCACTCAGGAAGCAGCAGCCTGTTCTATAGAGTCCCAGGTCAGTGAAGAATACAAAATGGGATACTGTCTGAAACAAACAAAATTATTTAGACAGGCTTATCACATTTAAGCTGCATGACCCGCCTTCTAGGGCACCGCATCAGCACACACAGGACAAGAAGTGCAACCAGCAAAGAAGAATGGGGAAAGATGAAACGTCTGGGCTGATGTGACTGGGCAGTGAAAATGCAAAAAATACCTAAACATTCTTTCTCCTCTCGGCTGGGTGTGGTGGTGCACACCTTTAATCCCAGCACTGAGAAACAGAGGCAAGTGAATCTCTGTGAGTTCGAGGCCAGCTTGGTCTACAAAGCGAATTCCAGGACAGTCAGTACAGTTACACAGAGAAATCCTGTCTCCAAAAAAAACAAAAAAAAAACCCCAGCCGGGCGTTGGTGGTGCACGCCTTTAATCCCAACACCCGGGAGGCAGAGGCAGGCAGATCTCTGTGAGTTCGAGACCAGCCTGGTCTACAAGAGCTAGTTCCAGGACAGGCTCCAAAGCCACAGAGAAACCCTGTCTCGAAAAACCAAAAAAAAAAAAAAGTAATAAAAAAAGTCAGTCAGATGTGATGCCTCACACCTGTATCCCTAGCACTCCGGAGGCAGAGACAGGTGGATCTCTTAAGTTTGAGACTTGCCCGTGCTACTCCAGTAAGTTCTGGGCTAGCTAAGGCTACCCTGCTGGCTATACCTGAGACTCCATATGAAAAGTAAAACAATACTAACAAAAAAGAATTTTTTATTTATTCAATTTTTACAGTCTCATATTTATTTATATTTATTTTCTTTTCGGTGTTTTCCCCCTCTTTCTAAAACACTTATTTTTGGAGACAAGTCCATGTAGCCCAGGCTGCTCTGCTTGCTAGGTAGACGGATTTACCCTGAGATCCTGACCATCTAGCCTCCACTAGCTAAGAGTTATGATTTAGAAGCATGTGCCATTGAACCTGACTAAGGGACTGGAGAGATGACTCGGTGGTGAAGAGCCCTCACCTGAGCACCGGTGGTCAATTAATTCTCTCTACCCACAGGATTGTTGACTATTGTCCAATGTCAAGTCCTGTCCCAGGGAATCTGACACACTCTTCTGGCCTCCTGCAACACCAGGCATGCACATGGTAGACAGACGCACATGAAGACAGAATATCCATACCAGTATTGTAACTAAACTTAAAAATTTGTTTGAGTCAGGATCCAAATAAGATCTATGTAAAGTGTTAAGTTGATATGTATCTTAGATCTTTCTTTAACCTCCACATTTTCTCTTTGTCTTTTACTTTCCCTCACAATTAATTGTCCCGGATTTTTCTTTCTTCCTTTTTTTCTTGTTCGTTTGAGACAGAGTTTCTCTGTATAGCTTTGAAGCCTGTCCTTGAACTCACTCTGTAGACCAGGCTAACCTTCAACTCATAGAGATCCACCTGCAACTGCCTCCCAAGTACTGAGATTTAGGCGTGTACCACCAACGCCCAGTTTGTGGGTGTTATTTTTTTTTATTATTTATTAAAGATTTCTGCCTCCTCCCCGCCTCCTGTGGGTGTTATTTTAAAAATCCTAAAAGGGCCTGCCTACTTGAAAGAAGTAGCTTAAGTCTGGCGTTAAGGATTTTTAGATTGAATCTGGCATTGTAGTTCACTGGGTATTTGCCCAGCATACCCAAGGGTCTGTCTTCAGTCCCCAGAACCTTGTAAACAGGTGTGTTTATTCGGGGCTGTAGCAGCAGAAGTCTGCAATCTCAGGGTTTCGGAGGTCCAAGTTCAAAGTCATCCTCAGCTACAAAGTTCCGCATCAGCTTGGGCTAAATATACTACGTTAAAGCCTGTCTCAAAACAACTTAGCCTAGACTAGGGACATAGGTTAGTGGTAGAGAAAGGAGCCACCACCATTTCTAATGTACTCAACAGGTATTAAGTTCTTTAGATTTGCTTATAATGATTAGTTGTTGTTTTTTTTTTGTTGTTTTGTTTTGGTTTTTTGAGACAGTTTCTTTGTGTAACAGCCCCAGCAGCTAGCTGTTCTATAGACCAGGCTGGCCTTGAACTCACAGAGATCCACCCTCCTCTGCCTCCTGAGTGCTGGGATTAAAGGCGTGCACTTCTACGGCCCAGCAGCCATTATTATTTTGTTAAGACAAAGTCTCAGGGAGCTTGGGCTGACTCAAAACTTACTATGTAGCAGAGGCAGAGGATGAACCTCAACTTCTGCCTCTACCTCTCCTGTGCTGGGCTCACAGGCACCTGAGGCCACATCCAGTTTGTGCAGTGCCAGGCATCAGCCCCAGGCTCTCTGGCATGTTAGGCAGGTACTCTAGGCACTAAACTTCTTTCTTTTTTTTTTTTTTTTTTTTTTTTTTTTTGGTTTTTCGAGACAGGGTTTCTCTGTGGTTTTGGAGCCTGTCCTGGAACTAGCTCTTGTAGACCAGGCTGGTCTCAAACTCACAGAGATCCGCCTGCCTCTGCCTCCCAAGTGCTGGGATTAAAGGCGTGTGCCACCACCGCCCGGCTAAACTTCTTTCTTCTTTCCCTTGACTTGATATTGAGCTGCATCTGCATCCCCCGGACTGCTTGTCTGCTTTACCCACATCTGCTTTGCCCACAAGGACCCCAGCCTCAAGTTCAGGGCCCTCTGACTGCCATTCAATCTTCCTGGTAGCTTTACCATCCTGGCTTCTAGTAATTGCGTGCCATAACCTGGCTGTATTATTTTAGGATCCATTAGTCCCTAACTGACGTTAAGGCCCAACACTGAAATTCTCATCTATCATCAGAGAACAGTCTCTGTACATTCCTGATAGGCTTTCTCAATACTTCATGCTTTGAGGTTGTGCACAGAGCATGGCTTTGCAGATGTGACCTTGAAGAACATCTCTTAGTTAGGGTTTATTTATTTATTTATTTTTTTATTGCCGTAAAGAGACACCATGACCATGGAAACTCGTAGAAAGAAAATATTGAATTGGGGTGGTGGTTTAAAGGGTTGGAGGGTCATTCAGGCCATTACCATCATGGTAGGGACAAGTAGGCAGACATGGTGCTAGTTACACCTTGACCAGAAGGCAGCTAGACTTCACAGTGGGAGAAGCTTGAGGAGAGACCTCAAAGCCTGTCCGCAGAGTGACACACTTTCTCCAAGCCCCACCTACTCCAACAAGGCCAGACCTCCCAATAAGTGCCACTCCCTTTGGGGGCATTTTCTTTCAAACCACCACCATCTCCATCCCTCCAGACCTACTTTCTTTAACCTCATTATCCCTTCATCTCTCCTTTGTCTTTGGAACTTGCGACTTTCTATGTGAATCAGCACTGGTTGTTGCTGTCTCTGCCTAAGCATCTATCAAATTTGCCTCTTTTCTGTCTCCTAGGTTTCTTACTTGGATGCTGTATTTTGAGAAAGTATGCCTGATGGATGAATTCTTATTGGTTCCTAACTGTATTCAGAGATCAGTTGCTGTCCTGCCCTCTTGGTCACTGTTCTCCTAACTTTTGCCAGTTCATGCCAGCTAAAGTCTGCAGGAAGTTTGGAGTATATTCTCTTTCCCCTTTTGCTGACTCAGAACTTTTTCAGTTAGTTATACATGGATTTAGTTCTAAGATATTGACCTCATCCTGGATGAGAACTGTGAAGTGTGTGTGTGTGTGTGTGTCCACATGACCTCAAGTGACCTTGCTTGCTTGAAGTATATGGTAAGCCAGAGCATCAGTAAGTCACTTAAGCCTGCTTTGAATGCACTATAACCAGGCAAGTCCTGACCTGTGATTCTTCCCAATCTTCTGAGTGGCTGAAACAATAGGCCTGGGCCATGAGGCCCAACTGAAAATTACTTTTTTCTTTTCTTTCGGAATGATTTTGCTTCTGCTATCTAGTCCATTAATGATTACTGCCAAACTTACCTCCACCCCCATTTCCTAGTATCAAGGTCAACTGCTGTCCTTAGAGCACACGTGGTACACAGACATTCACGTAATACATAGAAAGTTAAAATAAAATATCAAAACTGTTTTCTTTTTAATGTATTTTTTATTATTTTGACTTCTTTTCTTTTTTAAATTTTAATTATATTATTTTATGTCTGATGTTTTGCCTGCTTGTATCTGTGTGCACGGAATGTGTGCTTGTGTCATGGAGTGAAGGCGGTGTCCATTTCTTTGCACTGGCGTTATGGATGATTGTGACCCTCTATATAGGTGCTGTGAACCAAACTCAGGACTCCTGTAAGAGCAGAAGTGTTCCCAACCCCTGAGCCAACTCTCCAGTCCCTGATGTTTGTTTTTAATACAAGGTCTCGTATAGCCCAGGCTCGACTCAAACTCCTTTTTTTTTTCAGAGTACAGAGTTTATTCAGTGGGTTATAGTGTAAGACTTTAAGACAATCCTGAAGCCATTTTTGACAATTCTGAATCCTCTCAGCCTCTGTGCCATAGTGCTTCCCCTCCTCCCCTGGGAACCAAGGCCCTGACAGCTACACTCGCACGTACTCAGTTCCTGAACAATTATCCATATACGTATGTTTTGGTTCGGTCCCCTGGGAAACGGGATCAAAATGACCTCTTACCTCATCTGATCTGGCAACAGCTCTCCAGTCAATTATTGGTAATAGCCATTTCAAACAAGCCAAACAGAATAGTCAAAGAACAACCCCCCCTTGCTTCTGTGGCCCCTTTAAAAGTAGACTGTACCTGCAATTCGAGGTCCCTCGGCTTCCCGAATGCTGGGAGACCCTGTCATGACAGAATTAATAAAATCCTCATGCTTTTGCATCGGCTGTGGTGTGTGAGATGGTCTCTGGGGGTGACTCCTTCTCAGTGTTTGGACGCAAGAGTCCAACAATAGAAGGGAAGGGGGGTGGGAGAGGGAGGAGAGAAGAAAGAGAGAGATAAAGAGAGCAGAAGTTACCTCTTCAGGAGAAAAACGGAAAAAGAAAGTAGACACAAACTTCATCCCCCTGTTTCCTAACCATGACTGCAAAGTGACCAGCTCCGGCTGGGCATGCCTCCAGCTCCTGTCATATGACTTCTTCACGTGATAGACTATATTCTCAGATGTTGTACCAAAATAAACTTTTCCTGAAGTTGCTTTGCCAGGACAGAGTGGACAAAAGTAGACATTGTCTGAAAAGGAACCTCAAAATGAAGAAGGAAAGAACTCAGACCTTCCTCCTTTCTCTAAAGACATTACTCGTGGGAGCATCAAGATCAATTCGAGGGCTTCAAAGATTCAGTATGAATGGCAAATGATAACTCCAAACTTAACTACAAATAATTCCTCTGTAGGAAGGACCTTAAAATAGACTCTAAAAGCACAGGATTTTCTCAGACTGGAGAGTGTTTGTTTTTGATTTTTGGGGTTTTTTTTTTTTTTTTTTTTTGGTTTTTCGAGACAGTTTCTCTGTGGTTTTGGAGCCTGTCCTGGAACTCCCTTTGTAGACCAGGCTGGCCTCGAACTCACAGAGATCCGCCTGCCTCTGCCTCCCGAGTGCCCCACTGGAGAGTGTGTTTATATCAAGTCTTGTGACTTTACATGGTCCTCATCTTCAGACTTCACTTTCTTATTTAAACATGAAAGAAACAACTAAAGGCAAAGGGTGGTATTGAACTCTAATGTATTAATCTCAGTGGGGGGAATGCAGTAAAAAGACTGGACGCTTTAAAAAAAAATTAGTTTCAGGGGCGAAAAGATTACTCTGGTTCTGAGCTCTGGCCTTTCTTGCTCATGACCTGGATTCTACTCTTAGCACCGTCTACAACTCCAGTTCCTGATAAGAAGTGCACTGACTTCTGTAGGCATGAGGTAAGGACTCAATCATAAAAGGAAATGAGCGTAAAATCAAAATGAAACAAACTGGGAAGCACATTGGGAGGGGGGCTAGAGGGAAGGACAGGGAAAGGAGGGGGAAGGGATGAGAAGCAAGAGGGGGGGGAGAGAGAGGGAGGGAGGGAGGGAGGGAGGGAGGGAGGGAGGGAGGAAGAGGAAGAACAGGAGGAAGAGAAGGAGAGAGAGACAGAAAAAAAAACCAAATAACAAAACACACACATTGCTAGAATGCTAGTGATGTACCTCTGAGGTGAGGGCAGTTAGTGCTCATGTAACATGTATGACATCCTGGTTTCAAGCCACAACACTAATAAAATGGCCACAGTGACTCAGTCCTAGTATAACCCCTGTATTTGGAGGTAGAGACAGGCTTGAGTTGGGCTTTAGGCTCCTTTTCCACTCTTCTTTTCTTTGCCTATCCTTGTCTCCTGGGGCGGGGGTGGGAGGGCAGGCTCTCAAGCAGACGGAGGGACGCGAGCACTGTAGGCCTCTGCCTCAACCCCAGAGCCACCTCTTTAATCCCTGAGACATCTACATACTGAGTTCTAAGTCATTTACAATTCTTATCCTTTGGCGTTTTCTTTGTTTGTTTCAAAGGAGGAGCAAGCACTTGTAGTTATTCTCAGTGCTGGGAAATGAACAAAAAAAAAAAACTACTAAGCATCAATTGTGAGTTAGACTTCTAATCTAGGAGACTGTGATATGAGACTCAGGGAGGAAAGTACTTGACCTGCACACCCAAGGCTGTGATTATGTCCTTAGAACCAGGGACCTAGACAAAGCTTCCTGTGCAACAGCACAGAGCTGCAGGCAGGAGAATCGGGACTTCAGAACTTTAAGGTCATTCTCCCTGATTACAGACCTCATCTCAAGCAAACAAGATTGTGATTTGGGAACTCATTAGAAAACATTTCATGTTTACATTACAAGAGGAAGAAGTCAAACCATAACCCGAGGCAGTGTACAGAGGAACCTGTAAGTTCGGACTGGGAAACATTTTCAAAAAAAGGCCATTTAGGTTTCAGGCATCCACCTGAAGGCCGGTCAAAAATCAACACCAGGCTTGCATCATAAAACACTCTCCCCACTGAGTCACCTCCAAGGCTTGCAAACTGAGAGCTGGTACTTGGAAGAAGGTATTCCAGGCATAAGATAAAGCTCTACAGAGGGAAGACTGCGGCTGAGGGAGAAAGGAAAGGGTGGGGTTGCTGCAGGGGTTGTGGGAGAGGTACAAAGTAGGTCAGAGTCCTGAGGGTCAGTTCTAGAACTCTGGGTCCTCCCCAGAATGAGGTGACCTTCAGGAGGCTCCTACAGTCCCGACCTGACTTTTATTTCCAGGAGATCTTCCCATACATTCAGTTGAGTATTTTCCCAAGTTATACAAATTCTCATGGGTGCAGTGAGTGGCAGTTTTTAATGCCAGCACTTGGGAGGCAAAGGCAGAGGCAGGTGGATCTCTGAGTCTGAGGCCAGCCTGGTCTGCACACTGAGTTCTAGGTTAGCCAGCTACACACAGAAAGACCCTGTCTTAAGCCGGGCGGTGGTGGCGCACGCCTTTAATCCCAGCACTCAGGAGGCAGAGGCAGGCGGATCTCTGTGAGGTCGAGACCAGCCTGGTCTACAGAGCTAGTTCCAGGACAGGCTCCAAAGCCACAGAGAAACCCTGTCTAGAAAAACCGAAAGAAAAAATAAATAAATAAAAAAGAAAGACCCTGTCTTGACCAGCCCCAACAAAAGAATTCCAATGTATTAGTTGATACACCTGTAAGTAACCTGTGCTTTCCATTAGCCAATTGCTAATTTTAGAGCTTTTACTTTTAAAATTTCTCATGTGTTGTAATGTATATGTGGAGATGATTAAAAAAAATTTTTTTTGGAGGATAGGTTCTCTGTAAGTAGTTCTTGCTGTCCTGGGACTTGATATGTAGACCAGGCTGGCCTAAGATTCAGAGATCCTCTCCTTTCGGCCTCCTGAGTGCTGGGATTAAATGTATGCATAACCACACCTAGTCATTGAAAAACTCTCAAATTGATTCTTTTCTTCTACCATGTGCGTCTTGGGTGATAAACTGAGGTAGTTAGGCCTTGGTGACAGGTGCCTTTACCTGATAAGCTACCTCACTGGCTCAAGATTAATATTTTAAAATATTTTATCTATCTTACATACATTTTGTATAACCATGCTGAGGATGACTTTGAACTTGTTACTCCTGCCTTTGCCTCCTAAATTCTGTGACTACAGGTGAGGGACACTATTGAGTGTTGATCCAAACCAGGGCTTCATACATGCTAGACAGCACTTCACCAACACACGACATCCTGATCCCTTTCCCCCAGGATCCTAATCGGAAAAATATTTCATTAAACAACTTTAGAGCTGGGTTAATGTCTGCTCACTGCTATAATCCCAGCACTGTAGAAGTCAAGGCAGAAAGGTTGCTGATGAATTTGCAGATGGTCTAACCTTAAAAAAATAAAAGTAATTTCAAGACTAGCCTAGGATATAGTGAGACCACCCCCACCCTAAAACAAAGGTATGAGTCAGAGATGGTTCAATGGTTAGAGTGCTTGCTGCTTTTCCAGAAGATCCAAGTTTGTTTTCAGCCTCCTCCATGTTGGGCAGGTCATAGCTATCTGTGTAACTGCGGTTCCAGAGGCTCTGATACTCTCTGCCAGCTTCTGTGGGTACCCCTCCCCAGCTGAAACGTACGTAGGTATGGAACATACAGTTTTCCATAGGGATGTGGTGGTTTCCCAAGAACCTGCCACCCCAAGTAAGACTCAATCATAGTAGTATTATGGTACAGAGGGACTTTATGTGAAAGGGGCCAGACAAGCTGATTGAATGGTGTAACAGTTACTAACTTCCTTCAAAAATTCAGGTTTATTTAATTACTTTGGAATCAGAAACAGGGAACTGACTGGACTCACCCAGGAATTACTCCGACTACACGCATCACGACTGATTGTGTCTTCATCATTAGATTCACATTAAATCTTTTTTAGCAAAGTAATTATCAGCAGTAACTGTGTGCGCCCCATTGTATCACTTCAGTGACACATTCTTTTAAATCACTCTGACTAATGTGGCGCCATACTTTAACTGACTGGGGTGGGGGTGTAAGGCACTGCTAAGTGGTTAGTGGTACCAAGGATTGAATCTGAGGTCTCATGTATGTCATGTGCTCTAACACGAGTTACTTCACCTCTTTTCACTGAGACAACCTCACCATACTGACTTGGTTGGTTTTGTATTCTGTTGTAATCTGCTGGCCAGGTCTGTCACCCGGGTACCCTGTTCCTTTAAGAGTCAAACTCCACCCACTCCCAACCTCCCCACCCCCTTTCCACAGAGGCAAGCAAATCCCCCACTTCCTCTCCAGTAGTCTCTCTCTCTTCCCTTACCCCTCCGCAACCCACTAGATAAACTATATCCCAGTTCTCTCTGCATAGTGTATCTGATCTCACCTGCTGCGGTCTCCCCACCCACCAAGGGGATTGGCCAAGGCCTTGGGTAGCCTGCAGCTGCCATTCATAGAAGCCGCCTAGGGTAACACAATGTTTATCAGAACACTCTAAGCGGCCAAGGCAGGCTCTGGACACACGCATGACCTTCCTTCTGCTGGGATTTCAGACCCTCACCAGTTCTGATGGAATAGTTTCATACGACAAAATACAGGTATTTTCTTGGCAGTGTTGGGTGTTTTACTAAATGATAATTTAAAAAATTGCTGTATCTTTGTTTCCCACTCCCCAGCACTACTGACTAGGAAGGCTTGGACACTTCCCCTCAGTGTCCAGGAGAGCACAGGCTTTCCCACCAGAGACTCGTTTTCCTCCAACATCCTATGCCTTCAGCACCTACCTATTCTTGGAACTTTCCATGCCCTTTCAAAGCCGAGGGAAAACAGAGGGCGGTACGTGCTGAGATTCCCACTCTGATCCACAGCAGGCCCAGCACACACTTGTAGACAGGGACCTATTGGCGTGGCTGGATTCTAAGACCGAGAGGCAAACGTGAAGTGCAAATGTCATCTCGTCTCCTCACAAGCAGAACCAGCGATCTGCCATTCTCCTGCTGCAGACTTCGTCTGATGCATATGGGGTACTGACCTCCAGGACAGCTCCATGCCCACGTCAGACAGGAGAGCAGAAATGAGGTGGAAGCTGAGTGTATCACATGGGCAAGTGTAAACAACAGGGGCCCTTCAGGGGATGACACCCACACAAAGCCAAACAATCTCAAAAAGCTTCTTCCCTAACCTGTACGCAGTCCCCAGAGTAGCCAGGCCAGCTAGTTCCTTGGTCATTCAACACCTTTATGCGCATGCCTGGCAGAAGGGTCCACAAAATGGTGGTGTTCACCCCCTTCACACAGTGGATGGTTAGGTGGAAAGACCTCCTGCCAAGGTGGTGCCCCACTCCGCCTCCCTCTTCTCCAGGCTTTGTCCGAAGTCCTTTCAAACATGATGTCCAGGATAGTCGGGCAGTGGTGGCGCCCGCCTTTATTCCCAGCACTCAGAAGGCGGAGACAGGTGATCTTTGTAAGTTCAAGGCCAGCCTAGTTCCAGGACAGGCTCCAAAGCTACAGAGGAAACCCTGTCTAGAACTCCTCAAAACAAACAAACAAACAAACAAACAAACAAACAAACAAACAGCATGATGTCCAGAGAGAGGCAGAAGGGATTCAGGGGAAAAGTAACCAACCAAACAGAAAAAACAAAACCAAAAGGCAAAAACCAGATTTGGTTTAATATTGCAACAATAGAAAACAAACCCAAGCACTACACACTAACAAACATACTACAACCCAGGAAAGGGGACATGCAGAGGCTACAGTCATAAGCTAAATCTTTACAGGGGACCACAGAACTGCCTATGACCCCGTTGTGGCGGTGGCAGTACAAACAAGTACTATATCTGGAGATGCCAGTTCCCACCCCAGCAAAACCTTATTTTCACACAACAGTAAAAGGCATAGTCACTTAAGAGTATGCAGTCCTCACAAGGAAAAGGTGGACCTGCTGCATTTTGGTGGCTTCACTGGCTCTTTTTCCAAGCTGCTAGTATAGTACTACAGCAACAAATAACAAACAAGGCCTCGTGGCTTCTGGCTGATCCGGGCACCTTCAAGGGCACAGGTGTGAATTCCCATCAGTCTCACAGTCTTGGCTGCAGTTCGTATCTCACTCCGAGGAGTAGGTAATGACAGCAGCTACTCACACCTGAGATTCCCTTTATCCTTGGAGGCTCTTATTGAGGATCCTGTTCCTGGAAAAAGAGATTTATTCATAGATTCGTTCATTCATTTCCTCCTTTCCCACCTCATCCCCACTCCCACCCCCAGAACACATGGCTGGTCTGGAATTCGCTACCATCCCTGTTTACACTTCCCAAGTGCTGGGGTTACAAGCATGCCATACCCAGATAAGAAACCAGAATCAGGAAGAATCAAATTTCATCTTTTAAAACAGGTAAGATTGGTTGGGTAGAAATGAATACAAGAAATCCTGAGTTTGAGCTGGGTTGTGGTGGCGCACGCCTTTAATCCCAACACTCCGGGGGCAGAGGCAGGAGGACCTTTGATGAGTTTGAGGCCAGCCTGGTCTACAAGAGCTAGTTCCAGGACATGCTTAAAAGTCACAGAGAAACCCTGTCTCGAAAAACCAGGAAAAAGAAAAAAAAAGAAATCCTGAGTTTGATCCCCAGCCCCCGAGCCCCATAAACCAAGCCTAGGGGACACATCCATAATCCCAGTCCTAAAATCAAAGTTGAAACAGGAGAATCTACAAGGTGGCTTCGGCCTTATATTCCAGGTGAGCCTGAGTTACAGGAAATCCTGTCTCAAAAGTAAACAAAAATAGCCCAAACAGTTAATGTTAAAGAGCCAAAGAAACCATAAGACTTTAGGATCAAGTGTGGTACACACTTAATCCTACCACTTGGGAGCCCAGAGGCAAACAGATTTCTGTGACTTTCAGGGCAGCCAAAGCTACATACACAGTAAAACCCAGACTCAAAATAAAAATTTTGAATTGCACTAGGGATGTAGTTCCTTGAGAAACACTTGGGTTCAAGTCCAAGCTCCAAGGAACAAGAGAATTAAAGTTCATGAAAAGAGCCTTTGACCATGCCAAAGGAGGAAGATTAGCTAATTCATCTTGACTCTATCCCCATGTAGGCCGTGCCTGAGAGACGCCTAATGAGCCTGCACCTATATTCTGTCTATGTCTTAACAAAAGCAAAAGAAATAAGACAAATTCCCATAGTGCTGTTCACCTTTAAAAAAAAATCTCATTGTGATTAAGCAAACATGGTTGAAATTTGAGACTTGTAGATCATGGTGGTTTTGAATTTGTGGACAGTCCTCCCGTGGACAGGTGTGCACCATCACACCCCAGCTCACAGCTGACTGGAACTTTCCCAAGGTTTCTTTCAACTGATATCAAACCTACTCAATGCTATTCAACTCTGGGACAGAGGTATGAAAAACATGTTTTAAAAAGACACCTATCCTGTGTGTGTATGAAGATGCCATAATGCATACGTGATAGCCAGGGGACAACCTTTGTGAACTGGGTTCAGTCATAAGGCTTGGCACCAGCACCTTTCTGAACTGAGCCATCTTCCAGCCCCACAAGAGAACTCAAGCCTCGCCTAGCTACATAATGAGACCCTTTCCTAAACCAACAAAAAGCTGTTTGCTAGGCTTACTGGTATACACTTATAATCCTAACACTTGGGAGGCAAGAGGCAAGCAGACTGCTCCAAATTGGAGATCAGCCTGATCTACCTATATAGCAAGTACCAGCTCTGTAAACACACACTGTGGAGGTTACTCACACGAGCAAAATAAGCAATACTCAAAACCTGGCTAATTCAAATGAACGTGTCTTTCCCTCGGGTAACGTCAAGCTCCCACCGTCCGCATGTGAGCACAGCGCACTCACTTGTGAACACACGTGGGGCACAGCATGTTATCCTCCAGGTGTGGGGGCGGAAAGGTGCAGGCTGGCAGCAGGAAGAGGGCAATCACTTTCCCCTTCTTCTCAGGTACCCAGGCTTGTCCAGCGTGGAACTGCAGCCGAACCCAACCTCTTGAGTCTGCTGGAAGGCTTCTCCCATGGACCACACACCACAGATCCCCTGTGGGAGGAGCAAAGCTGTTTAAGATGGAGTCACATATGCATGCACAAGACTGACCACAACCTTCTGGCTTAGGAAATGTCAGTCCTGAGATAAGACGGGGAATCCAACCTTTATCTCAAGCGATCTAGTCTCCTACTACAGAAGAGACCTCGAGGCGCCAGGGATGTAGCTCAGTACAGTTCTTGTCTAACCTGCTTGGATCTGATCCCAACACATCACACATACATGAGATAAAACTCCCAAATAATTAAAGGTTTTCCATTAAATAGGTCTAAGGGCATCAACCTTTTATTTTGAAATAAAGTTTCACTATGTAACCCTGGCAGGACTAGAGGTTAAGAGATCTACCTGCTTCTGCCTCCCAGCTGCTGAAGCCAAGTCCTCTACAAGACTGACTCCATCTTTTGAGCTCTCGACTAAGACCCTGACACTCACTGCATCACGTCAAGCATGATTTTTCTTCATTGCATTTCCAGTTATTCTTATGACAGACATGAGTTCTCTATTACTATTTTCAAAGTCTCGTGTAGCCCGGGTTGACTTCAGACTCCCGATCCTCCTACTCGAGTGCTGGGTTCATAGGCTTATGATGACTTACTTGTACTGGCTGGTTTCGTGGATCAACTTGGCACAGCTGGAGTCATCAGAAGGAGCCTTAGCTGAGGAAATGCTTCCCTGAGATCCAGTTATAAGGTATTTTCTCATTTAATGATCAACCAGGGAGGGCCCAGCCCATGGTAGGTGGTGACATCCCTGGGCTGAGGGTCCTGAGTTCTATAAGAAGGTGGGCTGAACAAGCCATGGGGAGCAAACCACTAAACAACACCCTCCATGGCCTCTGCATCAGCTCCTGCCTCGCCTCTGGGATCCTGCCCTGTTTGTGTTGCTGTCCCGACTCCCTTCAGCAATGAAGGACAGCTGGGCAGTGGTGGCACACGCCTTTAATCCCAGGCAGTCACGGGTGGATCTGAGTTCAAGGCCAACCTGGTCTATGCTAGTTCCGAGCTCCAGAGAAACCCTATTTCAACCCTCCTACCCCCCCCCCCCAAATGAACAACAAAGTTGAGTGTAAGTCTAATAAATAAACCTTTCCTTCTCAACTTACTTTTTGGTCATGGTGTTTTGTCCCAAAAAAACACACCTTTTCTGAATTGTATCTATTTTGTAATGAGAAACTGGAGACTGTTAGCATCACCTACTTAATAGACAAGAGATCCCAGCCTCAATCCCAGAGTGTTCTTTAAAAAAAGGAGAAGAAATGACGCGAAAGCACGTTGCTTCCTGCTTGGTGCGTGAGTCATTTGAAGAAGTGACTGTCACAGTGTGACTCCCTGGATCAGAAGCCTCACGAATGTTTGGGTAGATGTTAGAAATGTGCACCCTTGGGTGGAGACGGGGGTGGTGATGAACACCAGTAATCTCGGCATATGGAAAGCTAAGCCATCCTGGGTTATACTTTTTAGATCCCATCTCAACAATACCAAGGAATACTAATTCTCAGGCCCTACCCTGGATGGAACTCAAGAAATAATAGGATGGGTGGGTTTGGCTCAGGAATCTCTGGTGGGTGTGGCTTACCGTTTGTCTCGGGTGTTGTAATGGACTGCAGGGCCTCGTTCTTGTTAGCATTGGCTGCAATCCTCGACCAAGACGCCAACACTGCCTCAGAGGCGGTTGTGGTCACAACCGTTGTGCTGACCTCTTCATAGAGGACAGGAGGTTCAGTAAGGGCGGGCATCTGCTCCTCGACTACAGGGACCACTTCAAGAGGCACTATCACCTGAGGACAAGACTCTTGTCCCTCCTCCGTCTCCGTCTTCAATTTTTTCCTCCGCATCTTCACCCTGGCCTCTCTCGGCGTGTCAGGAATGTTCTCTAACTCAGTCTGGGATGGTATAGATAATAGTGGAAAATATTAAATAAGAGCAGGGAAAAGACTGCTCAGCAGGCAAAACACTGGGAAAAGATTTGAATTTGAATCTCCATAGTCCACATATAAAAAGGCACACGCAGCGGCTCACTCCTGCAATTCTATTCCAATGCTCCTATAGCAGAATGGGAGGCGGAACCAGGAGACTACCTGGCCAGTCAGTCTAGCGTATCCATTAGTAAACAACAAAGAGACTTTGGCTTAAAATAAAAGACAAAGCAAGAACTGATACCCAGTGTTGTCCTCTGACATCCATAAACTGCTGAACCACACACCTGTACATGATCACACAGACCACTCACTGCTTTTGTAGAAAACTTGGAATCACTTCTACCACTTGAATGGTGGCTCATTCATTGTAACTCTAGTTCCATGGGACTCCATGTCCTCTTCTAGCCTGAGGGCACCAGAAGCCCATATGGTACAAAAACAAACACGCAAGCAAAATACTACTACCCTTAAATAAACTTAAAAAAAAAGAGAGAGATTAAAAGAGAATCAAAAAATGTGGCTTTGCATGAGGGAGGTATTGGTGACAGAATAGACTCATTCAGACAGATGGGGTAAGTTAAACAGAACAAGAAAAGCTGAAGAAACTGCTAAGTAGCAGAACGTAGTATGAGGTGAGCGGGCTACTTCCCACCGCCCGCCTAGCTTAGACCCGAAATAACCACATGGAAATTGTATTAATTAAATTATTGTCTGGCCCATTATATCTAGCCTCTTATTGGCTAACTCTCACATCTTGATTAATCCATTTCTATTAAATCTGTGTAACACCATGTGACATATCTTACCGGCATGAGTCTAACCTACATTCGTCTCAGGCCAGAGATTTATGGCGTCTGCCTGACTCTTTTCTTTTCAGCATCCAGTTCTGTCTACTCCGCCCACCTAATTTTCTGCCCTATCAAAAGGCCAAGGCAGTCTCTTTATTTAACCAATGAAAGTAATACAGACAGAAGACCATCCTTTTTCTGTTTAACCAAGAAAGGCTTTAACTTTTTTTTAGATTTTATTTATTATGTATTAAGTCTGTATGCTTGCTAGCCAGAATAGGGCACCAGATCTCATCATTACAGATGGCTGTAAGCCACCATGTGGTTGCTGGGGATTGAACTCAGGACCTCTGAAGAGTCAGCGTTAACCTCCGAACCATCTCTCCAGCCCCAAAGCTTTTAACTTTTAACATAGTAAAAACTAGCCATTCTTCAACTCCATCAAAGACTCCAGAAGGATATAATATTACCTAAGTAAAACAAGAAGTAAGCAACTTCCAAAACTCTAGAAATGACAGAGACACCTCTCGCTGCCTGGACAGTCACCAAAAGTTCTTTTGACCACCAGGCTAGCCTGGGCTAAATACTAAACAATCTCAATAAATAAATAGTTACCATTTGTTTGGGGTAAGAACTTGCAAGGAGTCGTTTGTAAGTCTCTAATTTCTAAGACAGAAAACAACAACAAAGAAAGAGTTGTTAGTGAAGACGTTTGGATCCACACTCCCACTCAGCAAGAGGCTCCCCCAATGGGGCTCCACCTGGCCTTTGCTGCTCAGCTTCTGCTTCTTGCACCATTCCCGCAAAATGTCTCGGTGAATCAGGTTCACTGGGGGCAGATAATCCGGTAGAGGAGGAACTTGTATTATTTTCCTAGGAGTGGGTTTTGGAGTCTCAGCATCTCCTGCTTTCTTGTTTGATTTACAACCGTCCTCTTTTGCTGTCTTGTTTGCTCTTTTTTTCTTTGCAGGGGGCTTTGCAAAGGATGTGCTCGGTTGACTAGACATCAGGCAGTCCACTTCTCTTGGCTCTCCTGTGCTGCTCAACTGGGGACAGAGGAGTCAGACAGTAGTTATCTGTGTCCTGAGCCAGCACACCCCTTCCTTGCTCTAAACTAACTCACATCTAAGGTCCCCAAGAGGTATATGCATATACCTGTTATATATACTGTCTGTCTATGACTGCCATGGTGAATTCTCTCTCATGGGACATCCATCTGATGTCTGACTAATGAAACAGGGAAGCAATGGTTGGGGGAAATGAGGGAGCCAACAGGAAAAGCAGGCTTGTTGGCAACACAATTTTAATCCTACTACTAGGAGATTCCTTTTTTTAAAATTCTATCTTTCAGGACAGGGTTTCACTGTGTAATCGTCCTGGCTGTCCTGGTACTCACTCTCTTCAGGCTGGCCTCAAATTCAGAGTTCCACCTGCCTCTCTCTGCCTGGGATTAAAGGCGTACACAACTTGTGAGTCCCCTGTGAGACTATCTTAAGGAAAGAAAAAAGTTCTAATTGCAATCTTAGTACTTGGGCAGCAAATGCAGAAGGATCACCACGAGTTAGAAGCCATAATGAGCCTCAAGCCAAGTTTAGTGGACTGAACAAAACCAAAGCACTAGGTGGGATACCAACAAAGCAATAGGAAGAAAGTGACAAAAGAAACAGAGAACTAGTTGACTTTGGGGGGAAGAAGCCTCCATCGTTCTCCACTGTAACTCTCACCCCCAAAATTGCTTTCCCTCAGCCCTAGGTTCAAATTCCACTTCAATTCTTATACCTTACACACCTTCAGTCTCAGTTCAAGTGTTAGTTTGCTAGAATAGAATCCCTTTCCAGCAAAATCAACCACACACTGCCTCATTCCTACCTGCCAATTTCAGCCTTCTATGAGGTTCTTTCTGTGAGTTGATGCAATCAGATTTTGAACTCCACAAGGATCAGGTCTCTTTCCCTTCCATTGCTGACACTCAATAATAAACATCCATCAATTTAATTATTGGAACAGAGACTACAGAAAACATAACTAAATACAGAAAAACTAAAAAGTAGATAATAGACTAAGCACACTCCTTGTCTTCACTTAATCTTCATATAACTTCACAAACACTACTGTATTTTCAACCTGGCGGACAAAAAGTTAAAAGTTCACTAAAGTTTAGAGGTGGTGATGGTTTGTGCACGCTTTTTTATCCCAGACTCAGGGATATCCATGCAGAAGCAGGTGGATCTCTTCAAGACAGCCAGGGCTACAGAAACCCAGTTTCAAAAGAAAAAAGGAAGCTAGGCCATGGTGGAGCACACCTTTAATGCCAACACTCAAGTGGGAGAGGCGCGTGGATCTCGGTGAGGCCAACCTGGCCTACAGAGCGAATTCCAGGGCAGAGTCTAAAGCTAGAGAAACCAGGTCTCGAAAAACCACAAAAGAGAACAAGGAAAGGCAGATCAATCTTCTTCAAGACCCAGCTATACCACTCTTGGGCATATACTCAAAGGATGCACAATCATATCACAAGGACACTTACACTTGCTCAACTATGTTCAAAGCAGCTTTATTTGTACTAGCCGGAACCTGGAAGCAACCTAGATGTCCCTCAAGTGAGGAATGGATGAATAAGATCTGGTCCATTTATTTACACAATGGAATAACTCATCTCAACTATTGAAAACAAGGACACCATCCCGAGTGAGAAAGATAAATATGGTATGTACTCAGTAGTGGCTGCTAGCTATAAAATAAAGGATAACTATCCACAGACCCAGAGAGACTAGATTAACAAGGAGGGTTCACAGGGAGATGCCCAGATCTCTTTGGGAAGGAGAGTTAGAAGAGATTTGAGTGAACTGAGGGCAGGTGGGGGCAGGAACATGAGCAATCGGGTTGGGAGTGGACAGAGGGGAAGAGTACTGAAAGAGACTACTGAAGCAGGGAAATTTGGGGGCCAGGTAAAAACTTAGCACAAGGAAAGCTCACAGGATGACCCCAGCTAAGACAGTCCGAGCAATAACACTGACCTGGCCATCTCCTGTGACCAGGCAAGGCTTCAAGCAGAGAAAGTGCAAACTAACCCAGCCTCATAAACTTCGACCAACAGTTTGTGCCTATGCCGGGGTAATGGTGGCCCCTAGAGATTGAGGGGATAGCCAACTAATGACCAGTCTAGACTGAAACCCATGCCAGGAGAGTGAGCGCACCCGGACACTGCCTGGAATTCCAGCACCCACAAGCTGGATCACCCAGAGACCGAAAATAGAACCAAACATGACTGGAGTGCAAAACAAGTCAACGTAACGACGCCAAACAATATTCTGCTATACACATAGATCGGTGCCTAGCCCCATTGTCATGGGAGAGGCTTCTTCCAGCAACTGTTGGAAACAGACACAGACCCACAGTCAAACATTACGAGTTCAGGAATCCTAGCCCCGAGATCGTGGCGCACGCTTTTAATCCCAGCACTCGGGAGGCAGAGAAAGGCGCATTTCATTGAGTACAAGACCCAAGCCCAAGCGAGTTCCAGGAAAAACAGTAGTGTTACACGGTGAAACTCTGCCTCGAAAAACCAGATAAACAAGTAAATAAATAAGTAAAAAAAAAAAACAATTAAAAAGCAATCCCCGGTCGCTTGCTCCCAAGCCTAAATTCTTTGCAAGCGCCACCCCCCCAAGAGCTGCAAGGTGAGACAAGTTAACATTTGTCTGTTACTTTGCAACTCAGCTCTTTTACATCTCAATTGGGACTAGCTTTACATTTGCATAATCTTTTCAGAAAGCCTTCACTTTTGAACCTAACAAAATTCTTACAGTAAGAAAGATGAAAATCTTGGGAAGGAGACCCGGAGAACGCTCAGGAGCCTAGTTCCTGCTACTAGAAACCAGCAATGCTTGCCTTCCCGAAATTCCTCAACTCTGAGGACACTTGGATAAGATTAGGAGCCTGAAAGCAGCAGGCACCAGGCACGTGTGGGCTGAGGCCTCTGGCTCTCTAAGGATAAGGGGTGGCTCTTGTTCCTTCTGAGGCAGACGGCTACGCAAAGCCTTGATTTCATTTTACCTTTCCACTTTTCTGTTTCCCTCCAGTCACGGTACTGTAAATAACTTCCCAACAAAACATCCCTTCCAAAACACAACCTCCTCTTCTAACGCATCCTCTGCAGCCAGGCGCTGCGGCCCTGGCCTAAGACCGTGCAAGAGGCTCGCTGCTGAGCCCCACACACCTGCCTGGGACTCATTACAGTGGAACAAATTGTAACGCTGGTCCTCTTCTCCCCCACCCCCCAAACAAAGGCCGGGCGTGCTCAGAAAAGAAAGGAATGAGACCCATCTACTTGGAAAGCTAGATCGACAAAGAAAAACAGCTCTCACCACCTTGTTTCCAGCATCCTCCATCTTCGAATTAGGTGAAACCGCCGCAAGAAAATTCTTCCACCTTCCAAGTGACCTCTGGCCTCAGGCAGCTTTTAGAAATCTCCTCCTACTTCCTGTTGCCTCGACGCCCCCTTCCTTTTCCCAACTCCCGCCCACGCCCCCAACTATTTGTGGTGCTAAAGTCTGACCGTGGCTGATAAATAAAGTCGGCACTGTGTTGTTGTTGTTTTTTTAAATTATCATTATTATTATTAGGACAGGGTTTTCCCGTTTCCCAGGCTAGCCTGAAACTCACTTATGGAGCCTAGAATCCCGAGCTGTACTGCTCAGCCTCCGCAGAACGCTGCTCTGCTATTTATTGAGGCCTGAGCCGCCACACCCTGCTCTTGGGGAAGTAAAAGCTATAAATATTGCCGAGGGCGGTGGTACACGCCTTTAATCCCAGAACTCGGGAAGCAAACAGAGGCAGGCAGATCTCTCTGAACTCTGGCCATCCTGGTCTACATCGTGAGTTCCAGGAGAACCAGAGTTACATAGTGAGTCCTTGTCCACCCCCTCTGCCCTCCCCTCCCCCCCAAAAAACAAGAAAGATGGGAGGGAGGGAAGGGGGCGGAGGCAGAAAGAGAAATTAAAAGAGAAAACAAGCCAAACTGTAAATATTGCTTAGGGAAAGTGGAGTTCCAAAAGAATTCGGAACAAGCTGTGTGAACAGACTGCCTATTTAGCCAATGAAATTAGGGCCCTGGGTTGGACGAAAACAACCCATTTTCTTTTTCTTTTTTTTGTTTTGTTTTGTTTTTCGAGACAGGGTTTCTCTGTGGTTTTGGAGCCTGTCCTGGAACTAGCTCTTGTAGACCTGGCTGGTCTCGAACTCACAGAGATCCGCCTGCCTCTGCCTCCTGAGTGCTGGGATTAAAGGCGTGCGCCACCACCACCCGGCCCAACAACCCATTTCTTATTAATTGTAAATTCTCTTTCTGTAAACCAAAGGGGGCTCAGTTTGTTTCTGTGGTGCAAGGCTCAAGTCAAGGGCTTTGTTTCTGCATACTAACCAGTCTGCCTCTGAGCTACAACCCCAGCCCATAAAATTGCAATTTCAGTAAACTCTCCACTCACTCCTATGACGTCCGGACAGCCTGGAGCTCACCGAGAGAGCTTCCTGTCTCTGCTCCTGAATGCTGGGATTAAGGAGCACCTGGTCACCATCACCAGGCCTGGCCAGGGTTTGCATTTCTGGCCTTCCAGTGCTGGGATTCAGGCCACCAAACCTGGTTTAAAACCATACGTTTCTACGTGCCTACTGTTAATAGTTTTCAAAAGTCCACTGATTGGTGGTGGTGCACGCCTTTAATCCCAGCACTGGGGAGGCAGAGGCTGGCGAATCTCTGGGAGTTTGAGGCCAGCCTGATCTACAGAGAGAATTCCAACACAGCCAGGGCTGCACAAAGAAACCCTGCCTTGAAAACAGATGGAAGACAGAAAGACAGATAGAAAGTTCATGTTGAATTGTTTTTCTTTTCTCAATGCAAGTGAAGAAAACATTGCTGGGTTTGGAGACACCCACATTTGTTTGTTAAGTGTGTGTGAGGGTCAGGGCGTGTGTGTGTGTGTGTGTGTGTGTGTGTGTGTGTGTGTGTGTGCAAAGGCGCGGAACTGAAGGTCAGAGGACAATCTCCACCCCATGGTGCTGGTGCTCAGACAGGAGGACTGGCAGAGCCAGGCCCGATGGGAGAACAATTTGTTCTCTAGACAGAGATCAATGGAATAGCTGTTTAACATCTCGAGGTGCAGTTTCTGCATGAATTTAGTGACCCCTCTACCAGACAGAACTTGTACCTGAAACTGACTGATATTTGGTCAAGAACTGGGGTGGCTACTTAGGTCATAGGACGCAATGAGGAGCGTATTACTAGTATTCTGCTAAATGGGCTTAATATTAAACCGTCTCCTAAAGATTTATCATTATGTGAAGAGCACGGATTGCAAAGTCGAACTTGCCTGTATCTCTCAGCTGCCGTCTGAAACTTCTCTCAGCAGTAACCAGCAGTTAGCCCACAGACCCACATCTCATCTGTGAGCAGAGAACACTGCAGACTGCAGAGTGCTCACCCCTAAATGGGAAGTCTGAAGTCTGTGTCACCTCCTGCAGGGAAAAAGAGTCAAGGAAAACCACCCTGCCCCTGGTGTGAACCTGAGCTCCGAGACTTGGAAACACACACACACCAGCCCTGCATTTCTGTGACTCAGACTCAAGAATGGCCAAGAAGCATTTCTGGTCTGGTTGTATTTTTCCACCAACTTACTATGAATATTCCAAAGACACTAAGAAGTCCCCTCCCCCCTCTGCTCAGCCCACAGGTGGCTCTGTCCCCAGTCTGAGGCAGCCACCGTTCTGGGATTCTGCCCCCATCTAGTCAGTTGTGTGAGGTTTGTTTCTTGGTGTGACTTTGTAGTATTTGTTGGATCCCAACTGCCAAGATGCCCTCAGGCCAGAAAAGCCCTTACACTTCCCTCCTCCTTCCAAGTTTTCCAGAAGGAAGCACTCTTCAGAAAGATTGTAAGAGCTGGAGTGGGTGGATGGCTATATTAGTATTGTTTCTATTTTAAGTTTATTTATTTCTAGCTGGGTGGTGGTGGTGCACACCTTTAATCCCAGCACTCAGGAGGCAGAGGCAGGTTTATCTCTGTGAGTTCGAGCCAGCCTGGTCTACAAGAGCTAGTTCCAGGACAGGCTCCAAAAACTACAGAGAAACCCTGTCTCGAAAATAAAAAAAAAAAAACACCATATTTATGGGCTGGAGAGATGGCTCAGTGGTTAAGAGCATTGCCTGCTCTTCCAAAGGTCCTGAGTTCAATTCCCAGCAACCACATGGTGGCTCACAACCATCTGTAATGATGTCTGGTGTCCTCTTCTGGCCTGCAAACATACACACAGACAGAATATCGTATACATAATAAATAAATAAATAAGTATTAAAAAATATTTTTATTTTATATGTGCATTGATGTTTTGCCATGGGTGTCAGATCCCCTGGAACTAGAAATTACAGACAGCTGTGAGCTGTCATGTCGGTGCTGGGAATTGAATCCAAGTCCTCTGAGGCAGGCAGTGTTCTTAACCACTAAGCCATCTGTCCATCCCCATAAAACAGTATTTTCTGGACTGCACATGGCTGCTAAGCGTATGAACTCAATGGTTGTTAGAGGGTGGCATGAAACGTGAGAAAGATCAAGCTGGTCAAAATCCCAGGATGCACTGGTCAGGAAGGTGATCACAAAATCATATCCCTAGCTGAGGAACACATAGCAACAGATTGTTGCTTGGAGAGAGAGAGTCAATTTTCTTCCAGACAGAGGATGGTCCATTTGATGGCCATACATACATACACATGCAGGCAATGCTGAATGGATTCAGAGGGGTTAAAACCAGAAAACACATGAAGTGGAGAGGGATTAGCGGTACGGTGGTGGAAACACTGAGGAAAGACAGAAAGACTCAAACATTAGGGTAGGTGCATTTGGTAAGGATCTGTCTACTACAAGAAAGCAAAAGTAGACATGGATCTGTGCATGGACAGGTCAAGTGGTGACTGAGGTGGTGGCCCACTGAGCCGCTGGCCACAGAGAGGTAACAGGGATTATGGGGGGGGGGATGTGTATTCATGTTTGTGTGTGTGTGTATGACGGGGGTGAAGGGAGAATAGCTCTTTCTCAAAGGGATTGATAGTGTCCTGAGAAAACAGCATTTTTGTTTGTTTTTTTCAGACAGCATTTCTCTGTGTAACCCTGGCTGTCCTAGAACTCACAGAGTTTTGTAGACCAGGCTAGCCTCGAACTCACAGAGTTCTTTGTGCTGGTATCAAAGGTGTATACCACCATGCCCAATTTGGAAAAAAAACAACAACAAACAAACAGCATCTTAATGGGGCATGGCAATATAGCCAGCATATGGAAAGCTGAGTCAGACACTTTTAGAATTTGGGTCTAGCCTGGGCTACACGTCTAGACCCTGCTTCATAAACAACAAAACAAACCCAAAGATAACAGCAAATGGCTGAAAACAACCACCACATCTCACAGCAGAGAGAATGGAAGCAGTGTCAGACTTAGATGCTTTGGCTAATGTGAAAGAGGAAGACAGACCTGAGAGGCGTGGAGAACTCCTGCGGTGTCCTCTTTTGTTCCTTGCCTCTACGTTTGTTTGTTGAGTTTGTCTCCTTAGGAGCCTGGGAGCCTGGCGCTTGACGTGTTGACCAGGCTGGTCTCTCCCTTGTGGCAATTCAAATTCCCTCTCCCAAGTGCTTGGAGTACAGTTGTGTTTTCGTAAGTCCAACTTGTTTGTGTTTATTTGTTTCGAGACAAGGTTTTCTGATAGCCTAGCGTGCTGATCTTTAACTTGCTGTGTAGCCAAGGCTGGCCTTGAAGTCTTATTTTCATTCCTAAATCTCGTGAGCATGAACACAAGACCGTGACTACTTTTC
The DNA here is from genome assembly GCF_037038515.1 of Microtus pennsylvanicus. Taxonomy (NCBI): domain Eukaryota; kingdom Metazoa; phylum Chordata; class Mammalia; order Rodentia; family Cricetidae; genus Microtus; species Microtus pennsylvanicus. Next base: position 50,135,056 of record NC_134579.1, on the reverse strand, counting down.
TTTCCTTTATTATTTTTCTTTCTTTCTTGGAGATAGAATCTTACTGTGTTGTTGAGTCTGGCCTTGAACTTGGAATTCCTAAACTCCTGGGTTCAAGTAATTCTCTCAGTTTCAAGAGTGCTGATACCATATGTCCATGTCTCCAAGGCGAGCTCTTTGGAAGAGGTATTATGTATTGATGAATTTTGTTTTGAATCTAGTTCTCCCCTGGTAGTCCTGGCTGGCCTGGATTCTCTGTGTAAGACAGGCGGAATTTTGACTTGTATCGATCATTCTGTCTCTGCCACCTAAGCGTTAGACACAGGTATGCAGTGTACAACCATGCCTGGTGAAAAACATCCTCACTGAATAAATGAAGTTTGTGAGTCTCTAGTTTACCTGAAGGTGAGTTTTCCCAAGCCTGTTGTTTTTTGTGCGGCCATTTCACAGGTGGCTGTAACCGGAGGGCTTGCAGTAAGAGGTGTGTCTGTCCCATCAGGCAGGCTAGGGCATTGGTTTAAACCTCTCGTGTATATTTCTAGAAGCCCTTGGTCCTAAGTTAACCTCTTTAAAAATGTCCATAGAGATCAATTTAAGTGCCTGATAATTTCATTGATTTGCAAAAGTCTAGAACAGCTCCTTCTCCAAGGGATTGGGTTTTTTTTTTTTTTGTTTGTTTGTTTTGTTTTGTTTTCAAGACAGGGTTTCTCTGGAGTTTTGGAGTCTGTCCTATAACTAGCTCTTGTAGACTAGGCTGGCCTCAAACTTAACAGCGATCCACCTGCCACTGCCTCCTGAGTGCTAGGATTAAAGGCGTGCGCCACCACCGCCTGGCTAGGGATTGGGTTTTTAACAAGGGTGTTAGAGTCTGGTCCATCCTATTCATAAAGAATTGTGCCTTTTGAACTGGGCTTAATGGTGTACACCTTTGATCCCAGCACTCAGGAGGCAGAAGTAGTCAGATCTCTGAGTTTGAAGACCGCCTGGGTGTACATACTGCATTCTAGGACAGCTGGAGCTACATAGTGAGACCCTTTCTCAAACAACAACAACAAAATTTTACCTTTGGGTTAATGTGCTTGTTGCCAAGTCTGTTGCCTTCAATGCGATACCTGTGACCCTGTGACCAACTCCTGTAAATTGTCCTGCTACGCATGAATTTATTGTGTGGTCCATATACACAGTATATATGTAAGGTTTTTTTAAATTTATTTATTATGCATACAATATTCTGTCTGTGTGTATGCCTGCAGGCCAGAAGAGTGCACCAGATCCCATTACAGATGGTTATGAGCCACCATGTGGTTGCCGGGAATTGAACTTAGGACCTTTGGAAGAGCAGGCAATGCTCTTAACCTCTGAGTCATCGCTCCAGCCCGTAAGGTTTTTTTTTTTTTTAAGTCCGCCTTTTACTATCTCCTATAGAAGAAAACCATTGCACTCTCTTTTGGTTTTTCGAGACAGGGTTTCTCTGTAGCTTTGGATCCTGTTCTGGAACTAGCTCTTGTATACCAGGCTGGCCTTGAACTCACAGAGATTTGCCTGCCTCTGCCTCCTGAGTGCTGAGATTAAAGGTGGGCACTACCACCACCAGGCCACCGATGCTCTTTTACTTTTAAATTATTTTAAAACATTTATTTATGCTGGGTGGTAGTGACATATGCCTTCAATCCCAGCACTTGGAAAGCAGAAGCAGGCAGATCTCTGTCAGTTTGAGGCCAGCCCAGTCTACAAAATGCGTTCCAGGACAGACTCCAAAAGATAAACAGAGAAACCCTGAAAACAAGACAAAAAAAATCTAAATAATTATTTGCTTATTTGTATGTTTGTTGCCTTACAATCTGAGTTGATCTGAGTGACACACATGATAGAAGAAACTAATCCCCCATAGCTGTCTTCTCACTCACATATGTATGATATGACATGTACATACGCATACAAATAAATAAATACAATTTTTTTATATTTATTGAGCTCTACATTTTTCTCTGTGCTCCTTCCTACCTCTCCCCCCCTTTCAATACTCCCCCAAGATCCCCATGCTCCCAATGTACTCAGGAGATCTTGTCTTTTTCTACTTTCCCATGTAGAGTATATCTATGTAAGTCTCTCTTAGTGCCTGCATTGTTGTCTAAGTTCTCTGGGATTGTAGTTTGTAGGCTAGCTTTCTTTGCTTTATGTTTAAAAACCACCTATGAGGGGCTGGCGAGATGGCTCAGTGGTTAAGAACATTGACTGTTCTTCCAGAGGACCCGAGTTCAATTCCCAGCAACCACATGGTGGCTCACAACCATCTGTAATGAGATCTGGCGCCCTCTTCTGGCCTGCAGGCATACAGGGAGGAAGAATGTTGTATACATAATAAATAAATAAAATCTTAAAAAAAAAAAAAACCACCTATGAGTGAGTACATGCGATAATTGTCTTTCTGTGTCTGGGTTACCTCACTCGAAATAATGTTTTCTAGCTCCATCCATTTTCCTGCAAAATTCAAGCTGTCGTTATTTTTTCTGCTGTGTAGTAGTACTCCATTGTGTAAATGTACCTCATTTTCCTTATCCATTCTTCGATCGAGGGGCATTTAGGTTGTTTACAGGTTCTGGCTATGACAAACAATAAATACAATTTAAAAGTTGTATTTTCATTGGAGTGAGTTTCAGGACTAACTCCATAGCTACTGAGAAACCCTGTCTCGAAAAACAAAAACAAACAAACAAAACACACATACACACAAAAAAGGGAGAGGGAGGGTGGTTATGGAGGGTGTCACCTACCAGGTCTATGGCTCTTGTTTGAGTTTGGAGCCCTGCCCTGGAACGTCAGCAAGCCCTCTGTTTGGCTACTCCCTGTGCTGGGCCCTGCCTTGCTCTTTCTGTACTAGCTTTCCCAACCTCCCAGTTAATTGTGGGCTGGGGAAATCTCTCCACATACCTCCTGTTTTCACTTTCTGACCCTCTGAAGTGCCAAATACCAAAGAAATACTATGTCCTAGGGCCATCATCAGCACACACAAGAGTCTAGAATCATTTGGAAAGACAACATCTTGTGGTTAACACGTTATATAGGAAATTAAGTGGATCAGTTAGAAAACAATTGTCTGAGGCAGATGGAGCACTGTGAATTCAGTGCCAGCCTGGGCTACAGAGCTAGTTCCAGGACAGCCAGGACTACAGAGAAACCCTGTCTCAAAAAAACAAAACAGAAAAAAAAAAAAGAAAAACAAATGAAAAGAAAAGAAAAAAAAGAAAACAATTTTCATTTGTGGGAAGGAGGGCAGGTGCTCTTATTCAACTGAGTAAGACCACTAGCAGACTCCTCTAGCAGCTACAGAGAACAAAGAATATACAAATCTTTTTTTTTGTTTGTTTGTTTGTTTGTTTTTTCGAGACAGGGTTTCTCTGTGGCTTTGGAGCCTGTCCTGGAACTAGCTCTGTAGACCAGGCTGGTCTCGAACTCACAGAAATCTGCCTGCCTCTGCCTCCCGAGTATACAAATCTTTTTTTTTGTTTGTTTGTTTTTTTGTTTTGTTTTGTTTTTCGAGACAGGGTTTCTCTGTGGCTTTGGAGCCTGTCCTGGAACTAGCTGTAGAGAAACCTTGTCACAAAAAAACAAAATAAATAAATAAATAAATGAATGAATGAATGAATGAATAAAATAAAAATGAAAATAAGCCTTAGAAAGTAAGTACAGATAAATCAAAGCAGTCTGTTTAATTCTGTAGTGTGCTTGACTTTTTGCACAAAACCTTTACTTTTTGTTAACTTTAATTCACTTTCTCCTGGCTTCCAGTTTTACCCAGATCTAAAATAAGGTAGCTTTTAAGACATGAATTACCTTCCTCTTGAGCGGGAAGCATCCGCATGCACAGAACAGTAAGACAAATTCGGATGAGAATGATTAGGCATAACTGTGGCTTCAAAGAAGAGGCAGGTAATCACACTTCGCCTTCATGCTAGCTTGCCTTTCATCTGAGCGCCTGGAAGGGAAGTAAAATGTGGCTGATGTTGAGTTATGGTTAAAATTACAACCCATGCAATTTCTTTATTCCCGAGTATTACCCTGAAGTATGATACTGCGTTAAAGAATCTCCAGAACGCAGCGTGTATTGCTTTTGAACACAGGCCTTTCCTCTGATTTTCCACCCCTCTCCCACCGCTGCATCCACGAACCACCTGCTTTCATGGGTTCGCAGTGCTTCTCATCACCAGGGAAAATCATCATGATCAGGGACAGAGGGACGTTTTTCTCAGCTGCTCTCTAAGGTTGTGGTGGCGACACACCGAGATGACGGTGGACACAGAGTGTTCTGTGCATTCCCAGACGTAATTTAATCAGAGTGCAAAGATATATCCTAAGAAGGCTCAGAGCATGGGCCTGGCTGTGCTGCTTGCTGGAGGACGGACGGCTTTGCAAATTGTGCAACAGTGCATAGGGAAATAACTTCTTTTAGAGCTCTGGATTATAAGATGGTGGCTGCTCTGCACACAGATGAAAAGTCCAGAAGTCTTGAAAAAATACATTTATATTGGCACTCTATTTAATTTTTTTTTAATTTATTTATTATGTATACAACATTCTGCCTTCATGTATGCCTGCAGGCCAGAAGAGGGCACCAGATCTCATTACAGATGGTTGTGAGTCACCATGTGGTTGCTGGGAATTGAACTCAGGACCTCTGGAAGAGCAGCCAGTGCTCTTGACCACTGAGCCATCTCTCCAGCCCCCTATTTAATTTTTTTTATTTTTATCTTGGGGTCTTGCTATGTAGGCATCGTTGGCCTGAGACTCAATGTGTAGACCAAACAAGTCTCAGAGGCTTCTGCTTGTCTCTGCCTCCCAAGTGCTGCGGTTAAAGCCTTGAGCCACCGTACCCAGCTTGGCTATTTATTTATTTATTTACTTACATATTTATTTATTTGAGACAGGGTTTCTCTGTGTTTCCCTGGCCCTCCTGGAACTCACTTTGTAGACCAGGCTGGCCCTGAACACACAGAGATCTACCTGCCTGTGTATTCCAAGTGCTGGGATTAAAAGGGTGTGCCACTACCACCTGGGAACCCTCTTAAAAAATAGTAATTATATATAGATATAGATAAAGATATAGATATATGTTAGTAATGCATTATATACATGTACAATTACTGGGGTGTATGTGGAGAGGTAAGAGAGGTAAGATGTGGAGGCCAGTCAGAAGATGACTTCGTAAGGTCTGTTTTCTATTTCCACCTGGAACTCAAGTTGGTAGGCTTCCCAATCAGCGCTGTTATGTGGTGAGCCATTTATTTCCTTAGCTTCTGACCCGCTTTGCATATTTCCTCTTGTAACAGTGTGTTTTTACTTTTGTTTTAAACTTTAAAACTGTTGTCCGATGGAGTTACCCTATTAGAAATAAATAAATAAATAAAATTGCTGTCTAAAAACTGGGATATAGGTCAGTGTCAAAATATTTGCCTCGAACATGCCAGGGCATAGATTTGACCCCAGCAGTGACAAAAATAATACAAATCAAAATTATCTCTAAATGAGGCTATCCATACATATTATCTGGGTTACAACACAAAGAATAAAATAAGTAAATAAATAAATAAAATACCACCCCCCAAAGAACCTCATAAGGATTGCATCTAATGAGATCTTATCTAGCATTTGTAAAGTTTTAGGTTTAATCTGCAGTGCCACAAACACTAACAACAACCAAATATAGCAGGTTATAGTGGTTTCCAGCTTCAGTCCCAGGACACTGGAGGCTGAGGCGGGAGAAATGTTCAAGGGCAGCCTGGACTGTATGGTTAACGAGAGGCCATTCTGAACTATAGAATGAGACCCTGTCTCAAAACTAAAAGGAAAGAAAATAAAAAATAGATACCACAATATTATCCATTTATGCATTTGTAGAAAGTTTTGTATAATTATAGAAAACACTTAAGTTTTCTAAGAATTTTGAGGGGAGTGTTGAGACAGGGTCTTGTTATATAGTCCTGGCTGATAGTATGTGTCTTATGCTAGCCTTGATTGAACTCTACACAATTCTCTTGCCTGCCTCAGTCTCCCAAGTACTGGAATTACAACAATGTGCCTTTATGCTTGGCTCTGAAATTCTTTACTTGTGAAAATAAAAACTGCATAACAAATAGAATCCTGCCTCTGTCTCTCTTCTTCTATCCCGTCTTTACCCTTTTCCTACTTCCTCTTCTGCTGAGGGGGGAGTCTAGGACACTAGAATGTACTAGACAACTCTTGTCTACTGAGTTCTACTACGTGTGTGTGTGTGTGTGTGTGTGTGTGTGTGTGTGTATGTGTGTGTGCATTCATGGCATCAAAAAGGAGGAAAAGAAAAGAGGTGCTTGCCTGTTTTAACCTCTGATATCTCTAATATGATTATTATTTATAAAAATACATGTTAGAGTCTGACTTAAAGGCAGTGGTAGTGCACGCCTTTCATCCCAGTACTCAGGAGGAAGAGACAGGCAGATCTCTGTGAGTTATAGGCCAACCAAGTCTACAGAGCTAGTTCTAGGACAATCAAGGCTACTCAGAGAAACTCTGTCATGAAAAACAAACAAACAAATAACCCCCCCCAAACAACAACAACAAAAATAGCCAGGTATGGTGGTGGTGCTTGCTTTTAATCCCAGTGTTTGGGAGGCAAAGTTAGGTGTATTTCTGTGAGTTCAAAGTCAGACTATTTTACATAGGGAGTTCCAGGATGTAATGGTAAAAAAACAAAATAAAACAGTGCTGTTCCTTGAGTGACAGCAGTGGGCAGCCGGGCATGAGACCATGGTGGGCCACAAAGTCAGCCAGGTCCCAGGCAGGGAACAGCATGGAGGGTGAAAGACCTTAGTGGGGCAACCAGTCCCATGAGGAGGCACAGCCCTGGCAGGTGAGAGACAGTGATGGATAGGTGCCATGCAGAGAGAGGTTGGATATTTATTTAGTGGGTTATAAAGGAGAAAGGGAAAAAAGGGGAGAAGGGAGAAGAGCAGAGAGAGGAAGAAAGAGAGAGACAGAGGGAGGAAGGCTGGGGGTGAGGGAGAAGTGGGGAAAAGAAAGAAGAGCAGAGAGAGGCAAAGAGAGGGAGGGAGTTTGGAGGAGGGGGAGAAATGGGGAGAAGGGAGCAAGGCAGAAGCTTCCTCTTTTGACAAGAGACAGAAAAGGAAGAGAGTTCAGGCTGAAAGCATAAGGAAGATCCTCCTACCTCAGTGGTGGAGAGCGAAGCGAGTGGGCAGGGCTTGTCTCTTAAAGGGACAGGGCAGACCATTACACAAGACAGTCAGAGCTAAATAGAGAGAACCAGTTTGTTTGGTTTTTTAAGATTTTCATTTATTATATATACGATATTCTGTCTGCATGTATGCCTGCATGCAAGAAGAGGTCACCAGATCTCATTATAGATGGTTGTGAGCCACCATGTGGTTGCTGGAAATTGAACTCAGGACCTCTGGAAGAGCAGCCAATGCTCTTAACAGCTGAGCCATCTCTCCAGTCTCAAATCTGTTTTTTGTTGCTGTTGTTTTGTTTTTTTAATTTGAGTACAAGCTAATACAGTGGCAGATGATTGTAATCCCTGCTACTTAGAAGGCTGAATGAGATAGGAGACTCTGTGGTTAAGGGCATATGCTGTCCTTCCCATAAAAAAGAAGAAGGAGGAGGAGGAGGAAGAGGAGGAAGAGGAGGAGGAAGAGGAGAAGAAGAAGAAATAACCAAAGGCAAAACAAACAAACAAACACAGCAACAATAACAAAACAAAAAGAACGAGAAATATCTAACATAGCTACTTCCAGCCCAGCTTGGGATCTACAGTGAGTCATTTTCCTAGCCTCTAGAATGGCATTTTTAAATTTTTACTTATATTCATGTGTGTACGTGCACATGTACATAGGTTCCCAGAGGTCAGAAGAGGGCTCAGATCCTCCAGAGCTGGAGTTATATGAACTACCCTGTGTGGGTGCTGGGACCAACTCGGGCCCTCTGAAAAGCAGTAAGTGCTTTTAACTACTGAGTTCTCTCTCTTGCCCCAAAAGGTGTTTTTAAAACCCCTCGGCAGGGTGTTGTGGCACACTTGAAATCCCACAGCTTGTGATGGACTCAACAAACGGAAGCCCTAGGCAGTAGCCATGGGCTCTTAAGTAAATTTCACTCAGACTTGATGCCTGCCTTTCTTCCTTCCTTCCTTCCTTCCTTCCTTCCTTCCTTCCTTCCTTCCTTCCTTCCTTCCTTCCTTCCCTTCATTTCCCCCCTCTCTCCTTTCCTCATTTTTTTCTTTTTTCTTCCTCAGACAAGGTTTCTCTTTGTAGCCCGGGTTGTCCTTGAACAGTTTATGTAGACTAGGCTGGCTTCAAACTCAAGGTCTGTTTTCCTCTGTTTCCTGAGGGCTGGGATTGAAGGTTTTGCCACCACCCCCGGCTGCCCAGCTGCCAGGCTGCCTTCTCTCAGAAGATCTACTCCGTACTTTGATTTTGTTCCTGAGCAAATCCATCGTTACTCTGTCTTGTATGTTTCGTTTCTTGGAACAAGATGCCAAGAATGTTGTCCAAAAGGGCTGGGCGGTGGTGGCACACGCCTTTAATCCCAGCACTCAGGTGACAGAGGCAGGCGGATCTCTGTGAGTTCGAGACCAGCCTGGTCTACAAGAACTAGTTCCAGGACAGGCTCCAAAGCTACAGAGAAACCCTGTCTCAAAAAACCAAAAAAAAAAAAAAAAAGAATGTGGTCCAGAGACTGCAGATAGCAAGAGAGGAATAGGTTTGGTCTTCTGGGACATACGGTGTCCAGCAAGTGTGCCACTTTAGCCTGGGCAGACGCTGGTTTTGACAAGAAGGATGAGAGTATTTGAATATGTCATTTTGTGTGGATGCTACAAAATGCCTCAGATAGCATTTGCTGTGGCTGGAGGGGAACTCAGTACATCACAAATACTGAGAACATGCTCTACCTTGAGTGACAGTCCCTTGGTAAGTTTTGTCAGGGTTAAGGATTGAACCTAGAACTTTCTGCAGTGATGGGGAATCATTGTCAACCAATTATCTTTAAGAGGTGGGACCAAGTTAGGCTGTGGCTTTTGGGGACCTGAAGAAAAACACTGCCAGGCCCAGGTATGCTCTCTCTGTGTGGTTCCCTTGCTGCATAGCTGATCTTGGACTTCTTGTTCCTATTTTGTGAGTTTGCCCTTTATAATAAATAAAAATATAATTGTTTTATTTTTTAGCTAGCCTGGTTATTTTTCAAACTGAGATAATTTAACACTGGAGCATGCCAGGTAAGTGTTTACCAGCAGCCTACATCTTCAGCTCACTTTTAAATTTTGTTTTGACACAGTGCCTCCTTAACTTTACTGGCTAGCCTTGAACTCACTCTGGTTCAGGCAAGTGGTTTTTTTTTTTGTTTTTTTTGTTTTTTTTTTTGGTTTTTCCAGACAGGGTTTCTTTGTGGCTTTGGAGCCTGTCCTGGAACTAGCTCTGTAGACCAGGCTGGTCTCAAACTCCCAGAGATCTGCCCGCCTCTGCCTCCCGAGTGCTGGGATTAAAGGCGTGCGCCACCATCGCCCGGCCAGACAAGTGTTTGACTTGTAACTCTTCTGCCTCAGCCTATGGAACTTCTGCAATTACAGGCAATGTCATCATTGCACATTTTTTCCCCCTGAGACAGGGTTTCTCTGTAGCTTTGGAGCCTGTCCTGGAACTAGCTCTTGTAGACCAGGCTGGCCTGGAATTCACCAAGATCTGCCTGCCTCTGCTTCCTGAGTGCTGGGATTAAAGGCGTGCGCCACCACCGCCGGGCTAGCACAGGTTGTTTTCAAACTTGCTGAGGATCCAAAGGCCAGAGTTACAGGTGTGTGCTGCCTCTACTGGGGACAGCTGTTGATAGGAGCTGTTATTCCTGAAGAGACTCAACAGGAATGGGAGGACGTTACTGTTAATGCAAATATCTCCCTAATAACAAAAACAGAGATAAATAAAAAGAGAAAGGGAGAGGGAGGGTGGTCAGCAGTACAAGGTCATCCTCAGCCGCGTTTGAAGCTGCCCTGTCTCAAACACAACATTCCAAGAACAACCCTCATTAAATCAAGGAAGGGCAGAGGAAAAGACTGGGTTTGGTGCTACGTGTTTGTAATTATAATTACTCGGGTGCCCCAGGTAGCAGGATCACAAGAGACTGGAGATATAGCTCAGTGGGACACTAGTTTTAAACCCCAGAACAGGGATCAAAAAATAAAATATGTGAGTAAAACAAACAAACACCTGGGCCAGGCAGTGGTGCACACCTTTAATCCCAGCACTTTGGAGGCAGAGGCAGGTGGTTTTCTGTGAGTTCAAGGGCAGCCAAAGATACTGAGAAACGCTTTCTCAAAAAAAAAAAAAAGAAAAGAAAAGAAAAGAAAAGGAAGGAAGAAAGAAATGAAAGAGAGAGAGAGAAAGAAAGAAAGAAAGAAAGAAAGAAAGAAAGGGAGGGAGGGAGGGAGGGAGGGAGGGAGGGAGGAAGGAAGGAAGGAAGGAAGGAAGGAAGGAAGGAAGGAAGGAAGGAAGGAAAGAGATGGTCATGGTGGCTGGTGCCTTTAATCCCAGCACTCCGGAGGCAGAAGCAGAGGGTTCTCTGTGAGTTCAAGGTCAGCCTGCTCTACCAAGCGAGTTCCAGGACAGCCAAGGATACGCCAAGAAACCTTTTCTTGAAGGAAAGAAAGAGAAAGAAAGAAAAAGAAAAGAAAGAGACAGTGATGGTGGCCGTTGCCTTTAATCCCAGCACTCAGAAGGCAGAGGCAGATAGAGACCTGAGTTAGAGACCATTCCAAAATAGCCAGGGTTACACTGACAATCTCTATCTTGAAAAACAAACAAATAAGTAAAACAAAATTATTTCCCTTATGAGGAAGGGACAAGGAGAATGAACAATGTGAAAAAGGATTGGCTAGCACAAAAAGACTTTTTTTTTTAAAAGACTTTTTTATTTTTATGTGTGTGTCTGGGCAATAAGATCAGATGAGGGTGTTGAACTGACAACCCAGAATGTATTTTGAGATCTGACCTTAGGTCCTCTGGAAGAACAAACACTTCTAACAGCTGAACTATTTCCCCAGTGCCTTTATTTTGTTTCTAAGTGGCTCACTAAGGGGTTAGCCTTAAATTCATGAGGCTGCATCACTTGCTCAGTAGACAAAGGAATTTCTAGCCTCTCTTCAATGGAGGTAAGGCAATGTCTGTCTACCATGGGACCACACGATAAGAAAATGAAGTCACCAGTGAAAGTCTGATACACAGTGACCAATCTGTAAGTTTGCAATTGTATTATTATGAACATAAAGTTTTAGTATCTTATTCTTCCAGAGAATCAAGGGTTAATTTTTCCTCCGTTTTGAATGTCTGTTTATTATTTATTTATTTATTTAGATAGGGGCTCATGAATCGTAGGATGATCTCTAACTTGGTTTGTAACCAAGATGACCTCCCATTTCGCTTGCCAAGTGTTGGGTTGACAGGAGTGTGCCCGGCTCAGCTCAGCTTGAGAACTTTTTTTTTTAAGCTTTCTTTTAGATTTATTTATTATGTATACAGTGTTGTGCCTACATGTATGCTTGCACACCAGAAGAAGGCACCAGATCTCATTACAGATGGTCGTGAGCCACCATGTGGTTGCTGGGAATTGAACTCAGGACCTCTGGAAGAGCAGCCAGTGCTCTTAACCTCTGAGCTATCTCTCCAGCCCCCAGCTTGAGAACTTTTGAAGGTGGTATTAATGAACCATAGTGATCCTGTCCTTGAAAGTGAATTCTAAGAAATGATTTAAATCCTCAGAATTTTAGGATTTTAGCTAAACATTATTTGCTAATGAAGCCAAACGTTTTCAATAGGTGTGGGTGCTTCTACTCTATCATCTATTTGTCCATCTGTCTGTGTGCCTGCATAAACTGTTTTTGTTTGCTTGTTTGTTTGTTTTGAGACAGGGCTTCTCTTTGTGCGAGCCCCTGGCTGTCCTGGAACTCCCTCTGTAGACCAGGTTGACTTTGAACTCAGAGATCTGCCTGAACTCAGAATTAAAGGCATATGCCACCCTTGCCCTGGAACTTGCTGGAGTTTTTGTGTACCACCTGTGTGTAGGTGGCCTCAGAGGCCAGCAGTACCCTGGATCTAGAGTTACATGCAGCTGTGAGTTGTTAGATGAGTGTTGGGAATGAAACCTGGATTCTCTGCAAGAGCAGTAGTAAGTGCTTTTAACCACCGAGCTATCGCTCCACTCCCCAAAATAATGAAAACATGTGCTTTATAGACTAGCCTAGTGATGCCGGCCTGTAATCCTGATATGGGAGATAAAGGCAGGAGGATTTGGGGTTCATGGCCAGCCTGGGTTACAGAGTGAGCTTGAGGCCTGGATTTTATGAGGCCCTATTACCAAACCAATCCAGTCCAGTCCAGTCCAGTCCAGTCCAGTCCAGTCCAATCCAATCCAGTCCAATCCAAGCAAGTACTTTCGTCATTCACTAATGCTCTTTGTTTCCTCAGTCGTCCAAGAGCATTCTGTAGGAGAGAGGAAAGCCTGTGCTAAAGCTCTTGGTGATTTCTACATGGATTTAGAAATAAGCTCTAATTCCAGATGCTTCAGCCAGCATCAGAACTGCCTCATCCTTCCTTACAGTGGAATTCAGAGATATAACTGAGATGCTTCTTTCTGTCTCTTTCTCTATCTGAGGACCAAACTCAGGGCCTTGCACTTGGTAGGCAAGCGCTCTACCACTGAGCTAAATCCCCAACTTCCGAGATGCTTTTAATAATGTGTGAGCGGAATGAGGCAGTCCTCAGTGCACGTATGGGGGACACTGAGGTCCTTATGGTCAAGGGAAAAAAAAAGGAACAAGTGACACATTTAGGGGAAAGTTCAGTAATGTGTATTTATATGCGGAGGCAGAGAGTAATACAGCCGGAGAATTAAGTGAAGAGATCAGTGCTCAGATGGGTAAGAAAACACCACATTGTCAAATAGGCAATGTCTGGTGTACGCAAGGCAGCCCAGATATCTAACCAGCAAAGCAAACATTCACCTAACAGATGATACCTGTGTTTTTCTGCAAGGAGCAGGAACATAAACGTAACAGCCAGAATTGAATTATGCTCTACAAGAAAAAGAGACAGTGTCTAAAAAACAAAATCTTCTAGGACTGGAAATGGCTCAGTGGTTCAGAGCGCTGGCTGATGGTCCTAGGGACTTGATTTCATTTAACAGTCTATATGCAGGTTTGTAACCACCTGTGACTTCAGTCCCAGGGGAATCAGACGCCCTCTTCAGGCTTTTGTGGGTACTGCATGCATGTGCAGTACTGGCTGCACAGACATACACTAAGGCATTAATATATATATATAATTGAAGAAAATCTAAAAAAAGAAAGAAAAGCCCCCTTTTAAATTAACAGGGAATATCCATCTGGAAGTGAAGCAATTGTGAGAAAGAAATTTATGGAAAGTATTGCTTTTCTTCACAAGTATATTAGGCCCTGTCTAGGCTACTGCTGAACATCCAGCAAGGACAACAAAGTCCACCCGAAGGAAAGCACAAATAAAGACAATGAGTTCTTATTTATTTTTAATTATGTGACTTTGTGTGTAACTGGGTGTACATTTCTGGCACACGCAGATGACTCCGACATCCTGTGGATAAGGAGGCAACGTGGAAAAGCAGCACATTCTTCGTTTAAGGCATTCTTACAACATATCCATGGGAATAATCTTATTGAGAGAGATTAAAAAATTTGTAGACTCTGTTCACACTTTTGGGTCCCAACGACCGAGGACAGGAATATCTGTCAGTCTAGGAACACTCTCTCCTGTTTCTTTTACAATAAGCAAATGGAGAACACTCAGTTTGGCATCCAAAATGCAGCCCCAAACTATCCAGTGCTCCTCTCCAGTCCTCCTTGGTCCATAGCAAGTGGTGCTGTTCCATATCAGGTGGACTCTGCAACAGGTCAAGACACCTTGCCTCTTTTCCCATTCCCACCACTGGTTCTGGCAACATAACCCTTCGGTCCTTGATGCAGAACATCGGTTGCTACTTCTGTGGCCTTGCGATTATTGCAGAGTATGAAGCTTTGTTCATGGTGCACGTCAGTGAACTTCTCTCAGCCCGTGGCTGGGAAGGAGAGACTCAGCTTCGTCTCTACATCGCCATTTGCCTGGCAGGTGCCATGAAAAAGAGCAGGTGTTTGACTTTCAATAGTGGGTCTTATATAGCTTAGTCTATCCTCTGTTTTGCTATCGTCAAAGATGCTTCTGAACTTCCCATCCTCCCACAGCTCCTCCTCCTCTTCCTCCTCCTCCTCCTCCTCCTCCTTTTTTTTTCTCCAAGACACAGTTTCTCTGTAGTTTTGGAGCCTCCCTTAGAACTCACTCTTTAGACCAGGCTTGCCCCGAATTCACAGAGATTTGCCTGCCTCTGCCTCCCGGAGTGCTGGGATTAAAGGTGTGCGCCACTACTGCCTGGCTCACACTTGCCTTCTATAACAATGTTTGGATCAACCATGAGCCACGTGTAAGATAGTGGTACCATGTAGTTATGATTGAGCTGATAAACTGCCCCTTTATAGTGAAACCCTATTCATCATGCATAATAGCACAACGCTCTAATTGTGTTTATGCTGATCATGTGATCAAGCTCCTGTACCTACCGTCTTATTGAAGTTCCAGATGGTAACTAGTGGAATTTTGAATGCCACTACCTTGCTACCTATGCATTTACTGCATTATCCAAACTTTTTGCTGTTATTTTATGATGTACTCCTTTTACCTACAAAAAAGGTCAGTTGACGACAAGTCAGCCGCAGGCAGGTCTTTTAGGAGGTATTCCAGAAATCATTGTTATTATGAGGATGACAACTCCGAGTGTGTTTCTGCCCTTGGGGCCCTCCAGCGGGACAAGATGTGGACAGTGATATTGATTATTCTGACCCTGTGAGGGCTTCCACTGATGTGTGCTTGTTTGTAGCTTAGCTTTGAACCAATAGCTTCTAAAAAATATAGAAAACACTAGGAACATTTGTTGAAAATTAAGGGGGGCACAAAGACACATGCAATAGACAGTCATGGTGGCTCACAGCTGAAATCCCAGCATGGAGAAAGTTAAGGCAGGAGGATTATCATTCGAGGGCTCTCTGAGCTATAAAAACAACAAAAATGAAAAGAGGCTATAGGAAAAAACAAAAACAAAAACAGAAGCCAAACCAAAACAAGCACCCTCCCTAAATACTTGGTTCCTTGGCAGGGCCAAACGCTCTCCCCGAAGCCTTGGTTTCTTCCCAGCCTGCCATGAAGGAGCTGTCAGGGCTGAGGCTTGCTCTGGCTGAGACAGCGAGTGAACAGTGAGCAAACGCAAGCGTAGTTCCTGAAAACTATGAGAGACTGCAGAGACTGTGCATGTAGGCCATACACACAGCAACACCAATTGTTCTCAAACAGGGAAGAAAGGGATGGGGAGAGATTAGGATGTGCTTACAAAGCTCTAGTTAGATGGAGGGACGGTGTTCTAGGGTTATGAGATCAAAATAGGATGAGTATAGTGAAAAACTTGCCATAGGAGAGAGTTCAGGCTGAAACAAGCAGAGATACATGGGGCAGTATAGGATAAGAAGTTTTAAATTAAGGCATCTCAGCAGGGCATTGTGGCACATGCTTTAATTGCACCCCTTGAGAGGCAAAGGAAGGCAAATCTTTGTGAGTTTCAGGACAGTCTGGTCTACATGATGTATTTCAGGCCAGCCAGGGCTACACTGAGAGACCCTGTCTCAAAAATAAATTAACTGATAAACATATATTGTATACAGGTTCTTGGGGTGGTATTTCATTGTGGCTTGGAGTAGTGATGGTGAACACTTTGTATTTATTTGCTGGTCATTTGAATGTCTTTATTTGAGAGGTGCCTGTTCAGATCTCTTGCTCATTTTGTGCATTTAATTTTGGTTGATGTTGGGGTGTTCTAGGTGTGTTTGACACACGTGAGATAGGAACAGGATGCTCTCTGCGGAGAGTTTGAGCTGCAGTCATGAATTTAGGAAGTGGACAATATTGTGCATAAAGAGGGTGTGAAAAAAACGTGTGAGGAAAAGATGAAGGGTCAGCCCCCTCCACACAGTTGAGCGACAGGGAGATTACACTGGGGAGAGGAAGCCAGTTGGAGCGTTGGGATTTGGAGATGGGAAAGGGAAGAGAGACTGCTTTAGGGCATTTACCAAATGGGATTGTAGACCGTGAGGGAAAAGCAAGAGCATGGGACAACTGGGAAGGCAAGGAAACATTTTTATTTTATTTTTGTATTTTGCTAAGATGGAAGACAATCACGGAAATTTACATTGTCAAAGTAAAGAAAACTGTATATACCTTTCTTAGTAGCAGATAACTTGAATTCTAGAATGACTGTCACAAACCTTAGTTAGGCCAACACAGTAACTACTACATTATGGAAACACCTTGGGTGCAAACCTCAGGGGTAGCACTTTTATTGTTTCCAGCACCTTCTTCCCAGGAAGGGTGGGGACTAGTTTGGATTTGGATCTTTGCCTGTGGAAATGTCCTGGGAATTCTTCCCAAAGCTTAATGCTGTGTGAGCGTGTGTATGTGTGTGTGTGTGTGTGTGTGTGTGTGTGTGTGTGTGTGTGTTAGGGAGAGGGCTGATTAGTGAACCCAGAGATGCACACATACTCAAAATTCTTTCTTGCTGGAGCACTTCTATCCAAAATATTGTTTTTAGGCTCTGAGAAATGGGTTCGCTGTGCCCAGTTCTTACGGGCTTCCCAGAGTTGTTGAGCACCACATCACGGTGGGGGGGAGCTAGGCACACCGCCTTAGCAATGGTGTGTGTGAACTATTCAAGCAGAGCAGAGAGGAGGACCAATGGAGGAAGAAGAGGGGAGGTTTTAGTGCTGCCAAGTGATGCTGAGTTCAAGGTCAAGGGCAATGCCTCCTAAGTGGCCTCTTCAGGACTCTGGCTGGTAGGGAGGATTTACAATCGCGTGACAGCAAAGGCGTTTTTCTTTGTTCTCTCAGCACTCATTCTGTTTGTCCCCACTGTTTTGTTTGGTCAGATTTGTTTCTTCTCTCATCAAGTGTTTCCTGAACACTAGCATGAGTAAACAGGCACAGCAGGTGCAGGTGATGTCACAGGGGCAGAAAACCTTGTGACTGAAATTGTATTCTAGCACAAGGAAGCTGAAATAAGAAAAATAAGTTAGCCTGGCATGTGATAAACTATAATATACTAGCGAGGAACAAGTCAAGGAAACAAATTCATAGACATAGCGAAGGGTTTGTCTCCAAGGATACCAGCTAGTGTTTGGTCCAGCTCCAGGATGCAGAGGGAAAAATAAGCAAATAAATAAATAAAAACAGAAAGAATTAAATAGTGGACTATTCTTATAAGTGTTGCTGGAAAAACCAAATCATCAAGCTCTTGACTACTTTGGTATTTGTCAAGGTTTACAAACTTTATTCTACATTCTTTTTTTTTTTTTTTTGGTTTTTCAAGACAGGGTTTCTCTGTGGTTTTAGAATCTGTGCTGGAACTAGCTCTTGGTAGACCAGGCTGGCCTCGAACTCGCAGAGATCCGCCTATCTCTGCCTCCCAAGTGCTGGAATTAAAGGCCTGCACCACCACTGCCCGGTGCTACAGCCTTTTTGTGCATGAGAAAATCTTGCATCACAGGATTGAAATGTTGTTTTCTTTGAGTCTGACATTATTCCCTCACTTGCGTTTTCCTCATCTGCTCACTGGGCAGGCTGACGAGTCTTTGGCTCTGATGAAACAGCAATTCTCAGAGCCACATTGAGCATCTCCCATGCTTGGCCCTGTTTTGTTGCTGTGAGCACACAAGGAATAAATGCAGCTCTTCCCCGGGCTCCAAGCAAAATTGGACTGTCTGTAATTCACAAGGCCATCACAACTCCTCATTAAAAATGAACAGAAGTTCTGCCCTTTTCAAGTGCATGAGTTCTGTCTCCCAGTGTTCCTTAGTAAGAACTAATGGCCTGGCGGTGTGGGCTCGGTTCCTAAGAACCTGAGGCTGGATGCCAATTAGCTCTTCCTAGACAGTGCATTCTACTGTCGTCTAACCCAGTCTTAGCTTCCTGCTTCTCTCCTGGTACAGAAAGTGCCAAGTTGAGCTCAGCATGGTGGCACACACCTTTATTGCCAGCACTTGGGAGACAAAGGCAGGCAGATCTCTGTAAGTTCAAGGTCAGCCTGGTCTACAGAGATAGTTCTTGAACAGCCAGGGTAATGGAAGAGGGATTCTCTTTAAAAACAGAAAGTGTATGTTGAACGTGTGAAGATGGTTTGGAATTGTGTGATCTGTTTAGTCATATTGAGTTGGGAAGTATGTCGTATTAAAAACAGAAGACTTTAGAGATGGCCCATGGGCTAAGAGCACTTACTGCTCTTGTGGAGGACCTGGGTTCAGTTCCCAGCCCCTACATAGTAGTTTATGACTCTCTGTAACTCCAGTTCCAAGGGATTTGACACCTTCTTCTGCTCTTAGAGGACACCAGACACATGTGTAATGCACAAACATACATGCAGGCAAAACATGCAGACACACAAGATAAAAATAAATCTTTAAATCAAACCAAGACAAAGGCCATTTTTGTTGTGGTATGCACCAGAGAAGACTCCTCAGATGTGGGTTTAAGTCAATAGAAAGTCTTTATTAGCCAGCTAGCGACTACACTGGGTGTTCTGGGTCCTAGTGGAGCCTTGAGTCTTTCTTGGGGTGAATGTTTAAGCCCAAAAACCATATCCTGGGTTGACATACTTCAGTTAACAAGAGTAATTAGGCTGGAAGCATAAGCAAGTTTAGTATGTTTAGAGATTTTCCCAGAACTATGGGCTTTGATGGATGAGGTCTTTGTTTTCATTCTGGCAGGTGGTATTGTCTACATGCTGAGTTTTATGGCCTGAATAATACTTCTATCATGGAATCCGATGTGCTAAGGTCTGACTGGGACCCTGCCACAGTTTTCAGTGTAGTTCTTCCTTCCTTAGATAGTATTAATTGTTCAGCCTTTCTGCCTTTTATTTCTCTTGCAATATGTGATATACTGCTATGTCAACTGATTTTGTCCTGTGAGTCTTTGTAGTCTAAATGGGGATAAGGCCTGGTGGCTAATCTAAGACTCATAGAAAAAAAAAAATCCCAATTTAGAGTTGATAAAAGAAAGACAGCCGGGCATTGGTGGCGCACGCCTTGCCTTTAATCCCAGCACTCGGGAGGCAGAGGCAGGCGGATCTCTGTGAGTTTGAGACCAGCCTGGTCTACAGAGCTAGTTCCAGGACAGGCTCCAAAGCCACAGAGAAACCCTGTCTCGAAAAACCAAAAAAAAAAAAAAAAAAAAAAAAACCAAACAGAAAGAAAGACAGAGGAGGACACTAGTTTATGCAGCTGGAAGGGGTTTGCCATTTTAACAGTTTTCTGGAGGGTAAGGAGTTACATGGTTATTAAAGTTCTTAAGCCTCTGTCTTTTCTTGTGTGTGCTCTTTCTTTTTCCATTTCTCTCCATCACCTTCTCAACATCACCCATGACTCTTCCTTTGGGTAAAGTCAAACAACCAACCCGAGCAAGAGTACCACATGCTTGCTTTGTGACTTCCCTGTACTTCCAGGTTTTCGCTCCAGTTCTTAGCTCCACTGCATATGATTGGGTCAAGGAATGCAGTTTTTCCTTCATGACTCTAACCATAGTACAATTAAAATGGAAACAGAAGTTAGAAGCTGGTTATGTGGAACGTAGTCTACATTCCTTTAAACTGCCGGGTGGTGGTGGCGCACGCCTTTAATCCCAGCACTCGGGAGGCAGAGGCAGGCGGATCTCTGTGAGTTCGAGGCCAGCCTGGTCTACAAAGGGAGTTCCAGGACAGGCTCCAAAGCTACAGAGAAACCCTGTCTCGAAAAACCAAAAAAAAAAAAACAACAACAAAAACAACAACAAAAAAAATACATTCCTTGAAACTGAAAGATCCCCAGAGAGGACCTTCCTCTCTGATGAAGACCCCAGAACCAGGACACTCCGAGACCAGGCCACAGGATGCAATTAACAGGAGGTTTATTGAGTAGCACAGGTACCTGTGGGCAGCAAGTCTTTCGTAGGGCTTGCGCGCCTGCAGACTGGGGGAAAAGTCTTTTTATAGGAAAGAGGGCAGCAGAAGCGGATTACAGAAGCAAATGCATGGTTATTGGTCAGCTGGAATGGGCAAGGGGCACAGGTGGTTTTTTCTTTCCCAGAATAGATGTATGGGGTCAGATATCCTGTTTTTCTCTTGGTTTTTCCTTTCCCAGCCCAGATGTATGGCAACAGGCTTCCTGTTAATTGATTCTATATTCTGCCTTGCAGCCAGGAACCCTGACCTCACTCTGCATTTACATTGTTCGTCAAAAGCCTTGTGGAATGACGTTACAGCAGCTAAGCTGGGATCTTTCGTAGGGGGAATTGTTTCTCCTGTGAATTGCTGATATATCCTAAGTTGGGCACATGTGCTGGCTATAGGCATCCTGTTTCCCCTAGGCAAACGGGATGTTCTCATGAGAGCCGGCTAGCTGCAGGTCCTGAGAGGGTCCTGAGGGTCTCAAGCGGACAGGATGTTTCTCATGAGAGCCGGCCAGCTGTGGGTTATGGGGGGGGGAGGGGGCTGGGCTCGTTATTGCTGCTAACTTAATGCTACTAGGTAGGGGTCTGCTAACTTAATGCTACTAGGTAGGGGTCTTTTATTCTTTCAAAACTGTGGGCAATGCTGCTTATATTCAGAACAATATGAATATATTGAGGAAATGAACATATTTTATTATGAATATATTAAAGGAATATTAAAAAAAAATCTATCCTTTTTTCCCAAATGGCACTCCATAAGATGAGAGAACAAATATAAAAATGAACAATGGTTGGTCTTCATAAGAAAATAGAATTCTGATGGGGGCTAGAGAGAAGGCTCAGAGGTCAAGAGCACTGGCTGCTCTTCCGGAGGTCCTGAGTTCAATTCCCAGCCACCACATGGAGGCTCACAGCCATCCATAATGAGATCTGGTGCCCTCTTCTGGCCTTCAGGCATACATGCAGGCAGTACATTGTATACATAATTAAATAAATTAATTAATTAAAAAAAAAGAAAATAGAATTCTGGGAGTAGAGTTGTAGCTTAGTAGTTAAGTGCTTACCCAGCACGTGCAAAGCCCTAGGTTTACTTCCCCGTACAAAAAGAGGAAAAAGAAAGAAAATACTTTTTGAGCCATAATGGCACTGTGGAGCTCAGGCTGGCTTTGATCTCCCCATTCTTCTACTTTTGCTTGACGAATGCTGGGACTACATTCAGCTGTATCATTGCATTGAACTTAATATTTTGAATGTATGAATGTTTTCAAATGTCCAGTCAAGCCTACAGATATCCAACAGAATTTCTACTAAAAAAGGAATTGCTTGATGCAACCAATAAACCATTTCAAATTCAGGGAGCTTTGGCATTTTCTTCCTCTTATCTGGTATCTTCAACTATAAATGGAAATTGTAAAGCTGCCTGTGGCGTGTGACTCTAATCACCGCTATCAGAAGGATCAATGACTCTAGACCAGACAGAGCTGCACAATCTCAAAACAAAATAAAACAAAACAAAACAAACAAACAAAAAACCAGTCAGCCAACAAACAAAATAGAAATTATAACGCCAGAGATAGGTTAGTAGTAGAGGGCTTGCCTAGCAGTCATGAGACCTTAGGTTCAATTTCCAGTACTACAAACAAACAAACACCCCTCCCCCAAATCCCCCTTCCCCCCAAGCTACAGCAACAAATACCAAAAGCCCAGACTGCTGGTTCAGACCCTGCAACCATCTGCCCAGGAATCCAGCTTCTTTATCTGTAACAAACAGCCTAGACGCCATCATGTGTGCCGTTGTAGAGACTCACTTGGAGACCCAGAGTTAATAGGGAGGTTACTTTAAACTGAAGATATCAGAGATCCAATAGATACACGTGGGGAAAAAAATCCCGGGGCTTGGCTTATCTGACTGAAGCAGTAACTTGGGGGGGGGGGGGGACTGTGATTACTATCAATCTCTTCAGGGGAGTTCCTGGCCAAGAAGGAATACACCTGCATAAACAACATTATCTCAGACATTCCTGTAGCCTCAGAGTGTGCCTAAAGCCCCATTCGTATTTCCTGAAGGAGCTCATTTGTTTGCCCTGTAAGAGACTTTCTCCATTCTCTTGTTTCCCCATTAAGTACCCACAGCTCTAACTTTAAGCAGTAAGCTATAATTGAACCTTTTTATATGGAAATAATTTTTTTTTTTGAGAAGGGGTCTCACGTAGCCCAGGTTGGCCTTGAATTCCTTATGTAGCGGAAGGTGGGTGGCCAGAATTGATTCTCCTGCCTGTCTTTTCAAAGCGCTGGAATTACAGGTGCAGGACACCACACTTGGTTTGTAAATACCCCATCCCCATCCCATTAAGCTGACTTTGTCAGTTTAGCTTGTAGTCTCTAGGTACTTCAGAGAGAGAGGACCACAGAGAGCAAGTTTTCTCTTCTAAGAAAGTTAGACTTGGCTGCATGCCAGACTGCTGTCTCTACTCATAGCCCAGGTAACCAAACAACAACGTCTCTACTATGTGGTTCAAAATGGATACAACCTAGCAACAGGCAGATAGCTTTACTTTGTATTTCCATTTTGTGGTTACCCAGAGAAAGCCAAATGTGTACCCTTTCAGCTCCTTCATCCTCCCAGTTTATCTTCAGGACACACCAAATTTCTCCTCTGTTCAGTAATGTTTCCTCTTTCTTTCTTTCTTTCTTTCTTTCTTTCTTTCTTTCTTTCTTTCTTTCTTTCTTTCTTTCTTTCTTTCTTTCTTTCTTTCTGTTTTTTGTTTTGTTTTTCAAGACAGGGTTTCTCTGTAGCTTTGGAGCCTATCTCGGAACTAGCTCTTGTAGACCAGGCTGGACTCGAACTCACAGAGATCCGCCTGCCTCTGCCTCCCGAGTGCTGGGATTAAAAGCGTGCACCATCACCGCCCAGCTTCAGTAAGGTTTTCTTTTTTTTTCTTTTTGGTTTTTCGAGACAGGGTTTCTCTTGTGGTTTTGGAGCCTGTCCTGGAACTAGCTTTTGTAGACCAGGCTGGTCTCGAACTCACAGAGATCCACCTGTCTCTGCCTCCCAAGTGCTGGGATTAAAGGCGCGCGCCACCACCGCCCGGCGTAAGGTTTTCTTTGTTCTGAACTTTTGCCAGAACATAAGCTATCTGGCTGGTATAATTGGCATCAAAACTAATATTGATCTTATTTGACTGCTTTTTTTTTTTTTTTTTTTTTTTTTTGGTTTTTTGAGACAGGGTTTCTCTGTGGTTTTGGAGCCTGTCCTGGAACTAGCGCTCGTAGACCAGGCTGGTCTCGAACTCACAGAGATCCGCCTGCCTCTGCCTCCTGAGTGCTGCACGTAAGCCTCCTATTCTCCAAGTTCCTGAGGAGTCTCAACACAGCTACACTGTAAATACTGAATATGGTTGGAAAGGGAATGAGAAAATTCAAGGATAGAAACAGCGGTCTGTGAAAATCAAGTGCTTAGCTTTCTTCTTTTTCTTCATCTTCTCCTTTGAGAAAGGGTCTCTATATAGCTCTGGCTGTCCTGGGACTTGCTGTGTAGATCCGGTTGGCCTAGAATTCATAAAAACCCACTTGGCTCTGCCTCCCCAGTGGTGAGATTAAAGGCCACCATGCTCCTTCATTCTTTATTAAAGAAGCACAGGTTTCAGAAATCGCATCAAGTTTTAACTTTGAAACAACCTTTGTAAATTTCCTGTGTCCCTAAAGGCACACATCAGCACTGCCATTGCTGCTGAAAAGAAAATAAAGGCTAGCTAGTGCCGCAAGAGTTAAAATGTCCTTATGACTGGAGGTTTAGCTCAGTGGTAGAGTGTGTTTCTCCCATGGGCTAGGTCCTAGGTTCATCAGAGAAAGAGAGAGAGAGACAGAGACAGAGAGAGAGACACAGAGAGAGATAGAGAGACACACACAGAAAGATTGCACACTAGAGGAATTGGCAATAAGAAAGATTTATTTTTATTTTAAATTTTGTGTGTGTGTGTGTGTGTGTGTGTACTCACAGAGGACAGAAGAGGGCAAGCGACTCTTGTCCTCTCTCATGCACACTGCCATGGTTATGGAACTCAGGAGGCTATGACTTTCCAAGTTTCTTTTCTGATAAAGCTAATTAAGGGAGGGTAGTAGAGGGCATAGCCATCCCAAGTATCTCTTAGTGAAAGCCATTCCCATTTTCTAAGTGAATGAGTTCATCCAGCGGATGAATGTGCCCGGCTGCTTTGTAAAAGCCTGGGAATTCCCACCATAAGCCCTTGATCCCTTTCCCTCATGTAGCGCATAGCTGCTTGTCTGTGTCAGCGCAATGTGAGGCTGAACACACTGCGGCTAGCACAGTTTTGCTGGAGGGTTTCGGCTAGAATCACAGTTCCCCCCGGCCCAATGCTTTAAGCAGCTGTTCTGTGCACAGTAAAGAGAGAGAGAGGCTTTGTGTGGGGACTTAGGAGGCAGTAATTCACTCGGCATCTTTAAAATGACCAGAGGATTTGAATAAGCGGAGCTTCACAGCAACTCGTTAATGTAAAATATCAGATGCGCCCAGAGTCACAGTAACAGCTGGGAGAGACTCAGAGAGTCCCTCTTTAATTTTGGGCCTGACACCTGGCAACATTTGGAGCTATAAATAGAGTATGGGGGGGGGGGGGGGAAGCCGAGAGATCCCCTGCTGCTGTCTTCATACACAGAATGAGAAGGACTTAGGAAAGAAGAAGAAAAAAAAATCTCACTTAAAAATGAATTAGAGGATCATTCTGCTGAAAGTTCTATACTTAAGACAGCCAGAATTCTAATAGGGTTTGCAGGATGTCTTGAAACAATGGCCGAGGCGGCACGAAGCTACTTAATCTCTCTACTATGAAAACTAGATTTAAAGCCCCAGGACTCAAGCCTGTAAACTTAGGGACAAGAGTCATTTATCCTCGTTCAGGTTTATTCAATGCCAAGCTATCCAGCACTGGGGGAGGGCAGGGAGGTGAGCATGAAGAAGGTGCGCAGAGGGTATTGGAATGGTCCGAACTGGGTCCCAGGAGAGGATGCTATTAGTGTTTGGGCAGTGTCTCACAGCCAAACAGCAAAATAGGAGTTCTTTTCATTGTGATCCCCAAAACCATTGCTGGAGTATTTGTCAATGTGGCAGTCATCAAAAAGGAGGAAGAGGGATTGAAGGAAAGACCCAGTGGCTAAGAGTGCTTGTCGCTCTCCCAGAGGACTGGGAGCTAGGTTCCTAGAACTCCTGTTGGAAAACCACCACCTGCAACTCTAGCCCCGGGGCATCTGATGTTCTCTTCTGGCCTCCTAGAGCACCCTGTACATGTGTCTAGGTACACACACACACACACACACACACACACACACACACACACAACTACACACACACACACACACACACCATACTGCACATAAATAAAAACTTAGAAAACAACTAAACACTTGGAGGGTGGTGTACACACCTTTAATCCCAGCACTAAGGGGCAGAGGCAGGAGGATTTCAGAGTTTGAGGCCAGCCTGGTCTACAGAGCTCGTTCTACGAAAGTCAAGGCTACACAAAGCAATCCTGTTTCAAAAACGAAACCAAACAAACATAACAACTAAAAGCAGGAAAAACACTGTGGTTTCATTGTGACACGTGGCTGTCTGTCTCAGGGTCCATGGAGAGAGAGCATGGTGAAGGGCAGGAAGAACAGAGTTGCCTATCTCCTGGCAAACAGGGACAGGAAGGGACCAGGGCCAAGATGTACTTTTCAGAGGCACATTGCCAATGATCCCCTTCTTCCCACAAGGCCCACCTCCTGGTTTCTCCCGTCTGCCCAGAGTGCTATCATCTCATGAATCCATGAAGACACCATGCCCAAGACAAATTACAGAAGAAAGAGCTTATCTGGAGCTTACAGTTTTATCTCTGCCGTGGAGAGAACATAGCAGCAGGCAGGCCAGCGTGGTACTGGAGCAGTAGCCAGGAGCTTATACCTTGGAACACAACCGTGAGGCTGAGAAAGCTACCCGGGAATGGTGTGGGATTTTGAAACCTCAAAGCCCATATGGGAGCCATATTGCCCAACCCTTCCCAAAGAGTTCTACCAACTGGGAATGAAGCGTTCAGACATATGAGCCTATCGGGGAGTATTCTTATTCAATCACCACAGAAATAGCCCACTTGTTATGTCAGAGTCCCCAGAAACCCATCAATTTTCTAAAGACTACAAGCTGTAATGCAGCCTATTAACATAAAGTCAGTGGGAGATTTTTTAAATTTTAATTAAATTAATTAATTAATTAATTTTGGTTTTTCAAACCTGTTCTGGAACTCACTCTGTAGATCAGGCTGGCCTCCAACTCACAGATATCTGCCTGCTTCTGCCTCCCAAGTGCAGGGATTAAACGTGTGTACCATCACCTCCCATCTGGGAGATATTTCTTATTCAAACAATATCACTCACTTTGTAAAGGTGCTAAGTGAGAGAAGCAAGAGGAGGCGCTTCCAGGAACCTAGTGTAGTGCTGGGTCTTAAGCGCTCTTAACTGTATTTCTTCCTTTGGAAGAGTAAGAAATGGTATTGGAAACTTGCCATATAGCCCAAGCCAGCTTCAAACTCACAGTGATCCTTTTGCCTCAGCATTCCAAATACTGGGATTACAGGGATATGTCACCATCGGTTCATTTATTAGATAAATGAATTCAACTTTTTTTTTTTTGCTTTATCATTTTAACTTTACTAAGTCGGGTAGGGACGCATAACAGTGTTCTACTTTGCAAGGGAAAGTCTCCAATTTAAGAGTGAACTTAAACCGGGTGGTGATGGCACATGTCTTTAATTCAGCACTCAGGAGGCAGAGGCAAGCCGATCTTTGTGAGTTTAAGGCCAGCCTGGTCTACAAAGCAAGTTCCAGAATAGCTAGGACCATTTCACCGAGAAACCCTGTTTCGAAAAATTAAAAAAAAGAGTAAACTTAAGTATACCAAAGTCTTAGACATTTTAAAAATGTACTAAACTTTATTTATTTTTAATAATTCATTTAGATTTATTTATTTTCAGTATATGAGCCCTTTGCCTGAATGCATTTATGTTAATTACCTTGGAGGTAAGAAGAAGACATCAGATCCCATGGAACTGGAGGTATGGATTGTTGTGAACAAGTGTGTAGGTACACAAATTAAAATGACCAACGATGAAGACTAAATTAACAGGAGATAGCAGCCACTGGTCATTAATATCCCTTAATGTAAATGGACTCAACTCACCCATAAAAAGGCACAGGCTAACAGATTGGATACAAAAACAGAATCCATCTCTCTTCTGCATACAAGAAACTCATCTCAACCTCAAAGACAGATATCATGTCAGAGTAAAAGGTTGGGAAAAAAATATACCAAACAAATGGACCTAAGAAACAAGCAGGTGTAGCTATCCTAATATCTAACAAAATAGACTTCAAGCTAAAACCAGTCAAAAAAGACAAAGAAGGACATTTCATATTAGTCACAGGAAAAATTTATCAAGAGGAAATTTCAATACTGAACATCTATGCCCCAAATACAAGGGCACCCTCATATGTCAAAGAAACACTTCTAAAGCTTAAATCATACATTAAACCCCACAGACTTCAACACTCCCCTCTCACCACTGGACAGGTCAATCAGACAAAAAATAAAGAGAGAAGTAAGAGAACTAACAGATGTTATGACTCAAATGGACTTAACACACATCTACAGAATATTTCATCCAAACAGAAATTAATATTCCTTCTTCTCAGCACTTTATAGAACCTTCTCAAAAACTGACCATATACTTGGTAACAAAACAAACCTCAACAAATACAAAAAAATTGGAATAACCCAATGTACCTTATCAGATCACCATGGTTTAAAACTAGAAGTCAACAGCAATACTAATTCCAGAAAACCCACAAACACATGGAAATTAAACAATGCTCACCTGAATCATCAATGGGTCAAGGAAGAAATAAAGGGAAAAATTAAAGACTTCTTAAAATTCAATGAAAATGACCACACAACATATCCAAATTTATAGGACACAATGAAAGCGGTGTTAAGAGGCAAGTTCATAGCACTAAATGCCTACATAAAGAAGCTGGAGGGCTGGAGAGATGGCTCAGTGGTTAAGAGCATTGCCTGCTCTTCCAAAGGTCCTGAGTTCAATTCCCAGCAACCACATGGTGGCTCACAACCATCTGTAATGAAGTCTGATGCCCTCTTCTGACCTGCAGACATACACGCAGACAGAATATTGTATATGTAATAAATAAATATTTAAAAAAAAAAAAATAAAGAAGCTGGAAAAATCCACAATAGTGAATTAACAGAACATTTGAAAACTTACGAACAACAAAAAAAGCAAACTCACCTAAGAGAACTAGATGGCAGGAAATAATCAAATTGAGAACTGAAATCAACAAAATAGAAACAAAGAAAAGAATACAAAGAATCAATGAGACAAAGATTCTCTGAGAAAATCAACAAAATAGACAAACCTTTATCCAAATTAACCAAAAGGCAGAGAGAGAATATCCAAATTAACAAAATCAGAAATAAGCCGGGCGATGGTGGCGCACGCCTTTAATCCCAGCACTCGGGAGGCAGAGGCAAGCAGATCTCTGTGAGTTCGAGACCAGCCTGGTCTACAGAGCTAGTTCCAGGACAGGCTCCAAAGCCACAGAGAAACCCTGTCTCGAAAAAACAAAAAACAAAAAAAAATCAGGGGGGTTGGAGAGATGGCTCAGTGGTTAAGAGCATTGCCTGCTCTTCCAAAGGTCCTGAGTTCAATTCCCAGCAACCACATGGTGGCTCACAACCATCTGTAAAGAGGTCTGGTGCCCTCTTCTGGCCTTCAGGCATACACACAGACAGAATATTGTATACATAATAAATAAATAAATATTAAAAAAATTCAGAAATGAAAAGGGGGACATAATGACAGACACAGAGGAAAAATAAAGAATAATTTGAAAATCTGTACTCCACAAAATTGGAAAACTTAAAGGAAATGGATAACTTTCTAGATAAATATCACTTACCAAAATTAAAACAAGACCAGATAAGCAAATTAAGCAGACTCAAAACTGCTGAAGAAATAGAAATAGTCATCAAAAGTCCCCCAATCAAAAAAAGCCCAGGGCCAGATGGTTTCAGCTCAGAATTCTACAAGACTTTCAAAGAGGAACTAATACCAATACTCCTCAAATTATTCCACACAATAGAAACAGAGGGAACATTGCCAAACTTTTTATGAGGCTACAATTACCCTGATACCCAAACAACAGAAAGACAATACTAAGAAAGAGAATTACAGACCAATCTCACTCATGAACATTGATGCAAAACTACTAAATAAAATACCAGCAAATCAAATCCAAGAACATATCAGAACCATCATCCACCATGACCAAGTTGGCTTCATCCCACAGATGCAGGGATAGTTCAACATTCAAAAATCTGTCAACGTAATCCACCATATAAACAAGCTGAAAAATAAAAATCACATCATCTCATTAGATGCCGAAAAAGTATTTGACAAAATACAACATCCCTTCATGATAAGGGTCTTGGAGAGAGCAGGGATACAAGGAACATACCTAAACATAATTAAGCCAACAGCCAACATCAAACTAAATGGAGAGAAGCTCCCAGTGATTCCACTAAAATCAGGAACAAGTCCTGCTTCATGGAAAAGTCTGCAGATATTATGGGCCTGTAGGCTGAAGATGGATGCTCATACATTACAGAAGGACTTTGGGTGACTGTCCAGGCAGTGAGATGCCACCGTCAATTCTAAAGTTTTGGAAGTTGCTTATAATGCACTTCCTGTTTACTTCCTGTAATATTATATCTTTCTGGGATCTTTGACAGAGTTAAAGACTAGATAGTTATAGTTTTCCTTAGTTATGACAAGAGATAAATTAGATATGAAACTTTAGATTCATAAAGGAATATTGTAATTGTAACTCTTGCTTGATACCTGTTTTGTTATATGTAATTTTACTATGTTAAAGTTAAAACCTTCCTTTTTATTTAAATAGAAAAGTGGAGATAATAAAAAAAAAAGATAAAAAAAAATAGAAAAAAAAAATAAAAAAAAATAAAATCAGGAACAAGACAAGGTTGTCCACTCTCCCCATATCTATTCAATATAGTTCTTGAGGTCCTAGCTAGAGCAATAAGACACCAAAGGGAGATCAAGGGGATACAAATTGGAAAAGAAGAAGTCAAACTCTCACTGTTTGCTGATGATATGATAGTTTACATAAGTGATCCCAAAAATTCTACCAAGGAACTTCTACAACTCATAAACACTTTCAGCAACGTAGCAGGATACATGATTAACTCAAAAAAAAAATCAGTGGCCCTCCTGTACACAGATGATAAAAGAGCTGGGGAAGAAATCAGAGAATCAACACCTTTCACAATAGCCACAAACAGCATAAAATATCTGAGAGTAACTCTAACCAAACAAGTGGAAGACTTGTACGATGAGAACTTTAAATCTTTGAAGAAAGAAATTGATGAAGATACCAGAAAGTGAAAAGACCTTTATCTTTTTAAAACACAACATTAAACTGTGAATCTCTAAGTATTCCTGAGTCATTTACTCTGTTAATTTATCTCAATGGAAAACAATATAAGATTCACAAAGTCTTGTGTTTGCAAGTGGTAGGGCAAAACTAAATTGACCCATGACATCTCTCTTAACTGAATCCAAGAAACTTTCTCTGCACAGGGTACAGATGAAGCAGGTTTCCTATTTCTATTGGCCTCAGTTTTCTTCCATTACCCTTTCCTGACAGACTTGATACTAACAGACATGGTTCCTAAGCCTAATCTTTCCATGACAGCGAAGAGTAGAAGATAGTCTCCGTGTCATAGACCTCAGTAGGAAAACTTCTGGTGTCACACACACTCATACCAGTTCATCCACTCTCACCCACTCATGCACACTCCACTATACACTCGTGCACACCCACCCACCCACACTCACTCTCACACACACTCCTTACACACTACACATTGATATCTTTTTCTCTTTCTTTTTTCTTCTCTCTCTCTTTCTTCTCTCTTCCTTCCTTCCTTCCTTCCTTCCTTCCTTCCTTCCTTCCTTTCTTTCTTTCTTTCTTTCTTTCTTTCTTTCTTTCTTTCTTTCTTTCTTTCTTTCTTTCTTTCTGAGATAAAGTTTCTCTGTGTAGCTTTGGACCCTGTCCTAGCATTCGCTCTGTAGACCAGTCTGGCCTTGAACTCACAGAGATCCACCTGTCTCTGCCTCGCAAGTGCTGGGATTAAAGGTGTGCACCACCATCACTGGGCATTTTTTCTCTCTTTTTCAAGACAGCCTTTCTCTGCATAGTCTTGCCTGTCTTGGAACTCACTATGTAGTCTAGACCAGCCTCAAATGAACAGACATCCACCTTCCTCTGCCTCTTAAGTGCTGGGCCTCTTCTTGTGTTGATACCTGGCAAAATCAGAGGGAAGCTTGTTACTATTTATTAGTGTCATGATCCATGTTTGACATCCTGAAGTTGGAACATGTCTAGGGAATCATATGTTAACTCTTTGTAATTGAGCATGAATGCTTATATTAGCTGTCGCTAGAGGGTAGACATGACTGTTGTTTCTTGCTCAAGGGAGTCCTACATTATTATTTCTTTGGCATAACTGAAGAAACACTTTTCCAGAATTTCATCTAGCAGACCATCCCAGGAACACTTGGGGTAAAATTTGAAGTCCTAACTGTGGATTGGAAACCATATAATGTTATTTTCTGGTGTGCTCAGAAACACCCTCAGACATCACAGTGGAGCATTCTTTTGCTCTGAGAACATAACGGATAAAATTAGTAAGAAAAACTTGGCCATTTAAGACACAAAGTTGAAGGTAATTCAAAAGGAGTTACTATGTGGATGTAAAGATATAGTAAGACAAATTCATCTGATGTAGTTCACATACTTTCTTTTAATAAAGGCACAGAGTGATATATGACATAAATTTGTGTTCAAATAAATCAGGAAAAAATCCACTAGGCATGAAATAAAGAGTGTTTAAAAGCATTTTGTCTTAGTTTAATGGATGGTGTTATTTCTTAGGGGTCGAGAATATACTGGTGTGCTATGCAATTGATAGAAACTTAGATTTAATGTAATGCAGCATCATAATTCTTGGGAGTAGGTAGATTATTCTATGCATTACTCTTTTTGAAGTATTTGAACATGTCCCAAATTTCATATCCAGTTAGTTTAATATGTATCTGTATTAGATTGCCCAAATTCATTGAAATATAGTCATTTGATATTATCATTCATTTTTATTCACAATACAAAATTCCTTCACTTTAAACAGGCAAGAATGAGAGCTCATCAAAAATAAAAAAAAGCTGTCTCTAGGCTGGGTGTGTTGGCATTTGTTTCCAATTAGGGGTTCAAGTTCAGCTGAGGCTACATTGTGAGTGTGAGGCCAGCCTGGGTAATATGGGACAAGGAAAGTGATCCCTAGGCTAATTTTTTTTTGGGGGGGGAGTGACTGTTGGGGACTTGGGGATCAGATCTAGAGTGCCACCATGCAAGGCACCAAGCTGCAGTTGCAGTTTTAAGCTCTTCCTTCTGTGCACGCAGCATGTAATTTACCTTTTTCTTTTCTCTTCTTGGCTATGCTGCAGTTTGAATGCAGAAACTTAAGTGTTTGATCATTGAGCAACATCCACAGCCCTCTTCTCATTTTTTTTTAAATTTAATATATGGTCTCACTAAGTTGCTTAGGCTGGCCTCGAACTCACTATGTAGCACAGGCAGGCTTTGGACTTTCAATTCTGCTCCAGTCTCTCAGGCATCTGGGCTTACAGATGTGTGCTACAGGCCAAGATCTCTCTCTCCTTCCTTCTTCCCTCTTTATTTATCCCTTCTTGATTCCTTTCTTTTTCTTCAAGACAGGGTGTCACTATGTAGCCCACACTGGTCTTGAAAAAGTAATCTTTATACCCCAGCTTCCTGAGGGTTGGAATTACAAGCATGTGATACCCTAACTAGTTTACAATTTGTGATTACAGTTGAAGATATGAGGTGGAAAGAAGAAAAAAAAAAAGGAAACTCTTGAAAAAAAAAGGGAACTCATACAGCTTATTGGATACACGAAACAACTCCTTTTTGAATAGAAGTTCTTTTTCTTTTTGTGAATGTGTGTGTGTGTGTGTGTGTGTTTTAGTATTTAAAGACAGGGTTTCTCTGTAGCTTTGGAGCTTGTCCTGGAACTTACTCTGTAGACCATGCTGGCTGCTTGTCTCTAACTCCTGAGCACTGGGATTAAAGGTGTGTGCCACCACCACCCGGCAACAAATACATTTTTTTTTTTTTGAGACAGGGTTTCTTTTTGGCTTGGAGCCTGTCCTGGAACTAGTTATTGTAGAGCAGACTGGCCTCCAACTCACAGAGATCTGCCTGCCTTTGCCTCCCAGTGCTGGGATTAAGGACGTGCGCCACCACAGCCTGGCTAACAAATGCATTTTTAAAGTACAGAGAAAAAGAAAAGAAATGGGACAGTCGCTAAAGGACACTTGTCAGATGCTAGGATTAAAAATTGCTTATGGAACTGATCAAGGGAAAGGAGAGAAAGAAAGTTGGAGAGAGGAGACTGACCATGTGGAAACTGTTTTCAGTCAGAAGCCACTAAATTGTAATGCTTCCTGTCCTCTTTGCTCATGTCTACTCTGTATTTCAGCGACAGATAGTCACCCCTTCATCTTTCCAGGAAAATGTGCCCTATCTGTCTCAGCCCACAAACTTAGAGATCTCTCTCATCGGAACCTATTGCTTTTTTAAATTAAAAAAAAAACAGTAGGTAGATCTCCGAGTTTGAGACCAACCTGGTCTACAGAGTGAGTTCCCGGACAGCCAGGGCTGCACAGAGAAGCCTTGTCTCCAAAATACAAAACAAAACAAAAAAAAAATGGAACTGGAGGGATTTACACGCTAATCCAGTCACAAATCCCTCCATCTGCAATCTGTCCTGTTGGTGTGGGAGGACCTTCTGTCTATGTGTTTCTTTTATTGGTTAATGAATAAAGAACTGCTTTGAGCTTATAGCAGGGAAGAACAGAACTAGGCAGAGAAAGGCAGGCTGTATGCTGGGAGAAAGAAGGGCAGTGTCAGAGAGATGCCATGGAGCCACTGGAGACAGACGCTGGGAATTTTACTGGGTAAGCCACAGCCATGTGGCAAAATACAGATAAATACAAATGGGTTAAATTAATAAAATTAATATGTAAGAGTTAGACAATAAGAAGCTAGAGCTAATGGGCCAAGCATTGATTTAAATAATACAGTTTCTGTGTGGTTATTTTGGGTCTAAGTTAGCGGGGTGTCCAGGAACAAACAAGCAGAGACTCCTCCAACATCCTGCTAGTAAGAAGTGCTGGGGTAAAGGTGGCGGTAGAAATTGTGGAAGTGGCCAGCCAATGACTGGCCCAGCTTGAGAACCATAGCATGAGAAGGAGCCCATGCCTGAATGCCAGGATCTAGAACATGACAGCCCAGAGACCTAGGAGAGAACCAAACATGGCTGGAGAAAACGTCAATGAAATGATTCCTGATGATATTCTGTTCTACTCATCTACATTTATTTATTTGTGCCAACTCAACTGTCATCAGAGAGTCTTCATCCAACAGCTCAAGAAAGTAGATGCAGAGACCCACAGCCAAACATTAGGTGGACCTAGGGGAATCCTGCGGAAGAGAGGGAGGAAGGATTGGAGGAGCCAGTGGAGCAAAGGACACTACAAGAAAGTTCATAGAATCAATTAACCTGGGCTCATAGGGGCTACAGAGACTGAACTTTCAACCAAGAAGCCTGCATGGGACTCACAGAGGCCCTCTACAAATATGTTGCTGTTGTATAACTTGGTTTTTTTGTGGGACTCCTAACAGTGAGAGCAGGGGGCTGTCTCTGACTCTTTTGACTGTTCCTGGTACCCTTTCCTTCTACAGGATTGCCTAATCCAGCCTTAGTAGGAGAGAAGAAGGTCTCCTATTGCCTAGTCTCACTGCAGCACTATATACCATGGCTGACTGATATCCAGGGAGGCCGTCCCTTTTCTGAAAAGAAACAGAGGAGGAGGAGTGGAAAGGGGAGAGTAATTGGGAAAAGAGGAGGGAGAGGAAACTGTGGTCAGGATGTAAAAACAAAGCAAAAGGGCCGGGCGATGGTGGTGCACGCCTTTAATCCCAGCACTCGGGAGGCAGAGGTAGGCGGATCTCTGTGAGTTCGAGACCAGCCTGGTCTACAGAGCTAGTTCCAGGACAGGCTCCAAAGCCACAGAGAAACTCTGTCTCGAAAAACCAAACAAAGCAAAAGAACAACAGCAACAACAAAATAAACCAAAAAAAAAAACAACAACAACAACAAAAAGAACCCCCATCAAGCACATAGAAACATGGAAAAAAGTGACGTCATAAAGTAGAATACACAGCTTGCTAATAAACATAACTTTTATAAGGGTATATGGGTATGTTTACATTATAAGATTTATCAGTCAGGTGGTGGTGGCACATGGTTTTAATACCAGCACTTGGGAGGCAGAGGCAGGCAGACCTTTGAGTTTGAGACCAGCCTGGTCTACAGAGCTAGTTCCATGACAGTCAGGGCTACACAGAGAAATCCTGTCTCCAAAAACCAGGGTGGAGAAAAGAATGCAGAGCTGGAGAGATGGCTCTGTGGTTAAGAACTCTTGTTATTCTTCTTTTTTTTTCTTATGGTTTTTCGAGACTGGGTTTCTCTGTAACTTTGGAGCCTGTCCTGGAAGTAGCTCTTGTAGACCAGACTGGCCTTGAGCTCACAAAGATCTGCGTGCCTCTGCCTTCTGAGTGCTGGGATTAAAGGCATGCCCTACCACCACCTGGGAGCTCTTGTTTTTTTTTTTTTCTGATAAAAGACAGCATTTAATTGGGCTTGCTTACAGGTTCACAGAGTTAGTCCATAATGATGGGAAGCAGGCAGGCATAGCACTGGGGCAGGAACTGAGAGCTTTACACTCTCATCTTCAGGCAGAGAGAGACGGGACCTGTCAAGGATGTTGGAAACCTCAGATCCCGCCCTCAGTTACACACTTCCTGCCAGGCCACACCACTAGTCCCTCTCCAAAGTTCTACTAACAGGAGAGCAAGCACTCAAACATAGGAGCCTGTGGGAGGATATTTTCATTCAACCACAGCAGGTTTAATCAGTGCACCGTTCCTATGCTCTAGTTAGCCAGGGAGGAAATTCTAGTACTTGTCCCATACCTTCTCTGGCCTGTGGGGCCTCTACTACCCCTGCCCTGTTAGCTCCCTGAAGAGGCAGTTTGGGAAGTCAGCCAGGAGATGAGTCTGAGAACACTACTCTGGTAACCTGCCCCTGAAAAGCTCACTGCTTTGAATTTTTAGGTCTTGCTTCAAAGCTCTGAATGGGTTTACAGATCACGCCAGCCCCTCTGCCTCTGTCAAGACACCCTGGGAAGAGATACTGATCAAAGTTATTGGGGTCATTGTCCCCAGGAAAGGCATAGATTTTCACAAAGGCGTCTCTGCCAGAGGACATGGATGCCCAGGGAGGCTGACCCAACTCCAGGTTGGTTTGGCAGACATCCAAAAGCTCAGAATCATCCAGGAACATTCCTGAGAAGACACCAGCCTCTTTAGGTTGCTGTGTTCGAATTTGAAAACTGTTCTGTGACTCCAGGTCGCTGTTATTTGAGCCCCTGGTACTCAGCAGTTGAGTATGGTCAGGCTTTGGGACCAAGATCTCATCATCTTTCAAGGATTTTGCCTGCTTACATGGTGGTCTTCTCACTGGTTTGGATTGTTTAGATGATGCACTTCTCACTCTCTTGACCTGGTGGGATGATGCACTTATATCTCTTGTTGCAAGGTTGGATGATGGATCCGTTTCTATCAATGCCTGGTTGGATGATGCTCTTCTTCTCATTCTCTTGGGCTGGTTAGATGAGGCTCTCCTAACTCTCTTGGTGTGGTTGGATGCTGCACCCATCTCTGTCGTAGCCTGATTGGATGCTGCACCCATCTCTACCATAGCCTGATTGACTGGTGCATCCATCTCTATCATAGCCTGATTGGATGCTGCACCCATCTCTACCATAGCCTGATTGACTGGTGCATCCATCTCTATCATAGCCTGGTTGGATGCTGCACCCATCTCTATCAATGCCTGGTTGGATGATGCTCTTTTTCTCACTCTCTTGGGCTGGTTAGATGAGACTCTCCTCACTTTCTTGGTGTGGCTGGATGCTGCACCCATCTCTATGGTAGCCTGGTTGATTGATGCATCCATCTCTATCATAGTCTGGTTGGATGATGCACCCATCTCTACTGTAGCCTGGTTGGTTGATGCACCCATCTCTCTTGTTGCCTGGTTCGATGATGCACAAATCTCTTCCATTACCTGGTAAAATATTACGCGCATCTCTTTTATTGCCTGATTGAATGCTGCATCCATCCATTTCATTTCACTGTCAGATGATGCACGCATCTCTACTGTTGCCTTGTTTGATGACATATCCATCTCTGTCATAGCTTGGTTGGATGATGCACGCATCTCTATTGTTTCCTGGTTCAGTGATGCATCAATCTCCTCCAGTGCCTGGGTTAATGTCACACGCATCTCTTTCATTGCTTGATTGAATTTTGCATTCATCCTTTTTATTTCATTGTTGGGTGATGCACCCATCTCTATCAATGCCTGGTTAGACAATGCTCTTCTTCTCACTTTCTTGGACTGGTTGGATGGGGCTCTCCTAACTCTCTTGGTATGGTTGGATGGTGCACTGTTCTCTATCGTGGCCTGGTTGGATGATGCACCCATCTCTATCAATGCCTGGTTGGATGATGCTCTTCTTCTTACTTTCTTGGACTGGTTGGATGAGGCTCTCCTTATCTTGGTGTGGTTGGATGATGCACCCATCTCTATTATAGCCTGGTTGGATGATGCACGCATCTCTACTGTTGCCTTGTTTGATGACATTCCATCTCTGTCGTAGCCTGGTTGGATGATGCACCCATCTCTATTACAGCCTGGTTGGATGACGCTCTTCTCACTACCTTCACTTCACATTTGGATGTCTGGCAGCTCTTGTTATTCTTGCAAAGGGCCTAGGTTTTATTCCCAGTACCCGTACTGCAACAAGCAACCGACTGTAACTGTGTATCTACGCATAGGTATATATACAGGTGAAAAAAACATACATATAAAAGTAAATCTAGAAATCCAGGTAGTGGTGGTTCACACTGTTAATCTCAGGACTTGAGAGGCAGAGGCAGGTGGATCTCAAAAAAAAAATTAGTACATAAAACCACACACAATATGTATATATTTATTGGGTACTTCGAAATATTTAGAGATACATTCCTGTTGCCCTATGTTCCAATCAAGGGTAAGCCTGCCTATCTACTCAGCTGTTTATTACTTCTTTGTGAATAAAAACAATTTTTAAACTTTTCTCCCAGCTTTTTGAAGTGCACAGCGAATCATTGCCATCCATGGTCACCCCACTGTGGAAAGGCTCACTGGAATGGCTCTGGTAATTTGTTGCATTAAATTGGTTATTAGTCATCTTCTGATGCTCAGCTATCCTTCCCACTACACTCTAAGCCCCTCCATGGCAGTGGTCATGCCCCCATCTGAAGTATCCAGCAAATAAATGCTAGCAGACTCTCTCTTCTATTTGCATAGAAACTGATTTCATTTATTATAACACCTTGAAGAGAATGTTTATTATTTTCTATGCAAAAGTTCTTCAGGTCCTGAAACTATCACTATTATCATTATAAACTGATTTTTGGTACCATATTTGTAGTCATTTCTTAGAGTTTCTCCGTTTAAAAATTTTAGACATAGGGTGTTTTGTCTGCCTGTATGTGCCTCTTATGTCTGTATCACACGTGTGTAACACCTGTGGAGGCAAGAAAAGGCTGTTAGATTCCCCTCTGACAGGAGCTATAGATGGTTGTGGGCTCTCTGATATGGGTGCTGGTAAATGAACTGGGGTCCTCTGCAAGAACAGCTAGTGCTCTTGACCAGCCCTCATTTCTCATTTTAAAATTGTGTTTCAGGTTTTCATTTTTTACACCTTCTCTTCCTTCCTTCTCTCCTTCCTTCCTTCTCTTCTTCCTTCCTTTCCTTCTTCCTCCTTCCTTCCCCCTCCTCCTCCCTTCTTCCTCTTCTTTGTCATTATTTGAGACAGGGTGTCATTTAGCCCAGGTTGGCCTTAAACTCCTATGTATCTGAGAATAACCTTGAACTTCCGATCCTCTAGTGTAGTAATATGGGCGGCGGGGCTGCGTCCCCCAACACCCCAGCCGCCGGCTCCGGCTAGCTTATGCCCCGAAATAATTACACACAAACTGTATTCATTTAAACACTGCTCTGGCCCATTTCTAATCATCTGTGTAGCGCCCCTAGGTGCGCTTACCGGGAAGATTCTAGCCTAAGTCCATCCTGGGTCGGAGCTTCATAGCGTGCGTCTTCCCTGGAGCAGGTAGCATGGCGTCTCTCTGAAGCGTCTGCTCTGGAGAGGAGAGCTGTCGAGTCTGACTTCACTTCCTCTTCCTCCCAGCGGTCTGTTCTGTTTACTCCACCCACCTAAGGGTGGGCCTATCCAATGGGCCTAGCAGTTTCTTTATTGCTTAGCCAATGAAATCAACAGATTGATATATGACACTCCCACATCACTCTAGTTTTCTCTTCTTTTTTATTGTTTTTTTTTTGAGCTATACATTTTTCTCCGCTCTCCTCCCTTTCTCTCCTCTCCCTTCTACTCTGAACCTCTAGTTTTCACATCACAAGTGTTGGCATTATAGGCATACAGTACATGCCTAGCTTTCTTTTCTTTTATGTCTTATTTTCCAAAGTTCTTCCCTATTATTTTATTCCTCTTTGGGAAGCACATCATCCTGGCAAGAATAAATGGTAAAAGAGGCCCTCTCTTTGGCAGACAGGAAGCAAAGAGTTTGGGGAACTCAGGAAGAGGCCAGAGAGAAACATGGCCTTGGCATCTGCCCCCAGAGATCTACTTCCTCCACCTACCTATTTCTTAATTTCTGTCACCTCTGAATGATGCCATCATATTAGAAATCCTTCAAGAAATCCTCCATTGATCAGGTCAGAGCTATCATGATCTAATTGTCTCTGGAAACATCTTCACAGATATACCTGGATGAGGGACTGATTAGCCTCTAGCTGTTTATCAATCCAATTAGTCAACAATCAAGGTGAATACCAGACTTCAATTTGGCTTTCCTTTGCAATAAAGGGGATTTTGGGGAAGATTTCTAATGTTCTGTTGCACATTTTTTTTTTGAAATTTGTATTAAATGATGAAGAGTCAGAATATGTTGCTATTTGTTTCTACAGAGGAGCAATTGGTTAATTAATTATTATTGTTATTAATTTTAACAATATTGTTAACAATACTGGTAGTAATATTATTTTTTAATAATAATAAATTAACATTCCTAAGCTCAGGATAGGTGATGTCTTTTCTTTTCTTGTCTGGATAGCTGAAAATCACCAGCGTTAAGCCATCCACGCATTTTTGAACCATTGTCCTGGCCCCTGAACACCATTTTGATTATTATTCTTTTCTGTGTATTAGGTTATATATCATATTTTGGGGTTCCAATCTATATAGAGAATGAAATTTAGAGCCGATACAATCAGGTGAATTTTCTGAACCAGGGAGTAAAGACATATTTTAGACATGATCTTCTATGTCAGGGTACCTTCTATGGTCTGTCCATGGCATGCATTTTAGGCCTTTCTTCCATTTTCAGTTGTGTTACACTGGAGCAAATTCATTCATTTCATTGAGTACAAGAGCCTCATGCAGCCACATGCCTACAAATAATTTAGAATTTACTGTTATAAAATATTGAAGACTCTGAACTCATGTTTGATCTGTTTCCACAACCAGATACTGAATGTATCTCTTGTTTGAGATTGGGGTTGTGAAGAACAACTGTGTGTGTACGTGTGCATGTGTGCGTGTATGTGTGTTTGTGCATGCATGTGTGTGTGTACGTGCATGTGCGCGTTTGTATGTGTGTGAGCATGTGTATATGTTTGTGTGTGTGAAAGTGCGCGTGTGTGTGTAGGTGGAGACTGCTCATTCGTTTCCTGACTGCTCAGACCCAAATAATCAAACAGAAACTATATTAATTACAACACTGGGCTATTAGCTCAGGCTTCTTATTAATTATCTCTTACATCTTAAATTAACCCATGTCTATTAGTCTGTGTATTGCTATGAGGCTGTAGCTTACTGGGTAAGGTTCTGGCTGACTGTCTCCTTTGGTAGCTACATGGCATCCCTCTGATGCTGCCTACTTTCTATATCTCTGTTCAGATTTCCTGCCTGGCTTTACTAAGTCAGTGACTGAAACAGCTTCTTTAATAACCAACGGTAATAAAAAATATTCATAGCATACAGAGGGGAATCCCACATTATGTGTGTGTGCACATGAACACAAATATTGAAACTGATATGTAAAACCAGGATTTAAGTTGAGATTAATGGCCTAATTTTCTCATAAAAGGGGCAGTTGTGTTTTGGAGTTTGAGACCCCAGGAAAAGACCACAAATTCAATCTGAATTATAATTAGTTAAATTCATTAAATCTGCTAGCAGAACAGCAATCTCTGAGCCAAACTTGAAATTGCATTGAGAAGAGGGTTTTTAAGGGCAAGAAGCTGCGAGGAGACCTTGAGTGTCTGCAGAAACAAATCAAAACCTGTTCTGCTTACAAGGATGAGGTGTTCAAGGTAACTTTAAAACAGTCCTTGAATGTTTACATAAGCAGGTTACGGAAGTCAAGAAAGCAATTATTCATATCATAACAAAGCAGATGGTCAGGGCTGTACATTTATGATTGGGGGTCACTGAGTCAGGGTTACTGGATGACTTATCCTCCACAGA
Source organism: Microtus pennsylvanicus (assembly GCF_037038515.1). Lineage (NCBI taxonomy): Eukaryota > Metazoa > Chordata > Mammalia > Rodentia > Cricetidae > Microtus > Microtus pennsylvanicus. The sequence continues at coordinate 50,093,019 of NC_134579.1, read as the reverse complement.
CTGAAGTCAGAGATAAATGGTCAGTGGGTACCCAGACGGATGCCTAGCACAAAATGGAGTTCCTTCAGCTATCACAGTCATATGCCTGTAATCCTAGCACTTGGGTAGAGGCAGAATGATCAGGAATCAAGGTCCTGTCTACATAGTTTGATGCTAATAAAAACTAGAAAGTCCTCACCCACAAAGAAAGGAGTCACCCAAATATAATATTGTAACCAAATGAACTTTTTTTGTTTTTTTTTTTTTTGGTTTTTCGAGACAGGGTTTCTCTGTGTAGCTTTGGAGCATGTCCTGGAGCTAGCTCTCGTAAATCAGGCTGGCCTCAAACTCACAGAGATCTGCCTGTCACTGCCTTCTGAGATTAAAGGCGTACTCCACCACCATCTGGCCAGGCACCAAATGAACTCTTTTTTTAAAAAAAAATATTTATTTATTTATTTATTATGTATACAATATTCTGCCTGTGTGTATGTCTGTAGGTCAGAAGAGGGCACCAGACCTCATTACAGATGGTTGTGAGCCACCATGTGGTTGCCGGGAATTGAACTCAGGACCTTTGGAAGAGCAGGCAATGCTCTTAACCACTGAGCCATCTCTCTAGCCCCCACCAAATGAACTCTTAAAGGCTCTGTTTTCCAATATAGCCACACTGTTAAGTTGTAGGGCTTAGAACTTCAATCTATGAATTTTTTATGAGTACAATTTAGCCCTTAACACACTCCTAAGGTACAATAAACAAAGGGGAAAATTTGAAACTCTCAATGATTAAACATTTAGAGGAAGGACTTTGCACAACTAAGACCTAGATACACAAGAAAAATTGGGGTTGGTTTTAGTATTTGTATCCCTGAACTCACAAACCTAAACCGCAGAGCTTAGGGAGAGAGCCAAGTCATAAACTGCTAGCCTTGCAAGCATGCTGATCTAAGTTTGATCCTCAGAACTCAGAATTTTTTTTTTTTTAAAGAGCTAGATGTAATGATACACACCTGCAAAAATACACTTGGGAGGAGAGACGGGAGAATCCTTGGGGCTTGTTGGCCAGCCAAGCCTACTTGCTGTATTCCAGTCCTCTGAGGGACTCTATAACCAAATTGGACTGCACCCAAGGAACAATGCCTGAGACTGTCCTGTGGCTTCTTCCACATGTACATACACAAACCTGCGCACACACAAGCACACAGAAAACTAAACCACAGCACAGATTTGAACCATACATATTGATATCTGTGGCTTTTCGTGAAGGATAGGGTATACTTACATGCCTTCTCTTCTTTAACTGCTCCACCCCACCCCAAACAAAAAGCCAAGTACACAGAACTGATTTAAACCAGTCTTTCAGATCTTAGCAATGAGAGACACTTCTCTGAAAACAAGAGAAAAAAGTGGGCTGAATGCTTTGGTGGACCCAACTGAGAAAGATGTGAGGCTATAGCCAGGAGAGGAGAGCACAGTTCTTCCTATAACATTGCAGAGACAGAATCAAGACATGTCTGGGGTTTGGGAAAGTTGGTGCTTATGTGACAAAATCCTAGAATGGAGGGAGCCATCCTAGGGGATTTATGTGCTCTGTATCGTCTGGAGACAAGTGGTGCCAGGCTGAGGAGATGGCCAATAAAGGATCAGAGGAAGGAGGATGTGATATCTGCACAGGGCCAGAAAAAGGCTGTCCTGCCAGCCAGACTGAGAAACTCATGACTCACGAGACACTGGCGACAATACAGAGAAGGACTTTCATTTAGCAACAGGGAATAATCAACCCTAGGTTAACCATGGCTCTCCTCATTTCTTTTTTTTTTTTTTTTTTCTTTTCGAGACAGGGTTTCTCTGTGGCTTTGGAGCCTGTCCTGGAACTAGCTCTGTAGACCAGGCTGGTCTTGAACTCACAGAGATCCGCCTGCCTCTGCCTCCCGAGTGCTGGGATTAAAGGTGTGCGCCACCACCGCCCGGCACTCTCCTCATTTCTAATAAATTAATAAGCAGGAATAAAAAATAAAAAGCAAAACCAAAAAGGGACTAGAACTTTTCAAGTAGTTTAACTGTATCTGAGAACGAGCTCAAGAGTAAAATGATAAATAATGAGAAAAATCAATTAATGGACCCAGAGAAAGAACCAAAGCCAAAACTGCTTCCGTCTGCAGCAGAAGAAAGGGCAGTAAACAGCTATAACTACGCTGCACATACTGAAAAACGTCAAGAGAAAGGTAAGCACAATGGCCAGTTTTCTTTTCCTTTTGGGGAGTGGGGAGACAGGATTGTCCTATGTAGTACAGGTTATCCCCAACTCTTAGTCCTCTTGTCTTCCTGGGTGGTGAGAGTACAGGTACGAGCCGTCACATGCAGCAAAGGTATCTTTTAAGGAAGTAATCTATTCTTGCTGGGCAGTGGTAGCACACACCTTTAATCCCAGCTCTCAGGAGGCAGGTGGATCTCTGTGAGTTCAAGGCCACCCTGGTCTACAAGGCAAGTTCCAGTACAGCCAGGGGCACACAGAGCCTTGTCTCAACAAGTCAACAAACATAAAATGTTAATTTATTCTTGCATATTTTCATGCATATATAATGCACCTTTATCATTTCCCTCCCCTACCACTGATCATCTCTTTTTTTTTGTTTTTCTTTTCTTTTTTTAAAAATTTATTTATTTATTAAGGATTTATGCCTCCTCCCCGCAACCGCCTCCCATTTCCCTCCCCCTCCCCCGATCAAGTCCCCCTCCCTCATCTGCTCGAAGAGCAATCAGGGTTCCCTGACCTGTGGGAAGTCCAAGGATCGCCCACCTTTATCCAGGTCTCATAAGGTGAGCATCCAAACTGCCTAGGCTCCCCCAAAGCCAGTACGTGCAGTAGGATCAAAAACCCACTGCGATTGTTCTTGAGTTCTCAGTATTCTAATTCACGTTCCTAGAGAAGCTAAATAAGAAGGTGAATCCAAAGACAAACACATAGGCATCCTCCTGAATATTAACGTTCATCAGGCGATGAACAGAGACAGAGGAGCACGGGACAGAAATCTCAAGGTCCAAATCAGGAGCAGAAGGAGACGGAGCACGAGCAAGGAACTCAGGACCGCGAGGGGTGCACCCACACACTGAGACAATGGGGATGTTCTATCGGGAACTCACTAAGGCCAGCTGGCCTGGGTCTGAAAAAGCATGGGATAAATCCGGACTAGCTGAACATAGCGGACAATGAGCAAAACACAGTTTTATAAAAGACTCAAAGTGGCATTTTACAGACAGACCTGATAACATCATCATAATGTAATACTGATTTTCATTTGTGTGTGTGTGGTATATGTGTATTTATGTGGTGTGTATGTATTGTGATATGTATGTATTGTGCTGTATGTGTTGTAGGGTGTGTGTGCTTAGATGTGTGTGTGCAGGTACATTCACTTGTGTGTGAGCATTTGGGGCCAGAGATTGATGTTAGCTGTTTGCCTGTACACTTGCAACCTTTATTTTTGAGACAGGGTTTCACTGAAGCTGGAGCTCACCATTTCGGATGGTCGGGTGAGTGACACCCAGGATCCACCTGTCTCCACCCTCGAGTGTAGGAGTTGCAGGTACATTACATGACTGTAGGTTCTGGAGTTCTGAACTCAGGTCCTCCTTATGTTTGCAAAGCAAGCACTTTCCGCACAGAGCCATCTCCCCAGGTCCAGTTTTGATTTTCAACAACCAGAAATGTGGAGCCATATTATGCCCACAAGTAAGAATACCGTAAGCAGACTGGTATATTCATGTACTGAAGGACTGTTCATCAATAAAAAGGTGTGGCTTATGGATAGATATATAGATATATGCAGGAACGTTAATAAGCCACAAAGTAATTGTGCTGAGACTAAAACAGTAGCCAGAAGAACACAGGAAAGAAATTCACCTACAGTGAGTGGTTGCCTGGAGACAGTAGTGGACTGGGTTCCCAAGGTTATGCAGAATCCTTTTGGGGATGAAGTTGTTCATTATCTTGAGTTTTGATTTTGGTCTCATGAAGGTTCATATCTGTCAAATCTTATGAAATTGTCTTCTTTAAAACATGTCGATTACACCTCTTTTAAAAGGTTGTGGCCATTGGCGGGACTACAGGGTTTTGGGTGGGTCTCCTTGGGAGGCTGTTACAGGCTAACCTGTACTTATTTAATGTGTACTCTACAATCCTGAGGGGCAGTTTCTGTACCGATGACTTTCTTTGAGGCCATGTTTTTCTCTTCTCATATTTTGTCTTGTTTTCTGAGAGAGAGGTTCAGATAGCCCAGGCTAGCCCCAAAACTTTAGTTCTGATCCACCAGCTTTTACCTCCCAAGTGTTGTAAGATTATTGGCGTATGCCATGTCTGATTTATGTGGTGTTAGGGTTGATCTCAGGGCTCAGACATGCTAGGAAAGCATTCTGCTATCTGAGTAAATCTCCATCTCTAAAAATAGATTCTTTTTGTTTGTTTGTTTGTTTGAGACAAGTTCTCTCAACGTAGCCCTGACTGTCCTGGAACTTGCTATGTAGCCCAGGCTAGCCCCCAACTCATAGAGATTCAGAGGCAGTGATAAAAAGACTCTCCTGCCTCTATCTTCAACGTGCTGGGAATAAAGGATGTACCACAATGCTTGATTTCCACAGACTGATAAGTGCCATTTATTTTCAGCCTCATCTGAAGTGAATCTTACTCTCCTAGACAGGAGTTTGGTGCCTCTAAAGCCTTATGTGTTTGCTATTTAGACGTCAGGAAACTGGATTTAGCGCTGGAGGTCAATGGAAAGAGAACGGGGAAGGGATGGCATCCTTGCAGCATCTGCAACAGTTAAGAGGCTGGGTGGTCCTTGCAGCGCGACAATATCGCGTGTTGTCCTCTGGAATGGGGTCACTTTGTGCACCAGGAAATCTAGTTCTCCTACAGATTATTTATCTTGACAGCTTGCAAGCAGAGGAGAGGCACAATGATCAGGAGCTTGCTGATTACCAACAAGGTTGACCGCAGATCTTTTAATCTTTGTTATGTCCCATCGTTAAATAATTCACGGGACATTCATTCAGGAGTGCTTCTGCACGGGCACACCGAGCTGCTGGGACTCTCTGGAGTCCGGCTATTCACAGTGTGTTTAGAAGGGCTCAGCCTCGGCACCACCTGCAAGCGTATTAGCAATGCAGACTCTCTGGCTTCTCCCAGACACGCTGAGTCGGTATCTGCATTTTAACAAGGTCTCCCAGTGATGCTGATGTAGATGAGGAACTCTGTCTGAAGCGTTCTCCTTAGTGCCTTTGCTGCTTAACAACCGCTATGACTTTGAGAAAGTAACTTCACTCCTGCAAGTGGTTAACAGACAGCGGGAGTGGAAGCCACTCTCCATTGCTGAGAAGATTTGGTCTAATAAGCCTTGTAAAGCCTTACACACTAACTGCTTGTCCACTATAATAATTATTATCTTATAATTGGGAGGAAAGAAAATTCTTTGAGTGGTAAATCGGTGATGATTAGTGTTAATTATCAGCTTGACAGAATCTGAGATACCCTGAGATTTAAGTGGGCCTCTGAGTATGCCAGTAGGGGATTATCTTGACTTCACTAAGTGAGGTGGGAAGACCCATGGTGATTGTAGACGGTACCATTCCTTGGGCAGGGAACCCTGGGTTGTGTAAGTGGAGAGAAGGGACTGAGCAGCCATTTGCATCATTGTTTCTTTCTGGCTGCAGAAAGTGTAGCCAGCTGCTTCCAGCTCCTACTATTTGGGCTTCTCTGCCTTCCTGAACTGTACCTGGACTCCGGAGCCAGTCTGAACCCTTTCCCTCCTCTTTTGCTTTTCTGAGAGCAAGAGAAAATAAACTAAGGTAACATCAACTTAGGGGTTGACAGTGCTGGCAGAGCATTCAAAGAAATACTTGATCCTGGGCAAGACAGGATCAGGAAAGAGGGACAGGGGATGACTTCATCAGCATGAATTGTCACAGCAAAATGCCATAGTCTGGTCTGGACTGTAGAAGCCTGAGGTCAGAAAGTCCTCTCCCTTTCTCTCCACTCCACTTCCTTGTCTCCCATCCCTGCTTATCTTCTAAGCCTCAAACACTATTATGAGGCCTCACCCACATACCTTTATGACTTAATCTAACCAAATAAGTACCCAAAGGACCTACTACCAAACAGCACCATGCTGAAAGACTTGGAATTTCAACATATGAAGTCAAAGTGATAGTACGAACCTGTAATCCCAGAACTCAGGATAGTTAAAAGTATGAGGCTATCCTGGGGTTCTACACAGTAAGACCCTGGTGACAAGCAGACAAAAATCCAAGGAGTCACCAAAGCATCAACATGTGCATTTTCAAGCACAAACATTGAGTTGGTTACAGAGAATTTATTAGTTGATAATGTTGTTACTATTTTTCTATGCATGGCAATTTTGGTCATTAGAATTTAAGTGACATGAAATTAGATGATGATGAATCTCTTTCTGGAGAAAAGCCCTCAAAGAAATGTCCAGGAGTGTCAAGATGCTTGTCAGGACACTGATGGAATTCAGAGTCTGCAGTGAGAAGACTCATACTAACTCATCCTAACACTTCCCAGTTTGATAGCAGAAAAGTACAGGACTGGCTTAATTCATTACCTTTCTAGGCTGGGTGGTGGTGGCACACGCCTTTAATCCTAGCACTTTAATTTCAGGTGGATCTTTGTGAGTTCGAGGTCAGCCTGATCTACAGGGTGAGTTCCAGGACAGGCTCCAAAGCTACAGAGAAACCCTGTCTCTAAAAACCAGAAAAAAAAATTGCCTTTCTATTGCTGTGATAAAACATCATGAACACAACAACTTAGAAAAGTAAGTGTTTATCTGGCCTCAGAGTTCCAGAGGGTTAGAGTCCATTTTGGCTGAGAGAAGACATGGGCAGGAATAGGTGAGAGCTTACAGCTGGGACCTCAGGCAGGAGGCAGGCAATTGGGATGACTCTGTTGATGCCTCAACGCTCACCACTGGTGACACAGCTCCTCCGACAACTCCAGACCTCCTAATCTTTCCCAAACAGTTCCACCAACTCCAACCAAGTCTTCAAACAAATCTTATGGGTCAGCTAATTAAGCTATGTGATTTTTCTTATGCCGTTATTTTCTCTTTGAAACATTTTGGAGTTTCAAATGTCAAATTACCAGGAACGCTTCTGTGAATATCTTAGAAAATAAGATTGCTTTTCCACCAGTCTCCAATACTGTCCTCAAATAGATGGATTTGCATTGCTGTCATACTTTAACCCACAAACCCCACTCGGGTTTCAGCAACTGTCCAGTACAACATCGCTTATGGAAAAACAGTGTCATCTGCTCAGCTTTGTTAAGATGATGGTTGTCAAGTTGGGAGCTGAGGCCCCACCCCTCGCATCTATTCCAGCCCCCAGGCCTGGTCTGGACTTAAAATCCCAGCAGGCCGGGTCCTGACCCCTCCCTGGCCCCCAAAAGAGGAACAAGCGGTCCATTTTCCTTCCTCCCAGTGTGGCGATTGTGCGGCTTCCAGGTTTCCCCTCGGGGCCACCCAAGAGCGCAGTACTCCCATTAAACCTGGATATTTCCTATTTGGCTTGTTTTGATTTGGTTTGATAGGGAATTTTGCGTCGGCGGAGAGTTCGCGTTTAGGAAATATTCCTAACAATGCTTATGGTATTTCTCTACTGTGAAATTTATCAATAGATAATTGATAATCATTTTGGTGAAATTTACTGTGATATCAATTATGTACTTTCAATTTCCTCATCAAAGTTTCTTCTACATTTGTTGTCTGTTGATAATACTTACCCAAACAACTTATTATACCAATGTCTGTTGAATGCTTTTTCTAATAATTGTTACATTTTATTTGTTGTGTGTTCACACACACACACACACACACACACACACACACACACATACATATTTACAAACTAATCCCAGGTCCCCCTCTGTGTACACACATTTTAACCTGTAGAGTTAAAAGCACTTTTTGCCCTTGCAGAGGACCCAGATTCATTTACGATCATCTCTAACTCCAGTTCTAAGGGATTGGATGCCCTCTTCTGAACTCTGCAGCAATATCCACTCACATACGCAGATACATAGACACACAGATAGACAGACATACAATTAAACATAATTGAACATAACATACAACTTTTAAGCGTTTATTTATTTTTATGTGTATTAGTGTTTTCTCTGCATGTATGTCTATGTGAGGGAATTGGATCTTCTGGAACTGGAATTGTAGATCTTTGTGAGGGCTCATGTGGGTGCTGGGAATTGAACCCGTCTCCTCTGGAAGAATAGTCAGTGCTCTTAACCACTGAACTATCTCTTCAGTTCTACAAATCTTTTTTTTTAAAAAAGCATATAACATAACAAAAAAGAAAATTATAGACTAACTCCTGAGATGAACGTAATTCCAAAATATTTCCACTAAAATCAGGAACAAACTGAGAGTTTTCACTTTCCCCACTATTGCTCAATACAGTGTCTGATGTTTCAGCTAGAGATCTAAGACAAGTGGAGGAAATAAAAGTGATACAAACACCAAACTATCCTTTGTTGCAGATGATGTGATGCTAAACCTATAAAACCCTGTAGACTGAACCAGGAGACACAAAGGCTGTTGACTCTTTCAATGAAGGTGTAGTAGACAGTAGTGGTCACCTTCCCAAAGAAAACTGACCTTCCCTCCGCAGAAGCCGTCAACTGCCAATAGCTCCTCTGCTCAGGGTGGAGCCTTAGGAACCTCCCTCTGGAAGTTCCTTTTATGTTTTAAATGAGTTTATTAGTTTGTTTTGAGTTGCATTTGTATTTTTTCTTATTAAAAAGCTTATACAATACACTTTGATTATATTCTTTCCTCTTCCACTCTCCCGGGCCCTCATCAATCCTACCCAACCGACTTCATGTTTTCTCCCGCCTCCTCATATAAATGGTTCTAGCTTGCTTGTCTGTTTTTCGAGGCAGGGTTACTCTGTGTAGCCCTGGCTATCACAGAAGCTTCTTTTTTTTTTTTTTTAAAAAAAATATTTATTTATTTGTTTATTATGTATACAATATTCTGTCTGTGTGTATGCCTGAAGGCCAGAAGAGGGCACCAGACCCCATTACAGATGCTTGTGAGCCACCATGTAGTTGCTGGGAATTGAACTCAGGACCTTTGGAAGAGCAGGCAATGCTCTTAACCTCTGAGCCAGAAGCTTCTTAATGTTAGATATTTGCAAGAAGGAACTGAACAGAAGGCCTTCACAGAATGTGCAAAGTGACCTCATTATAATGCAAATTTGCCTATTTGCTGTTATTTTTCCCTACAGTACTAATTGGTTGAAAATATTCATGTCATCAATAATTTTAAAAGTTAGGAGATTTGAAGTTGGATGTGCTGGTTTACAGCTGTAATTCTAGCGCACAGGAGGCTGAGGAAGGAGGATTGCTGTGAGTTTGAGGTTAGCCTAGACTGCACAATAAGACTTTACTATAAAAAGAAAAGAAGAAAAAAAAGAAGAGAAAGAAGCAAGAAATGAAGGTAGGAAGGGAGAAGTGGAGGGAGGGAGGAAGGAAGTCAGAAAATAGGAAACGAATATTGATTTTCTTCCCAAATAAGGACATTCTATACTTGTGTGATATGGAAAGCTCGAGAACATCATGGAACCACTATATTTTAGAGTCAGAATTTGACTGTAGTTAAGGCCTCATTTCTGTTCAGTGCCAACCATTTAAAGTTGCCCACACTCCAAGTTTCCATATTTTATCTGATAGTCCAGTAAGGATACTTAGTAACTGAGTCCTTGCCAGATGTGGTCATCCCATCTACAACCTGACCCTGAGGCAGAGGTGGAAAGACCATGAGATTAGTACAAGGTCAGACACTGTCTTCAAAAGAAGGGAAAAAATTAGTTAATTCTATTTTTAATGTGCAAAATACAATACATGGTTCAAACTAATTAAACAATGGATGGTACTATCATTATGTTTGAACTGAGTGTTTAAGGATAAGACACTAAACTATTTTGTCAATAAGTGATCCTGAAATGTTGGATGCCCTTTCCTCAGCACCTCATCAGTATTTGTTATTGCTTTCTTTCTTCTAGTTGTTTTTATCCTTGGCCACCTGGGAAAGACCATTGTTGGGACAGTATGCTAATTTGAACATTAATCTTTGGGCATTTCCCCTTTTCTCCTTCATACAAATGTAAGGCTAAGTTTTTTAAAAATAACTTGTTAGCACCCCCTCCCCCAATTCCTCTAACAGCTACATATTGGAATTCCCTTCAAGGATGTAAGGGATTTGGGGCAGGCCTTTGTGAAGCAGTTAATTGTACCCTGAGAAGAGAACCTTATACACAGAGGAAATGGGTTTAAGTGACAGTTTGGCAGCTAGAGGGGGCGTTTCTCTGTACCTAAGTTGTTTTTGACAATGGGCACTTAACTAGGCTGATTGAATGTGACTCCTGTCATCAAAATTAGTAATGCATGAAAAACCTTTATCAAAAATCATTCATTACATTGCCTCTATAAAAGTAAGAATAGATTACTTTCTAAAGCCAAGGGGAAGTGGCTTTCCTTGGTGTTCCCTCTGCCAGGGGAAGCTTCGTTCTGGATTTTGGGACAATGTCAAAAGGACCTACATCTGCTAATCCCCCTGGGAGTCCTTCAGCATTCAGCATTTCAGAAGGCCTCTGATTTGAGCAGTGTGATAATTAAATTCTCTCTTCTACCCTTTTTAAAAAAATATCTATCTATCTATCTATCTATCTATCTATCTATCTATCTATCTATCTATCTATCTATCTATCTATCTATCTATCTATCTAGTCTGTGTGTATGCCTGCAGGCCAGAAGAGGGCAGCAGACTTCTTTACAGATGGTTGTGAGCCACCATGTGGTTGCTGGGAATTGAACTCAGGACCTTTGGAAGAACAGGCAATGCTCTTAACCACTGAGCCATTTCTCCAGCCCTCTCTTCTACTCTTTAATTTGTGCCATTTATAACTAATTTAGTGGTTCTTTAATCAAAGGTCTTGCCTAAATTTATGTTCGTGGTTTTAGATAATCCTCACATAGAGCATCTATTAAGAGCACGGCTAGCTCTGGTGGCCACAGGAGGGATGAGTTAAAGAAGATACAAACAAGCCAGGCATGGTGGCTTGGGCCTGAAATCACAACACTTGAGAGGGAGAGGCAGGAAGATTATGAGCTCAGGGCTAGCCTATGCTGCATAGTCCCTGTTTCAGAAAATACAAAACCAAGGCCCCTAAAATGTATGAAATTATTACTGGATCTACTCACCATCTAGCTCTCCTGTGTTTAATAAATACAAGCTGCCAGATCCTAGAAGTTCTTCATAGCAGGGACATTTATACAAGCTAATGTTTCTATTCCTACCTATTAAGTTTTTGTTCTCTTTATTTCCAAGGGGTTGTGAGACTCTGGAATCAATTTCTAATTTGGCCCAAAGTCATTTACTTTGTAATTATTCATCATGCACTGATGCCTGTGCTGTTTCTGTCTCATGTTTGACAAATCAAGGGGTTTCTAGCTAAGTAAACCAGAGGAAGCTTCCTTTGGTTTAGAAGAATACAGATTTCATTAACTGCAGAACCAATTGAATCCATCTCTGGCTACTAGATCTCCTTTGGAAGTGCAGGGACTAAGAAATAATTTTAAACTAGAGACATGCCAGCCTGGGCGAAGAAGCTCTTGGGGGCCTGTAGAAATAAATGCATTTGCCCAGCTAGTCCAGGCTTGATGCAAGTTTTGAGGTCAGCACACAACCAGTTCTGAAGGTGACTTCTGAGAGAGAGAGAGAGAGAGAGAGAGAGAGAGAGAGAGAGAGAGAGAAGGCTTTCAGTCATGACCAGAAAAGGAAGGCACAGATCAACACACATGAGGAGTCAGCAGTTATAACTTGATCATCATTTGCCCCAAGTCCTGCCTTTGAACATTCCTTTGGAAAATCAAGCACCAATATATGAATTTGAGGGTGTTTCTTAGCCAAATCACAACACCTGTTTCCTATCCTTTACACGCTAGCTTTATATCCTCTAATTATAGCAACTGCGTGTCACTCATTGCCAAATAACTTTGGGGAAGTAGATTACTCTGGAGAGAATTATTAGCCTCTATTACGACATATAGCTAAAGTTCAGGTTCCCTCAGTGTCACGTGTGCACATTGTTTTGCTCCCTGAAAATGCATCTGTCTTTTTAATCAATTCTTAAGTTGATAAAGTTTTGCTGTGACAATCCGTGCTTCTGTGAATTAGTCTATGTACAGCTCTTTGTGTGTAGATGCCGAGGGCGGGGCTATGGAAGAGCAGAGAGGCTGACTCATTCAACTCCAAAGATGACATCAAAGCATTTGTAGCTTTCTTCTTCCGTTTTCCTCTTTTGTAGATGCACACACTCATCTTTTACTATCTTGCTTCAAAGTGTTATAATCTAGGACAGACGAAAGATGCGGTTGATAAAAAGCATGACGAAAAAACTCAGAGCTTCTTGGGTTCTAAGAATGCATGGTGGTGTGTAGTAGTTTTCAAACTAAAACTCCCACCATTAATTCCATCTTCCCCTAAATGCTGGGGTCTTGGAAAATAATCCTGGACATGGAAAAGACTAGAATTACAGTGCTCTAAAGTTTTCCTTTCTGGTCAGTGTGCCCAATACGGAATTCTTAAGCAAATAGTATGCATCCGGCTCTGTCAGAACCATCACTTTTACAAAAAAATGTTCAGTAATTATAGGTAAAAATATTTTATGTGTTTGGATGTGTGTGTGTGCACTCACGCATGTGTGTTCGTGTGCATACATGTGCATGTGTGTATGGGTGTGTGTGCTAGTGTATATGTGTGTCTGGGTATGTGTGTTCTGGATGTGTGTGTGTGCACTCACGCATGTGTGTTCGTGTGCATACATGTGCATGTGTGTGTGGGTGCGTATGCTAGTGTATAAGTGTGTCTGGGTATGTGTGTTCCAGAAGCCGGAAGATAGCACGAGGTGTCCTGCTCTGCCACTTTGCATTGTTCCATTGAGACTGGACTGGGTCTCTCATTGAGCCTTGTGATGAGGTTGGCCGCCAGCAAGTCCAAGGAATCCTCCTGTCTCCAGTCCCCACAATGCTGGGGCTACAATCATTCTCAGCCTAACCTGACCATTTCTGTGGCTCTGCAGTTTTGAACTTAGATCCTTATACTTTTGTAGTGAGCACCCTTATACTCTGAGCCATCTCTCTAGTTTTGGGAAAGTCTTTTATGATGAGATAACAGTTGATTAGATCCATGAATGGATTGGGAGTGACAGGAAAGGAAAGTAGGAGAAAGGAATAGAAAATACAAAAGATCTGATGCAGCTGGGAATGCTTGGGCAGGGCACAGCTAATGGGCTGATCTGGGCTTTGAAGACTTTCAGTGGTTGGTGATGCAGCTCATTGGTAGAGGTCCCGCTTTATTGGTGTGAATCACCACCATGGAAACTCACCTGCCAGCGGTCTCTTGATTTCATATATAATTGTCACTAAAATTTTATGCAAGGAACTTTTGAGACAGTCTTATTAGGTAGACCATTCTGACCCAGAGCTCTCAATCCTCCTGCCTCAGCCTCCTGAGTGCTAGCATTCACAATGCACGCCCACACTCTATTTTATTTGATTTTCAACTATTTTATTGAAAATATTTAGCTGGGTGGTAGTGTTGCACATTTTTTTTAACATTTTTTTATTGATAAAAGAAGAATAAAGAAAAAAAAACAAATTTCCACCTCCTCCCAGACTCCCCTTTCCCTCCCCCTCCTCCCACTCTTCTCCCCCTCCTCCCACTCTTCTCCCCCTCCTCCCACCCCTCTCCCCTTCCCCCCACTCCTCTCCCCCTCTCTCTCCAGTCCAAAGAGCAGTCAGGGTTCCCTGCCCTGTGGTAAGTCCTAGGTCCTTCCCCCTCCGTCCATATCTAGGAAGGTGAACATCCAAACTGGCTAGGCTCCCACCAAGCCAGCAGATTGCGTAGGATCAAAACTGCGTGCCATTGTCCTTGGCGTCTCATCAGCCCTCATTGTTCGTCATGATCAGAGAGTTCAGTTTTATCCCATGCTTTTTTTGGTAATAGTCCAGCTGGCCTTGGTGAGCTCCCAGTAGATCAGCTCCACTGTCTCAGTGGGTGGGTGCACCCCTCGTGGTCCCGACTTCTTTGCTCATGTTCTCCCTCCTTCTGCTCCTCATTGGGACCTTGGGAGCTCAGTCCAGTGCTCCAGTGTGGGTCTCTGTCTCTATCTCCATCCCTCGCCAGATGAAAGTTCACTATCCTGAGTGAGGTATCCCAGACCCAAAAAGAAGAACATGGGATGTACTCACTCATAATTGGTTTCTAGCCATAAATAGGGGTCACAGAATCTACAATTGGCGAACCTAAAGAAGCTAAGTAAGAAGGTGAACACAAGGAAAAACATATCGTAATCCTCTTGGATAAGGGAAGTAGACAAAATTGCCGGGGAGAAAAGTGGGATCTTGGGGGTGGGGTGGGAAGGGGGTAAGGGGAGATGGGGAGAGAAAAGGTAGAAGGGAAGGAGGGGGGACTTGGGGCAATAGGAGGATCGGGATAAAGGAAGGTTGGATAGGGGAGCACGGAACCACAATCCTTAGTTAAGGGACCCACTTTAGGGTGGGCAGGAGAATTGACCCTAGAGGGGCTCCCAGGTGCCCAAGCTGAGGTCCCCAGTTAGTTCCTTGGGCAGCTGAGGATAGGGAACCTGAAATGACCCCATCCTAGCGCAATACTGACGAATATCTTGCATATCATCTTAGTGTTGCACATTTTTAATCCCAGCACTCGGGAGGCACAGGCAGGTGAATCTCTGAGTTCATGGCCAGTCTGGCCTACTACAGAATGAGTTCCAGACAGCCAAGAATACACGAAGAGACCCTGTATTGAAAAGCAAAAAACAAAAAAAAGGAAAAAGAAAATAATTAATGTAGCTGGGCTTGGTGGTATATAATAATATACCTTTAATACCAGCACTTAGGGAGGTAGATCTCTGGGAGCTTGAGATTAACCTGGTCATAGAGATAAGATTACATACTGAGTCCCTGTTTCAAAAAAAAAAAAAAAAGAAGAGCGTAAGAAATTACCAATGAGCTGGGCTGTGGTGGCGCACGCCTTTAATCCCAGCACTCGGGAGGCAGAGGCAGGCGGATCTCTGTGAGTTCGAGGCCAGCCTGGTCTACAAGAGCTAGTTCCAGGACAGGAACCAAAAGCTACGGAGAAACCCTGTCTCAAAAACAGGACAGGGAACCCTGATTGCTTTTCGGGCTGAGGGGAGGGGGACTTAATTGGGGGAGGGGGAGGGAAATGGGAGGCGGTGGCGGGGAAGAGACAGAAATCTTTAATAAATAAATAAATAAATAAAATAAAAAAAATATCAAATTCTAAGAACACACACACAAAAAAGAAATTACCAATGTTGTCCTAGTTTTATTTATATATTTGTTTTGAGATAGAGTCTCTCTGTATAGCCATGGCTGTCTTGGAACTCACTACGTAGATCAGGTTAGCCTCGAACTCACTCCTGCATGCTGTACACACACACACACACACACACACACACACACACACACACACACACACACACACACACACACATTTTGTCAAATTCAGCAAGATTTATTTTCTGCCAGACAGGGTTATTTCTCTAAAGCAGGGTTTGAAAAAATTACATCGAACACAGGAGAAGGTAAAATAGTCCAAAAAAACTGCAAGACTAGGGGTTTTTCATGGATTGAGGGATTTCCAGAGAAGTTTTGGTTTTGTAGGAACTTGGTTGAACATTTCAAAACAATTTGGCAGGATATCTTATCTTACCAGGGTGCATTCAAGGTGTGAGTCAAACTCCATAGGGTGGAGAACATGTCACATCTCAGGAACAGGTTAAAGTACGGTCAATCTTGAATTTTGCAGAATATAGAAATGAACTTATCCTGACCCTATAACAAAATGACTTCCATCCTTAAGACGGAGTCAGGTGGGGTCATCACAATTTCCAGTACCCACATCATGACTGACAACCCCTCGTAACTCCAGGCCCAGGAGATCCACCACTCTTCTGACCTCTGCGGGTTCTAGGCATATATGTGGTACACACACACACACACACACACACACACACACACACACACACACACAGGCAAAACACTGATACACATAAATAAAAACTAAAAAAATTTAAAATATAGCTGACAAATGAAAGCCTCTCTATGAGCTTGATTCTCTTCCTAAGTTGCAGAGGAGCTTGACATTTTGGTTACTGCCAGGAGTGAGACATTGATCACAGTCTTTTCTCTCTCATTAGCATTTCATGTCTTTCCACCTTTTCACACATATCAATCAGTGAGTTTGTCAGTGAGCAGCTCTGGGCTTGGAGAATGTATTTCCGGAAACCAGGGGCGATTAAACAGAAGTTAGACATCTACATACAGAAACCCTGGGATGGCACGGAGGGAACTACTCATCTCTTTATTATAAACAGCATCACACTGGCAATCTCTGCAAAAGCAGGGTACTTCAATCCGAGCAATACCCACTTGCTTCTGTGCATAGGTTAACACTTAGAAAACACTACTGTGGATCATCCCTTCAAGTTGTTTCCAAGGAAGACACAGGGATCAGAGTAAAGATAATGAACAGAAAGCTGAAATGATACTGACCCAGATGGGGAACAAAGTTCTTTACACCTACTACACTGGGTACCAGTTGCGTCTGCACTAACCACCAGGAGCAGCTGCAAAGAGAAGCTTCTCCACTGCAGAGTTCAACCTGTCTCCTCGTTGTCCACCTCCAGCTCTTTCATATCTAGGAGCTTCATCCTGAAGTTGTTTGGGTCCATCCTTGACTTTGCTCCTCTCACACTTAAATTCTTTTAATTAGGAACTATTGTATTATGTGCCTTGGAATGATCTAGAGATATTTTGTTCATTTGTTATTTTTATGCATCCAGGACCACATCACACCAATTTCTCCACACACTCGGAAAGCCTGCTAACATGTTCCCTCACCACCTATAGACCATTCTCATTACAGCAGCGAGAGTGATCTTTGTAAAGTTGCAACTTGTGGTCACCGCTTTACTCACAAGTTCCTAATAATTCTCAGAAGTAAACAGCTGCAAAATAAATGGTGGTGAGAATGTGGGAGATGCTGGGTACCTTTTACTCAGTGCTGGAATGAATGTAAATTTCTGATGCTCAGCCATCAGCGGTGGTGGTGCATGCCTTTAAACCCATCACTTGGAAGGCAGATCTCTGTGAGTTCGAGGCCAGTCTGGTCTATAAGAGCTACAGGACAGGTAGGGCTGTTACGCAGAGATACCCTCCCTTATCTCAAAAAGCAAACAAACAAAAAAACCTAACAACAACAACAACAACAACAACAATTTTTTATGCTCTGTGAAAAGAGTAGAGAGAGTCCTCAAAAAATTTAAAGTAGAACTTCTATGTGACCCATCAACTCTATTATTTTTGGGTATACACAAAGAAATATGAACATGCATATTCCTATACAGGTATCTGCACACTTGTATTTATCCTGGCACTGTGTACAGTGTACCAAAGATACACTATTGAACAAGTCTGGGTGCATATCAAAAGACGTATAAATAATCTAGCCATTCTTCATACACACAGCACAGTCATATTTAGCTACAAAGAAGAACGAAATTATATCACTTCCAGGAAATTAGATAGAACTGGAGATCACCAGAGTACACAAAACAAACCAGTCTCCTAAAGAGAAATAGGTGATTCCATGTTTCCTTTGATGTTCCGAATCTACGAGACAAATAAAGTGACAGTGCATACAAAGGATCCTAGAGGGCGGATGTAATCAACACGTATCATATTTATGCATGCAAGCAAGCCCTTGGTTTTATATTCTTTTTTTTTAAATATTTATTTATTTATTAGGTATACATTATTCTGTTTGCTTGTATGCCTGCAGGCCAGAAGAGGGCACCAGACCTCATTACAGATGGTTGTGAGCCACCATGTGGTTGCTGGGAATTGAACTCAGGACCTTTGGAAGAGCAGGCAATGCTCTTAACCACTGAGCCATCTCTCCAGCCCCTGGTTTTATATTCTTAACACGTGACAAATAAAATAAGTCTCTAATGGTTTCTCACCACCTATTAAGGGACAAAGTCATTGTAATGATTGACAAGTCTGTTTTGTTTTCTTTCCCAATGGCTGGGAAATTCAATATACATGGATGAGTTTCTATATACATTTCTATGAATGATGTTTTTAGTTTCTGCTTAAGCATATGTCTCTTATGGTTTATTAATTAGTTAGTTAATAGACTTAAAAAAAACCCCTGCTTTTAAAGAGTTAAAGGAATTTCCTCTGGTTTCTGGTAGAACAGTCTCTATTCTTTGATGTAGTGAGGATCTTTTAGAAGGATTGTGCTAATACCACGCAGTACTCTCAGAAGGTGTTGACAATGTGGAAATGCAATAAAAAATCGTAACTGTGAGGTGTTAAGAGCTTCAGTTGTTTTAAAAATGTATTTTAAATAATGAAAAATTGGGTTCCTATGAAGTAAAGATGGTGAAAATGTCTATTTTCACTCTTAGCCTTTTCTTTGTGGTGAGACTTTTCATAACTATTTTAATCTTGTTGATTGTTACAGATTTGTTCAAATTGTTCATATATTCTTTAAAATTTTTTACTAAGATTTGATTTTTTTTATGTGCATGAGACTTTTGCCTGTGTATCATGTATATACCGGTGCCTTCGGAGGCTAGAGGAGTGGGTCAGGTGTCCCTAGAACTGGAGTTGATAATAGTTATAAGATTCTGTATGGGTTCTGGGAGTTGAACTCAAGTCCTCTGTAAGAGCAGTCTGTGCTCTTAACTGCTGTGCCATTTCTCTAGCCTGGTTCCCATATTCTTAATTTAATTCGATAGGCCATGTGATCTCGGAGTTTAACCATTTCCTCTAGATTTTCCACATGTTTTTCTTTTTGAAGTTCCAATCTCTTACATAAGTCTGCAAAAGGGTAGTTTTCTGAATAGCGTTTTCATACATAGTACACTTGGGTTGATTCTCCCACTACTCCCCCCTTATGCATGGCTGCTCCCTTCCCTTCTCTACTCTTTCACTGCCACTATTCCTATACTGTAGTGTTTTGAATGAGAATGGCTCCCATAGGCTCATATATTAGACTGCTGGGTCCCCCATTGGTGGAGCTATTTGGGACTGTGTGGCCGTGTTGGAGGAGGTGTGTCACTGGGGGTGGGTGGGTTCTGAGGTTAAAGAAGCCCACTCCATTCCCAGCTAGCCCTCTCTCTCCCTCATCCATCAGTGTGTAAGCTCTCAGCTACGCTCTGGCACCATGACTGCTTGTCTGCTGCCATGCTTCCTGCCTTGATGATCGTGGGCTCACCCTCTGAAATACAAGCTCCAATAAACTCTTCTACAAGTCGCCATGGTCATGGTGTCTCTTCACAGCAGTAGTACTGAGACACCCTTCTGTTTGCTCTATTATCTGCTCCACCCCTTCCTTTGGAGCCTATGTATACTGTAAAAGGCGTTTCTCTGTAATTTTTTTCTATTTTTTCCCATCTGAAAAGTTAGAGACTTGAATCGTAATCGAAAAGGAACATATGATATTTGTCTTTCCAAGTCTGGGTTACCTTGTTTATAATAATATTTTCTAGTTCCATCTATTTTTTTTTCTGCAAAATTTGTGCTTTTGGTTTTCTTTAGAGCTGAGTAAAATTCCATTGTGTGAATGTAGCACACTTTCATTATTGTTCATCTGCTGATGGACGTCAAGGCAGATGCCACTTTCCTGCTACTGTGAAAAGAGCTGCAATGATGAACATGGCTGGGCAAGGGTCGCTGTTGTAGTGCAAGGCATTATTTGGACAAATGCCAGAAGTGGTACGGTTGGGTCACAGGTAATCTTCATTTTCGTGGTTTTAGATGACTTCACACTGACAACACTAACTTACACTCCCAGCAAGAATCGCACTAGTTCCACTTTCTCCACCTTTTTTTTTGGGGGGGGGGGGTTAGCATTGGCTATCGTTTGTTTTCTTGATTTTTTTGATGGTTGCCATTTTCATTAACCTGCGAAGGAATGACGAACAGTTTTAATATACCTTTCCTCTGATGGCTAGAGATGTCGAACACTGAAGAAAAATACTTACTGACTGTCCATTTGTATTTCTTCTTTTCAAACTGTCTTTTCAGATAATTGGTTCATTTGTTGATAGGCAACTCTGCTTCTTCAGTATTTGATCTTTGCAATTCTTTGTGTCTCCTAGATATTAGAGTTAGATTTTCTCCAATTCTGTAAAATATCTGTTCTGTTGATAGCTTCTGCTGTGCAGAAAGATTTACATTTCATGTAGTCCCATTGGCTAGTTCTTGGGCATGTTGCCTGTGCTATTGGGTTCTAGTCAGAAGTTTGTTGCTTTTCCTTATGTCCTAAAGTGTTTTCTATGGTTCCCTTATGCTTCCCTATAGCTGTTTTAGTGTTTCAGGTTTTAAATAAAATTCTCTGATCCATAAGTTTTGCTTTCTTATTTTGAAAAATGTTTTTAACGTGTTCCTCAGGGAATACTTCTGGATGCTTTGTATATTTTGCTTCTTGGAGGTTTTATTATTTAATTTCGAATACACATTCCCGATTACTTTCTGATTTTTTTTTGTTTGTTTTTTGAGATAATGCTTCTCTGTGTATCACTGACTGTCCTGGAACTCATTCTGTAGACTTGGATGACCTCTAACTCAGATATCTGCCTGTCTCTGCCTCCTGAGTGCTACTTTCTGATTTTTTAAATGTAAATGCCTGTAACTATAAAATTTCCTTCTAGAACTGCCCTAGCTATGTTTGAAATGTCATATTTTCATCTTTTGTTTGTTTTTTGTTTTTTTTTTCAAGTCACGGTTTCTATGTGTAGCTTTGAAGGCTGTCCTGGTACTCACTCTGTAGACCAGGCTAGCCTCCAACCCATAGAAATCTGCCTGCCTCTGCCTTCCTAGTGCTGGGGTTAAAGGTTTGCGCCACCACCACCTGGATGTCATGCTTTCACGTTAACTTGACTTTATTAAATGATTTATTTATTTATTTTGGTGAGTATATGTGTATGAGACTGTGTGTGTTTCTCTCTGTGTGTACTGTATAAGCATGTGTGTTTCTCTCTGTGCGTACTGTATAAGCATGTGTGTTTCTCTCTGTGCGTACTGTATAAGCATGTGTGTTTCTTTCTGTGTGTACTGTATAAGCATGTGTGTTTCTCTCTGTGCGTACTGTATAAGCATGTGTGTTTCTCTCTGTGTGTACTGTATAAGCATGTGTGTTTCTCTCTGTGTGTTGCATTTGTGTGTGTGTGTGTGTGTGTGTGTGTGCATGTGTATATATCTGTGTGTATTTGTCCAAGTGTCTTTATCACTCTCTGCTTTATTTCTCTGAGATCGGGTTTCTTACTGAATGTGAAGCTAGGCTGGAGACCATTTTCCTGTCCCCATTTCTTACAGAGATGGACGTCACATGTGAATGCTGGAATCTGAACTCAGGTCAGCAAGTGCTCTTATCCATGGAGCCATCTCTCCAGCCCTGATGTTAGGAACTTAAAATTTTCCTCCTTGATTTTTCAGTGAAGGCATCATTCCTTCTCTATGTACTGCTGCAGTTTCTGTGGATTTTTTTCTCTTGATTTCTAGCCTTATCACAATCTGATAAACTACACAAGGTTATTTTGATTCTTATGTATTGGTAAGTCTTGATTTGTGGTCTGGAAGGTTGCCTGCTGTAGAGAAAGTCCCATGGGCTTTGAAAAGAGAACATGTATTCTGTTTCTATTGGATAGAATATTCTGCAAATATCTGTTAAGACAATTTGATGTTTGATGTGGCTTAACTCTGTGGTTTATTTGTTCATTTTCAGTATGAATGACCTATCTAGAGATGAGGGTAGAATATTAAAGTTACCCTCTATTAAAGTACTGGGGAGTATATAGTCATTAATATCTATTATTGTATATTGTATGAAGTTGGAGCCTCCAAAGTTTAATGCATATATGTTTACAATTATTACATATTCTTGGAATTGGTTCCTTTTAAAATATGTATTTCTTGCAGATAACAGATAATTGAATTTAGTTTAAAAAATGAGATCAACCTGTCTGTATCTCTTTATTGGTGAGTTGAAATTATTTACATTTTAGGACTATTATACAAAGAGACCCTGTCTCGAAAAAAATAATAAACAAGAAAAACACTATTTACATTTAAATCTATTATTCAAAGATGTTTACTGATTCTTCTAATTTTGATTGCTGTTTTGGTTGTATTATTGTTTGTTCTTTACTCTCTCTCCTATTAGTATTGGGGATTTGTTGACTTATTATGCTGGAGACTATCTTTCCTCTTCTCCTGTGAATATAAAATATTTCTTCAAGTGTTTTCTCTAGTACTTGGTGGTCATGAGCAGCCGTGGTTCAGGATTATTGTAAAATGGTCCTTATTTCTCCATCAAATTTAAATGATAGCCTTGCTGGATGTTGCACTATTGGTAGACAGTCATTTACTTTCAGGACTTTAAACATATTCCATTCTTTCCTTGATTTGAGGGATGCAATAGAGAAATTGTCATCACTCTGATACCCCTGTCTGTGTGGGTGAGTCTGTGTTTTTACCTTATAGATCTTAATGTTCTGTCTTTGCTTTGCATTTTTGACATCTTAACTATAATATAATATAGAGAGGTTTCCTTTTGCTCCAGTCTGTTTGGGATTCTAAAGCCTATTTGAATGTTCTATTTTTTTCTTTTAGATTTGGGGAATTGTCTCTTGTGATGTCCTTGGCTATGTTTCCTTCCCTTTGCTGTCTATCTCAGTTCCTTCATCTTCATGGAGGTTTGGTTTTGATTCCAAGACTGTGGCTCACAGTACTTGAATGTCATGATAATGCTCATTTATTAATTTTTTTCCTTTTAATTATTTTGATAGTTTTTTTGACAGCCTTATCCCAACTCCTGATATTCTTTCTTTTGTTTTATTGAGTTTATTTGTGATGTTTTCTATCCAGTTTTCCAAGATTTTCATTTCCAACACCTGAAATTTTTTTCTTTTTCTAAAATGTCAATTTATCTACTGACTTTTCCTCTCAAGGTTACTGACTTTTCCATCTACATCACTGACTTTTTTTTAAATTTATTTATTTATTAAGGATTCCTGCCTCCTCCCCGCAACCGCCTCCCATTTCCCTCCCCCTCCCCCGATCAAGTCACCCTCCCTCATCTGCTCGAAGAGCAATCAGGGTTCCCTGACCTGTGGGAAGCCCAAGGACCGCCCACCTCTATCCAGGTCTCCTAAGGTGAGCATCCAAACTGCCTAGGCTCCCCCAAAGCCAGTACGTGCAGTAGGATCAAAAACCCACTGCGATTGTTCCTGAGTTCTCAGTATTCCTCATTGTTCTCTATGTTCAGCTAGTCCGGATTTATCCCATGCTTTTTCAGACCCAGGCCAGCTGGCCTTGGTGAGTTCCTGATAGAACATCCCCATTGTCTCAGTGTACATCACTGACTTTTGCATCCATTTTGCTGACATTCCCCTTAGGTTGCCAAGTTCCCTCTCAAAGCCCTTGATTACATGAAGCTGTTTGTTTGTGACCCCTGCCTGTCAGGTCATTGATTATTTTTACTTGCCCATTAATACTGTATCCATATTCTTAGAACTGAAAATGGAAGATTTTAGAAAGTGTTGTGGAGTTAAAAATGATTGAGAATATATGAGGAAACAATAAATGGATGAGGTAAGGGAAGAAGACAGGTTGAGGGTGAAAAAAAAGTAAAGAAGAAAGGGGTAAATATACAAAGAATGAACAAAGAAGAGAACAGGGGCAGAACATTATAGAGGGGAAGAGTAAAGAGTGAGTGAGAGAGAGAGAGAGAGAGAGAGAGAGAGAGAGAGAGGAAACAAATAGCAATAATGAAGATATTTCAAGCCAAAATTAGGTAAGTGAAAGATGTAGCATAAAAATTAAAACCTAAGAGAATTTCATAAATATTGAGGAAGGTTAAGTAAAGGAAAAGAGTGGTTGAAAAAGAATAAACAAACAGGATGTAAAAACAAACAGACAAAACGAAAAGAATGGAGGAAAGTAAAATTTATCCCCCAGTAGAAAAATTAAACTACATAAATAAATTAGTTGAATGAAGAATAACAAATAAAACCTTACAAAAATTTAAGCAAATATAATACAGTCAAATCCTGCTATATGTGCAGAAAAAAACATTCTACATATAAAGATGAAGGGCTTGGAAAGACTGCTCAGTTGTCAAAAATGCATACTGCTCTTCTTACAGAGGACCTAAATTCAGTTCTAAGCTCATACTTTGGGGAGTTCACAAGTGCCCACGACTCTAGTTCCACAGATCTCACACTCTCTTCTGGCTTCTGTGAGCACCACACTCATATGCACACACACATATACAGTATATATATTGGTCTTGCGGAGAACCTATGTTAGATTCTCATCAAAGACATACTGGTTCTCAATCATCTTCAACTCTAGTACTAGAAGGTTCTGATGCCCTCTTCTGACTCCTGTGAGTACTGCACTCACATGCACAGCACACACATATACAGACACATTCATATACATATAGTTTTGTGGTTCTTGCAGAGGATATATTTTAGATTCTCACCAAAGACATGGTGGCTCACAGTCTTCAACTTTACTTCTAGGGCATCTGATGCCCTTTTCTGGCTTCATTCTGTCTCTGTAGGTAGAGAGAAGAGGGAGGTACTCTGGTCAGTAAGGACTTCAAAGAGATGCTCAATCCACAGAAGAGGCACCAGTGCCTAAATTCAGAGAAAGAGGCTGAATTAATTCTATTCAAAGTACTAATCAGGCATAGACTAGCTACTTGAATGAAGAATAGAAAATAAATATAGCTGGCAACATGAAAGAGAACATGAGAAAATATTCTTTCAATTGGAGTTCTGATTTCCAAAGCATATTTAAAATGTCATAAACTGTAATATTTTTAAATTTTTATTTTAAAATATTTTACAATATATAGCTGTTTCATCTGCATATATGTCTGTACCCCATATGCATGCAGTACCCACAGAAATTAAAGAGCACTGGGTTCCTTGGAACTGATATTGTAGTGAGTCACCACGTGGATATTGGGAACTAAACCTTGGTCCTCTGGAAGAACAGCCAGTGTTCTTTAACTAATAAGTCATCCCCTAGCCTCAGAATTATATATATTTTTAAAATATTTATTTATTTATTTGCTATGTATACAATATTCTGTCTGTGTTTATGTCTGCTGGCCAGAAGAGGGCATCAGACCTCATTACAAATGGTTGTGAGCCACCATGTGGTTGCCGGGAATTGAACTCAGGACCTTTGGAAGAGCAGGCAATGCTCTTAACCACTGAGCCATCTCTCCAGCCCTCATAGTTATATTTTAATAAAAAATTGCAAGGAGAAAAAAAGAAAAGTGAATCTGTAAGGATATGTTAATGCTTAGTTAAATATATGTTATATACATACTTGGACCACTGTCTATTCATATGTGTTTTTACATATGCTTTTATACACAAAATTGAGACAGTTGGTCGTATTTGTCATTTACCTACTTCCAAACATACATACTTTTAGAAAATTTGTTTATTTTTGTCTTAATATGTATGAGTTATTTGTCTGCAGTGCATAGTCTTGAATACCCATGGAAGCCAGAAGAGGAAGCCAGATCCCATGTTATTCACCATGGGATGCTGGGAACCAAACTTTGGTCCTCTGTAAGATCAAAGACTCTTAGCCACTCAGCCTTTCCTCCAGTCCTGCTAACTTCAAATGTTATGTATATATGTTTAATTCTCTTAGTGCATGGATAATGTAGCTGAAACATAACATTTGAGAAAATGGAGGCTGATGTGATGACTAATTATGGCTGTCAACTTGACTATATCTAGAATAAACTAAAACACAAACTGCTGGGTACTTATTGTGAGAAATTTCTTGATGAATTATTTGAATCAGGAAGAACTACCCTAAATATGGGCAGCACCTTTTGGGGTGGGCTCCGATGAGGACAAGAGAGAAGGAAACTTTGCCCTTTACTTGCTTGTCCTTGCTCTTGCTGGCCTAATCTTCTGTTGCTTCTGAATTCCCTTCCTGATATTAAAGCCAACATATCTGGGATTCCATTGTAGATGGAAGACTACAGGAGTCTTTCAGGGTATCAACACCAGATTGGGACTGCTGAGACATCCAGCCTTGTGGACTGAGCAACTCCTGAATTCATAGACTCTTCAGTGTGAGCCGGTCATTGATGGACTGCCAGAGCTGCATTTTGTAAGTCAATATAATAAATCATTTAAAAATATGTTTTGAGATTATAATTACATAAATTTTCCCTTTCCTTTCCCCTTCTAAACCCTCCCACATACCCTCTTTTCCTCTTTCAAATTCATGTTCTCTTTTTCTGTTATTACATATATGTCTATATCCCCAAATAGATAAATAACTATATATTTCTCTATATCCTTAAATGCATAAATACATATTCATAAACAAGTAAATATAACAGGTCTATATAATGTTACTTGTATGTGTATGTTTTCAGGGCTGGTCATTTAGTATTAGATAACCAATAAGTATGTTCTTCACTAGGGAAGACTATTTCTTCCGCTCAGAGCATTCTTTAGTTTCTTGTAGCTCTTTGTTTAGTGTCCAGATCTTGTAAGCTTTCCCTCATCCATGCTAGCATGTCTATTGGCATTGTCCTTGTTCAGGTCATGTTTATGTTTAGGCACTCATGTTGGTGAGACTACATGGTGTAGCTTCTGACATTCCTAGAAGATGCAGATTCATGGTAAAACTTCCTGTTCCTCTGCCTCTTAACAGTCTTTCTCCTTCTTCTTCTACAATGATCCCTGATCCTTATATCAGGAGTTGTGACTTTATGTCATAATGCTGCAATTTGATTAGCTGTGGTTTTCTGTGATGGTCTCCATCTGTTGAATGAAGAATTTCTTTTTGATAGAGGGTGAGGACTATACACTTATGGTGGGTGCAAGGTAAAATATTTAGACACTTAAAACATAGATTTAATTTTAATATATATTAAATATATTCATCTACTTCATATTACATTTCATATGTATATTCATTCTATCAGTTTTGTTCCTTAGGAAAACACTGACTAATACACTAGGACTCAGGGAGGTAAACTGTCTCTTCCAAGATTATTAGATAATAAATAACAATAAATAAATACATTTAAGCTCACCAAGTATGACCTAACAGTCTAATTTCCTTAAATTAATGGCAAAATAAATTCATAGCGCCTTTAGAAAATTTCGTATCCATGTATGTGCATATACTCAGAGGTCAGAAGATAACCGAAAAGAATCATCTCTCTCCTTTTACTATGTAAATCTGGTAAATTGAACTCAGGTAGTCAAGCTTGGCAGGAAACATTTATGTAGCAAGAATTCTAGTTGGTCTTAATAATAAAAACTAAGAGTAATCTATCAGTGGCTGAAAACTGAAGGATCAGAGAAGCAGCGCAGCCAGTCACTAGAGTTCTGACCTCTACCAATGCTCAGACCAAAGTGGTGATCCCTTTCCTGTGAATCCTCAGACTACATTCATCTCTATGAATTCTCAGACTTCCTCTGAGCTCCCTTCTTATAATCCTTTCTCAGCCCAGCCATATCACTCCTGTCTCCACCTCTATAGTGCTGGGATTAAAAACATATGATCTCAAGTGCTGGGATCACCTTTGTGTGAGTTCTGTTTCTCTTTTAGACAGATTCAATCTTGTGTAGCTCAGGGTGGTCTTTAACTCACAAAGTTCTATCTGCCTGTCTCTCAAGTGCTGGGATTAAAGATGTGTGCCACCGCTGCCTGGCCTCTATGGTTAACTAGTGGTTTATCACTGTGTTCTGATCTTCAGGCAACCTTTATTTGTTAGATTATAAATGAAGTATTACTACATATCTATACCTGTTGAGCTAGCTTATTAACCTCTTCCCTAAAGTCCAGGTGAATGAGGGACCATAGTGTGTTATTGGCTTCACCATGAACTTGGCTCATGGAGGAGGCAGGAAAGGGTTATAATTTTCTGTTAAAGGGTGTTCATGAGTATTCATGTATGCATATAGATGTGTTTATGTGAATGTGTGGGTCTGTTTCTTGATTGTGTGTGTGCCGAGTGGTGCATTTTCGTCATTCAGAACACCAGAAAGGCCACTTCTGTTTTCCCTGAAGGGAATGTGTGTTTTGTTAGACTTATCCATGGTTGAGTTCATGCTACATGAACAGGCAAATGTCTGTGATTATATGGAAATGAGCCTGTTAGGTTATCCATGTGACATTGAACGTGACATGGAGTTATCAACTTATATAAAAATTATTTGCAATTCTTGGTACTTACATATTCACATTTTAAAATAAGTTTTAGATTTAATACCACCATACAACATTAATTATGTGCCAACTGTTTAGCACAGAAAATAAATTGAATGTCCTACTTAGCCTATTCCAAGAACAAACTTTTGACAGAATAAATTTACATTTACATACAAGATTTATAGCTACCCATGAGTTGCTCTGTGTTCTCTCAAATATCTATCATTAGATCTGTTACCATTGCGTCTGAAAATAAAACATGAATATTTGTATTTATAGTGACTTATATAGCTAAGTGTTTAAAATGAACGGATATTTGGCAGATAATACTAAGATAATATGCTACTCTGGGTAAGGTAAATTCCTTTTTAGAAATTGCTAATAGTGACTTTATTTCTATATATCCACTGTCTTCTTTTCTCCAGCCCACTGGAGGGAAAACCCAAGACCAATTTTCAAAACTGTTTGAAATAATCTGTTTCTACATCTCTGTAATTGTCTTGTAGGTGGTTAATTGTCCTTTAATTAGCAAGGCTACCCAATAGGTATATAGCTTATAGCAATAATTGGAATTTTAATAGGCTGGAAGCAGCTCTATAGGCAAATGGGGGGGGAAGTTTGGGGCTTTAGAAACCTTTGGTCTTGAGATTTAAGTAAATTCCTTGAATAAAATCACATTTAGTGGAGATGCTTAAGCATATTCACCTTCTTGTGGTTGGTAAATATCTCCTAAGAAATGTTATTGCTTCAATATGTGTATGTGCTTTTAGATAAGTTTGAAAAAGCATGTCCTTTTTGCTACTAACATATTTTATGTTCCACAGGACTTTGTACATGTGTGAGCTGCAACCAGCCCAAAGCAAAATGGTCTTTACAGTCAGATTGAGAAGCCTGAGTGCAATAGTTATTGCTTTCCAAGCTGTGATGCTTATTTGTGGGCATTTTGTCTATCAAGAAGCCTTATTTGAATTTGATATTCAAATGATCTCTGCTTTATATTCCCTACTCACCCCCAGGAGTGATCTACAATCAACACAGCTTTTCTTATGCTCGGCATTTGAGTTTTTTTTTTTTTTTTTTGACTGTTTGTGGAAAACAGCCAAAACACTAACAGTGGTAAATACTCCATTCTGTAGGAATTATTCATAGTCCTAGAAATACAGAATTAAAAAAAAACATCTTCAAGGGCTACATTAAACTTCAGCTATGTCTTAAGCTTCAGGTTAAAAACAGACAAACTAATATCAAATAGAAAAGAAACAAAAGACAACTCAGTGGTGGTGGCTGTTCAATACATAGGATACAAAGTCTTGAGAATCTCAAAGCCGGGAAGGAAAACAACAGCCCAGTTCTCCGTGGTGGAATAAACTAGGTGGAAACTGCCTCTCCCCAAACCGTATTTTAATCTTTTTCAATTTCTCTGCTGTCTCTTCATATAATTAGGGGTCGATAGTTATTAATTTATTTGGCATTTATTATGCTTATGTTAATTCATGCATATCTAATGTGCCTTAATGAGAATTGGGAGGAATTTTCCAATATGATGGACTAATTTTAACAGTGTTTATGGAGAGAAAATGAAAAATTTCACATGTGTTTAATAATTAATTATTCACACTTTACGATAGACACAGTGACACTGACATTCACATTACGGTTTTTTGTTTTGTTTTTTTCAAGACAGGATCTCATTATGTAGCTCTGGGTGACCTGGAACTCACTTGGTCTACCAAGCTGGTCTGAAACTCATAGAGATCCACATGCCTCTGTCTCTCAAGTGCTGGAATTAAAGGCGGCTGCTACCACTCCCAGGTACCTGAGTCTGTGTTAAAGGAAAAAGCTGAGGTTTCCTGACTATGTACTATCCACCTTGGTGCAGAACATTTCTCTCATGGAAGCCATGTGAACGACAAGTAACCCTGAAGCTATTCTCCTTGAGCTCTTCCTTCCTTCCTTCCTTCCTTCCTCCCTCCCTCCCTCCCTCCCTCCCTCCCTCCCTCCCTCCCTCCCTCCCTTCCTTCCTTCCTTCCTTCCTTTCTTTTTCTTTTCTTTCCTTCTTTATTTCATTTTTTATTTGTTAGGTATACAGTGCTCTGCCTGCATGTATTCCTGCAGGCCAGAAGAGGGCACTGGATCTCACTATAGATGGTTGTGAGCCACCATGTGGCTGGTGGGAATTAGACTGATTTCTGGAAGAGCAACCTTTGCTCTCAACCACTGAGGCAACTCTCCAGCCCCTGGAAACCCCCTAAATTGTGTAAAAGTCTCTTCAGGATACTTATCTCCAGCTGCCATGACATTGAGGGCAGCTGGACTAGTTCTAGTTGTAATAAATGAGCACGCCGCAGTGCTAGCCTGACTTTACTCACTGATGCGGGAAGTCATCAACGTGGGTCATTGCTCCTGATAATTACAGGCAAGATTCAGTAATGAGCATCCTAAGGCAAAACTGGGCAAAGGTGAGTTCAGTCACACTACCTACTTTTCCTGTTCTCCCCTCTTCCTACCTTCCATTTCCCATCTGCAGTCCTGTGGCTGCAGTCATGTGACAGCCTCTTCCATGCACAATTCCATTCCTCAATCTGGACAGTCTTGATTCTCTAGAGTCTCTAGGATATTGAGTTAATTCTTGTGGTCTTGTCTCGTTTTATAGTTTATTTGGGACTGATTTATGGGAACTGAATATTGATGGATGATAGTTCTGCACTTCCCCAAGATCAAGAGGCATCAAGAGTGTTACTCACTTATGTTAGAGTCCAGGCTTATTTATTATTATACACTAAGTAAAGCAGGGTGGGGACTGGAAAGACAGCTCAGTCTGGTAAGTGCTTGCATTGTAAACATTAGTAGCGCAGTTCACACCCCATGTAGAAACTAGGCGTGGTGGGATATACTTACGCCTTTGAGCAGGGTAGGGGGAGAGCTGCAGACAGGTAGATCCCTGCGGTTTACAAGTCAGCCAGCCTAGCCTACTGTTGAGTAATAGGTCAATGAGAGGTCGTGTCCCCAAAAGAATGATGCCTGGGCTCTCCCCATGCCACCCCCACTCACTGATGAAGCAGGGCTTTGTGGCTCATATGTAGAACGTGTACCCAGCTAACAAACAACCAACAACAGCATCCCACACAAACCCCAAAACATAAACAATAAAAACCCACCAAAAGGGGCTGGAGAAATGGCTCAGTGGTTAAGAGCACTGACTGCTCTTCCAGAGGACCCGGGTTCAATTCCCAGCACCCACATGGCAGCTCACAACTGTCTGAAGATCCAGTTGCAGGGGATCTGACACCTTCACACAAATGCACATAAAATAAAGTTAAATAAACCATAAAAAATATTTAAAAAAAAACCCACCAAAAAGTAAGACAAAGAAAAGCCATTGTAGTGCCTATGGTGTGGTGTTGGGAATGTGTTAGAAAGTGTTCTTCTCACGAGCATGTGGGGAAGTTTGGGAAGGACAATGGACAGGTGAGGAATAAACTATTAGCTCTCTCCTTCTGAGCTATCATGGAAAAGTTGTCTAGTAACCCCAAGACAGAATACACTTAAAAAAAAAAGAGCCAGAAATAGTAGTTGTTGAAAAAATAGGGGGGGTGGGGTGGAATCTTGATCCACAGATAATGGCTTGAAATTAGAAAGAAGCAGAATTAGAATGAAGAACATGGGTTGAAACATGAGAAATGAAGCCAGACTGGACACTCAAGCTGATAGGTTTGATCCATCCTTGCTGTTGTCAAGGGAGAAGCCTTCTCTCTGGCTAATGCTATGGAGAAACAGGGAATGAGTCCCAAGGAGAGTGGCCTGCTTTGCAATGGGGTTTGGTAATGGAAAAGCCCATTAATAACATTTTGTAACCCATGTCAACAGATTTTATTGTAGGATCTCAACTTTCTCTATAAATACAGCTTCCAGTAAAGTGCCAGGCTCCATTTCACATGTGCGTGTCCTGAGTTGGAGCAATAGGGTCACACATTATACACAGTTTAATGTGATCTTGAGAGTGGACATTTATCCCTGGCCTATTACTTAGGCTATTTCATTCCATTTTGTCCCTGTTCAGCCCTTTTCCTCTTTCAGACTACATGGATCTTAATGGAGCCACACATTTTAAGGCTAGCCTGGGATCTCTGTCTCAAAGAAAAAAAAGGAAAGAAAAAAGAAAAGGAGAAAAAAAAACTGGTAAACAATGTCTAATGGAAGATGTTTTATAGTATCTTAATAAAAATGAACTTTGAAATGGGAGTTGATTAGAAGTAGAATTCAGCAACATTTCTTCAATGGGACGCTATGACAAAGCAGTGACAATAAATGACACTTATGTCTTCTTAATTCTTTTATGGTGGGAACAAATTTCTGACAAAATGATTTTGTAAAGGCAAGATACCACCTAGAAAGTTAAAATAAATATATTATATATCTATACATGATATATACCTTATATATGTATATATGATAGATATACATTTTATAGATTATACACACACACATATATACCTTCAGTTGAGGTGGTTAGAATATTGTGAGATTGGATTTTAGTTGAAAATGTATATTTAACATAATGAGCTATATATAATAAAAAGCAAAAATGCATATATAAACATAATAAATATATGTAAAACATAATATAAATATAATGAGTGCTCATGCCTTTCCTTAAATTTACTCGATGCAAACTGAGGAAGTGTAAGCCACAGCAGATAGACTAATTTGAGAAGATTTTGACAGGTTTAGTTATACCAGAAGCTGGAAAAATCAACACCGATGCCAGCAACCCCTTGAGCTGTCAGTATGAAGCTGCCTGTTAGACCTATGGTCAGCTGAAGATGCAAATGTCAATACTTTAAATACCTCCGCTGCAGCGCAGCGAAAGGGGGAGAAGCAGCTCAATAATGCATGCTGCAGGGAACAAGGATGACAAATGCCTTTTCAATTTTCTGGAAGTTTCATAAGAAGAAAACACACTCCAGTAAATTAGGCTTTTACAAGACCGGCTTTGCTTTTTCATTTAGGAAGAGGAAGAGAAGATCCAGCAGATGAAATCTCGCCCCATTTCATTGGCTCTGATAGCTTTCAATGAGGGAAAGTAGCTTTTGATTATCATCTTCAGTCATAGTGGAGTCCCTGCCCTCTGGCACACAGGGCCCATCCTCTGTTGGTGTCAATATGTCATAGCACAGACCTGTCATGTTTAACTTGCTTTGTTTTAAAACAACTACATCAAGTAGATATAATTTGTGATGTTACTTTCCTAGCCCCAAAGCCTTCCATTTGAGTGAAAATGCCTCAACAAATGGAACTGGAGTTGTTGAAGTTTTTGTTCCCACACAGCATGGAAATTCAGGCTGTGCATTTTCTTTCTGTTCCTGCTGAGTTCCATGTGTCCAAGATAAGTGACCTTTGATGGGGACCAAGAATTATCTAGACCACAGGAGCATGGTGATTTGTGAAAATTGATATAATAAAAGCTACAAGCAAAAATAAGTTGGAGGGTTTTGTCAGCAATGATCTTCAACTTTTTGGAGTGGACTAGCCGCAGGGTAGCATCTAAATGTGCACCTGCTTATTCTATACCTCATTAACCGTTGGACAAAAAAACAACCAGCCAAGCAACCAACCAACAAACCAGGGCAGGGGAACCTGAATATTTCCAACTCCACTGCAATTATACAGAAAATCAAAGTGAAATATGCAAATCTGATACCCATGCCTGATGGGGGAATATATTCAGCATGGTCTACAGAGAACTTGACATTCTTTAAAAAATTATTTTATTTATTTTTAAGGATTTTTATTAGTCTTTGGCAATTTTATACACGTATACAATGTATCTTGATCATTTCCACATAGGGCTATGCCTTCATCTTACTCCTCACAGACAACCCCCAATATGTCCCTCTATCAACTTCATGTCCCCCCCCCTCTGCAACCCACTGAGTCCAATTAGTGTCTCTCACTCATTATTTATTTATTATCAAATATTCTTATTCACTCTTTGAAAACTTCATGGTACTTATCTGTGTACAATGCATCTTGATCATATTCTGCCACTTTACCCCCAATTCTCTCTAACACATCTTCCTCCCATCTTTGTGTTCTCATCTTCAGTTTTATTATTGACCCACTGAGTTCTGCTCATATGGTTATGGATGCAGACACCCCATTGAGGGATAAGCAATCTACTGGTGGTCACACCTTGTCATAGTTAGCTTCAGCTGTTAACTTGGCACAAACTTAGAGTCACCTATGAAAAGGGAACCTCAATGAAGAATTGTTCAGGTCAGATTGGTCTGTGGCCATATCTGTGATTTATTTTATTAGCTGCTTGTTGACAGAGGTGCTGAGATGATTTGGAAGGTGCCAACCTTATACAGATGAGCCTGAGCTATGTAAGAAAGCTAGCTAAGCAAGCCAGTAAACAGTATTCCCCACTGGCTTCTGTTTCATAATCATCACTGACTTCTTGCCTTAGCTTTTTTCTATGAAGGGCTATAACTGTAACATGAGGGCCTGCTTGTTGGGGTTTCTGTCCTGCCCAGTTACCACAGCAGTTTAGGCCCAAAGAATCACACAGAAGTCTACATTAAATATAAACTGATTGGCTCATTAGCTCAGGCTTTGTATTAGCTCTTATAATGTATACCAGCCCATTATTCTAGTATATGTTAGCCACATGGCTCAGTACCTTTTTCAGCAGGGCAGGTCACATCCTGCTTCTTCTGTGGTCTGGGCAGGACTGCAGGAAAGAGTTTCCTTCTTTCCAGAATACTCCTGTTCTCATTGCCCCACCTCTACTTCATGTCTGGTTTTCCCGCCTATACTTCCTGCCTGGCTATCAGCAAATCAGCATTTATTTAAAATATAATTGACAGAATATAGAATTGTCTTGCACCATATAACCTGTAAGATGAAATAAATCCCCCTCTCCCAAATTGTTTTTGTTTTTGGTGTTTATCAGAGCAACAAAAACCAAACTGGAATATCTTCGGCAAAGAAAAGAGATCCTACCTCCTCTAGCAGCTATCAACTGCCAATAGCTCCTCAGAGAGAGAAGGGGCCTTAGTAGACATTCCCTAACACATACAGGATTTTTTTATTGACTTGATCTTGTGCAGGCCTTGTAGAGATCATCTTAAGGACTAAGAGTTTGAGTGTACCAGTCATACCATGCCCCAAAGAGTACTATTGTTCTCTTTTCCATCCTCGGAATCTTGCATTCTTTCTGCCCACTTTCCTGCAGTGTTCCCTGAGTCTTGTATATGTGGGTTGGTGCAAGTGGCTTACTCTCAGTATTTCAATAGCTATGAGTCCCTGCATTAGCCACTACCCTCTGCAACAAGAAGCTTCTCTTAGGTTGAGTGTAGCACTGATATATGCATGTAAAGAGAAATATTCAGACCACAGCTAAACAGCATGACCATTTAGGAAAACAGCCGTAGTTCCTACTTAGGGCCTATGACTTCCCTGTCTTTGGGTTTTGAGCATGTTCACAGGACCAGACACGAATTGCTTCCTCTGGAGCAAACCTCAAATCTAATCAAGAAACTGGTATTTTATCCTCATGAGTGCCTTGCTCCTGTTGTACCAGGAGGCACAATTTGCCTGGCTACTTGGTATTATATCACACAGCGTATAGTACTATGTAAGACTGTTGATGTCTTTTATTATTCCCCAAGCAGCCTGAATAGTTCCTTCTAGTACTATGAAAGCTAGCCAGCAGAGAGAGCGTGGTATTAGTTTCTTGGCCAGTTCAACTCTGATTTCTCTGTGTTCTGCAACCCAAGTATGTTGTGTCTTTAGCAATAGGATCTTACTGTCTAGTTATAGTGTACAACCAAAAGCAATGGCAATAGCTTGGGTTGTTTTGGGTGCCCCTTGGATGTCCTTGAACAACACCTCCATGATCAAAGGGAGGAAGCCTGGGCTGAGTGCTGAAATTTTTACTTAATGACTATGTTTTCAAGGAGTAGTACTGTTCATTCATATGGGTAATGTTTGTTCAAGTTTACACGCATGTGTACACACACACACAAGTGCACACATATACGCACATGCATATATGTTATATAATCAGCTTACAAATGATTGGGTTTTCACAAGACTTCTTCACATGGTTTTGGTTTGGGCTAATCTACCCACTATGCCCTCCATTCCTCATCTACTTGCCTCTATCTCCAATCTTTAGCCGTCATATCCCGTTATTCTCCATCATATTTCCTGTCTAATGTGTTCCACTATTCCCTCTTACTATATTTTTTTACATGAATTGGAAAACTATAGGTTCAAAGATGACCTTGCCAAACATACTTCATTTCGAATTTTCCTTGAATTCTAGTGGATGTATGTATAATGTGTATGCATTCTCGTATGTGCTTTTTGTGCCTTTGTGTGAGTGTTCATGCATCTGTGGAGGTCAAAGGACAACTTGGGTGTTGTATCGCAGAAAAGTTATCCACTTTCTTTGGGACAGGGCTTCCCGATGGCCTAGAGTTCATCAATTTAGGCTAGACCAGAGAGCTAGTGAGTCCCAGGGATCCTCCTGGCTCCATCTCCCCAGTTCTGTGATTATAGGTGCATGCACTCCTGTGGGGACCCAGAGAACTCTAGTGGGAAAGTGAGGCATGCAGTCCTCAGCATAGCATCTCTGAAGACCTGCTGTATTCTTAACCTGCATCCATCCAGTGTTGTTTCCCGGAGACTATGGAACACCTGCTCCAGATTAGTGAATGATGAGCCTGAGTGCAGGAGACGGTTACAGGGAGAGTCTGGGAGGAGAATCTGCAAGCAAATGTTTGGCATAAATAAAGAGCATCCAATGGGTTGGGACAGTTCAGTTCAGTTTAGAGGCACTGCATCTTCAAGACAGGAAAAATGAGACATTTATGCAATAAATATAAGACAAAAATAATGAAAATGAATGCCAAAATGAGAGAATGTGGGAGCGAAAGAGTCAGGGAACTACTCTGATGAATAGTGTTGCTTTTTTTTTTTCAAGGACAGCAATTTCAAATAAGCTTGCAGTTATTTAAAGAATGCATAAATGGGAAATCTGTGTTTAATGCTTTTCAACACTTACTAACAGTGGGATTTTCTGTACAAACATTTGTCGACACCTAAATACTGTCATGATAGGTCAGGAACCAGGATTGACTATGACTTTTCCGCAGTCACTATCGATATCTGGGGCCCTGAATTTAAAAGAGACAGAACAGCTCATTTGAGTGCTGGCTGTGCAACTAGCAACTCTATTTTCTCTGTGTTCTGTGCAGAGAGCACTACAAAAGTAGAGGACCAATATCTAATGCCCAGTTCAAAGAACCAGGAGCACCAGCCCTGCAGGGAAACCCTTCCACTTATGGCTAGCAGGTGCCGGCTGATTGCATACAGTAAGAAGACTCAGAAGGTGGGAAAACAACTCTTTCCCATCATTGGCCATGGGATGGTGTTAGAGGGGTAAGAAAGATGGCTCAGTGGTTAAGAGCAATAGTTGCTTTTCCAGGGGACCTGGGTTCGATTCACAGCACTCACATCGTTGCTCACAACAGACTGTAACTCCAGCCCCAGGGATTCTGGCCTCCTTAGACACTAGACATACATGTGGTGCAGATACATACATACATACATAACACTC
The DNA here is from genome assembly GCF_037038515.1 of Microtus pennsylvanicus. Lineage (NCBI taxonomy): Eukaryota > Metazoa > Chordata > Mammalia > Rodentia > Cricetidae > Microtus > Microtus pennsylvanicus. The sequence continues at coordinate 50,054,998 of NC_134579.1, read as the reverse complement.
ACAATGTAAAATAAGCAAATAAATAAGAAATAAGATGATGTGTGGGATGGCTTTTTAAATTCTGGACTCTTATTAATAAACAGGATTTTTTTTTTTTTAAAAAATCACATTTCCTAGCCGGGCGGTGGTGGCGCACGCCTTTAATCCCAGCACTCGGGAGGCAGAGGCAGGCGGATCTCTGTGAGTTCGAGACCAGCCTGGTCTACAAGAGCTAGTTCCAGGACAGGCTCCAAAACCACATAGAAACCCTGCCTCGAAAAACCAAAAAAAAAAAATAAATAAAAAAAAAATAAAAAAATCACATTTCCTGATTCAAAGGTTTCCTCTGCTGTTTGCTCAAGCAGTTTCTTCACTAAAATACTCAGTTAATAAAAGTCACTCAGAGATGGATGAGCTACAGGGCTAAGTAAATAACAGATCCCATTGCTAAGCCTGGTGGCCTGAGATTGATGGGTCCCACGTGATGCAGGGAGAGAATGGACTTTGGACTTCTGACCTTCACAGGTGGCATGGCGGCCCCTGCACACCCATGCACATGCAAGCACATAATGTAGATAAATATCCATTTTTAAATGGTGGCCAGTGATATCGCCCCTCCTGTTGGCGAAAAGACTTCGTTTTCTTTTTCTCTATTTTCTTACTAAGTGTCCAATGGCCATCAGATAGTAACAACTTCTTATCCATGAATAGTTGCTTTGATCAGGAAACATCTGGGTCTCTCCTTGCTTAGTTTTTCTGGAGTCTTGCCTTTAGACCTGGACTTGACATTGGAGAGGTGCATGTTAGCTGGAGGTCAGAATTTGAATGCACAAGGTCAGGTCTGTTTCTGAGCCACCTGTTCCCACAGAATCAGAATTGGTCTAGATAGAGACAGAGTGGGAGGTTATCTGCTCCGTCCTACCCCATCTCTTTGCAGTTGTGGGGCGACCCAAAGGCAACACACATTTTCATTATGCTTGTTCAGTGGAGCTTAGTAGCATGTCATCTCCTGTTTCCTTCCTCTTGCTGTAGATGCCACAGTGCGACATTTGTTTCACTGACGGCGCCGATGCCCATTATCATAGTATCATCTGATGAAACTTGATCTGGTTTGTGACTGGAGCAGCAGACGCTGCTGGTATCTGCCTACTTCAGATCCATTTCGAAGGATACATTTGCTCTTGGTCTAATCTCCCTGCTTTGGTTTTCCTAGGATGCTGAGTTCAGCCTGCTGCTCAGGCCCGAGATCTCCTGTCAGGGTACCGGGAAGGACATAGCTAAGCAAACTCCTGGAGTTTAAACACCCCCTCCCCATTTTTCTCAACAACATCCACAATACTGTTGAAAACTGGGAGGGGGTTGTTGAGAGTTCAGTTGCAATGTTTTTTTTTTTCTAAGCTGAGCCACACCTAAGTTTCCTGGGTTATATTGCAAATGAGTTGACTACTCGGCTCTAACTACATTTCTGCTGTGTGTTTGCACAGCCTGTGTTGAGATCCAAATGCTCAGCAGGGCTCTGCCTGCCTCTGACATTTTAGACTTCTCCCGGGTTTCAATATGGGGAAATTTAACCCCAAATAGACAATAAGTAACATTTTTTTGAGCAATCTGAAATTGTTCCCATAGCTGAAGGAGAAACTAAGATTCAGTAATTATTATTGTACAGCAAATAACACAAGGCAGAAGCATTCAGCAAGTAGATGGGTTATTATTGAGATTCCTTTCTTACCAAGGGTTCAGAACTAATCCTTATGAAGTACCTGTATTTTTGCTCCCCCATTTCCTTTACAGCATCCTACACTATAATTTAATAATTAGTTACTTTGCCATCGAGGGAATGGAGAGATTTGCTGATTAAGTCTGCAGCTGGGCCTGTCCTGGACATGCTAACAATATATAAAATGGCTAATTTCCTGTCTTTACAGAGCAATGGTGTAGATGGGAATCAGAAGAGGTGGAAATTGAATTGGGTCACAAATATGAAACAAAAGAATCATGGCTTTGTAGAGCAGAGGCTAGAAAAATGTAAATGACCAAATATAAAATCAGGGCAATCCCACGCATGCAGTTAAGCTTCAGAAGTACAAGGGATATCTTTATTTTTCCGGATATGAGGCAAGAAACTGCCAGAAATTATTGCTAGAGGCCACATTTATTTGTGTTATTACAGATGTCTGAAAAATAAAAAAACGATGTGATCAGTAGACACAGTCACATTTTGTGAGGGGAAGGCAGAATTTAAGTGATTAGCTGGCAGTTTGTCTGAGTTGTATGTAAAATCAGGTGAACTTGTCAATTAGACAGATTTCCTAGATGATCCCTTTTACAGCATGCCTTCAGTTGCAATCTAAGGAATCTTCTTTTAGAATTTTATTTTAAAATAATTTCAGACTAATAAAAAGCTTTTAAAAGTGGAGTTCCATATCTCCTGTATCTAGATTTCAAAAATGCTAATATTTTACTACATTTACTAATTACTGTCTTTCCTGCCCCCACGATACTTCCTTAACTTTTAACTTTTCAGTGCCCATTTAGATGATCATCATTATTTTATACGTGAAGCTATCAAAACCAGAAAATTCAAAATGGTGCTTATGGTTCTATAATCTACAGACCTTAATCCACTTTTCTCACTACTAACACCAAAAATGCAATACTATTTTTTTTCCAGTTTAGAATTCAACAGTCAATCACTAATTGTATTTAGTTGCCACTAATCTTTTCTTTAAACTTGGGGATTTTAGCCTCAAAGCTGTGTCTGACATTCTGGCAGGGAACTCTAAAACTGTGTAGGCTTGCTCATGGCTTCTCTTATATTTTGAGCTCACGCAAGTGCCTGTGTTAGAGCCATGTTCCATGTTAATAGTTTGAAGTATTATATCTGACCATATCTCATACAAATCTATTTTCTTTTGTAGACTTTATTTTTCTACGTTTTACTGAGACTAAGTCTCTTGCCTACTATCACTATGTAGGTGTCCTTGAACTCTTGATCCTCCTGCTTCAACTTTTCAAGAGTCCTGCTGAGATGCATATGCCACTATATCTGGTTTTATGTATAGCAGGGAAGTTCTCTATCAACTGACAGATATCCTTAGATTCCCTAGATTCATGATTTGAAATTATTGGACCATTAAGATGACTCGGTGGGTAAAAACACTTCTGTGCAAGCCTGACAACCTGAGTTTGATTTCGGAAACCCATGGTGGAAGGAAAGAACTGACTTCTGAAGATTGTCCGTAGATCTCCATATTCACACCATGGTCTTTATCCATCTGTATTCAGACAAAATTCACCTGTACACACACACATACACAATTAAGGAAGTAATTTTCTCTAAGTTGTCTGCAGTTTGTCCATTCTTTTATGTCTGTAAATTGTGGTGAAGTTATCATGCTATGTATTAGAAAGCTTACAGTTTAACAGATGATGGGAAAAGACTGCTACTCGAAATGAGAGACAAAGGCCATTATATTGCACAGCACAGCAGGCCAGCTCCTGCTCAGGTTGACATTCTTGGCTCCCAAGCCCCATGAGAGTGCTGTGGAGGTAGAAATGGAGATGTGTCGCAGAAGTAGATCGGTTACAGCTCAGGTTTAATGCAGCAGATAGGCTCTTAACAAAAGGTACCAGCAGTGTCCTAGAGGAGGGTGTTGACCTTATTATCCTAGTCAGCGGAAGAAACCTCAAAACAATAACAAATAAACAAAAAATGCCTCTGCAATCCAGTGGAAGCCATGTTATTTACCAGAATTACTACTATACAAATATCCTGGGGAAGAGAGTGCAGCCAAAGTGCTAACACAAGGTCATAGTAAGAGCTCAGATTTAGCCCTCAAAAATTGGCCACTTAGCTGTTTCTTTTTTTTAATGGGCTCTGCTCTTGCCAAGTTCTGTTGTATATATAGTTTTCATTCTAGAAACATTTTTCCCATCTCATTTACTTGCCTTATTATTCTTTTTTTGTTTATTTTGTTTTGTTTTGAGGTGTGCTCTGAATATGTGGCCCAGGTTGGCCTTGACGCCTAGTCCTCTGGTCTCTACCTACCTTTAGAGAGCTGGGATTATAAGAATGCGCTACAGCCTCAGACAAAGTTGGAACTTGTTCAGTTTCCCTGATTGTTAGATTCTTCTACAGATTGCTGGGCAGCTCATTAAGAGGACTCAGTGCCCCATAATTAGTGTAAAACTGATTGAGAGCTGTATTTTACAGTAGACACATTCCATAAATGTCAGTGACTGTGATACATTACTTGACTCAAAACTACAAGATTAAGCACTGTAACTAACACACTATATAATTTTATTTAATCTGGAAAAAATTCCTAACCAAATATATGCTATATGAAGTTATCACAACTTGGGGGTTTTATAGTCTTTTTGCAAAACTAGTTTTCTTGACAATTTCATACACATATAAAATGTTGGTCATCTTTGCTCTTCATTATACTCTGTCAAGGAGGACAGGAGAGTTCTGGGAAGAATGAAGCTCATTCTTCTGCAGTCGTGACCCATCCACAGAAAAAGAAAGATGTGACTGCCTTGCTGAAAAAGATATCCAGCCATGTGGCTAACATATACTAGAATAATGGGCTAATATAAGTTATAAGAGTTAATAAGAAGCCTGAGCTAATGGGCCAATCAGCTTATAGCTAATGTAGACCTCTGTGTGATTTCTTTGGGATTTAACAACTGTGGGAACTTGGCAGGACAGAAAACTACAGTCAACACATGTTCTTGTGGCACGACTGAGCATCCTTTGGATATACCCAAAAGTGGTATTACTGGGTCTTGAGAAAGGCCGTTTCCTAATTTTTTGAGAAATTGCCACACTGATATCCAAAGGGGCTGTACCAGCTTGCATTCCCACCAGCAATGCAGGAGTGTTCCTTCTACCCCACAACCTCTCCAGCATAAGTTGTCATCAGTGTTTTTGATCTTGGCCATTCTTACAGGTGGAAGATGGAATCTCAGAGTTGTTTTGATTTGCATTTCTCTGATGACTAAGGATGCTGAACATTTCTTTAAGTGTCTTTCAGCCATTTTAGATTCTTCTGTTAGAGTTCTCTGTTTAGGTCTGTACTCCATTTTTTTTGGATTATTTGTTCTTTTGGTGTCCAATTTCTTGAGTTCTTTGTATATTTTGGAGATCAGACCTCTGTCTGATGTGGGGTTAGTGAAGATCTTTTCCCATTCTGTAGGCTGTCACAACCCCTGACTTCAAACTCTACTACAGAGCTACAGTACTGAAAACAGCCTGGTAATGGCTGTTAAAAACAGACAGGAAGACCAATGGAACCGAATCAAGGACCCAGATATTAATCCACACACCTGATTTTTGACAAAGAAGCAAAAAATATCAAAGGGAAAAAAAGAAAGCATATTTAACGAATGGTGCTGGCATAACTGGATACCAACATGTAGAAGAATGAAAATAGAATAGAAAATAGAAGAATGAAAATATCTATCACCATGCACAAAACTCAAGTCCAAATGGATCAAAGACCTCAATGTAAAGCCAGCCACACTTAACGTTATAGAAGAGAAAGTGGGAAGTACACTTGAAGGCATTGGCACAGGAGACCTCTTCCTAAAATATAACTCCTCTCTTCTTTAATTCTCTCTCTCTCTCTCTCTCTCTCTCTCTCTCTCTCTCTCTCTCTCTCTCTGTGTGTGTGTGTGTGTATGTGTGTGTGTGTGAGAGAGAGACAGAGAGACAGAGAGAGACAGAGAGACAGAGACAGAGGTAGAAGCAGAAATAGAAGCAGAGAGATCCACTGGATTTAATTGGGATATCCTGCATCAAAGTTCATTTTCTGAAACAAGGGCAACTTACCAGTAACTACAGCATGAAGGAAAGTTACTCTTTCTTCCCTAGCAACCATTACCCACCAGTAGCTTTTCAGGTAAGAGTATAACCTCATGTGCCTTCTGTTAACCCCAGCTATGAGGTCATGAATGTGATTTATGCATGCTGTGTCCAGAAGAAAGCACTTTATAACACCCATTCTTGTCCTTCAACTCTTACATTCTCTCCACCTAGTTTCCATGCAAGAAACAAGTTTGTGTAGGACAAATACTCAGAAGTTGAATTGCTGAGTCACAAGGTTTGACTATTTTCAGTTTTTTGTGATGCTGAACAATTGCTGACCTAAAGCGTTTCCTTTTCTTACCGCTCTTTTATCTAGAATTTAACCTGCCTGGCGAAAGTGGTATGTCTGTCTTTATTTATTTATTTATTTATTTATTTATTTATTTATTTACTGGGACATTGTTCTCCGTTCTGCTCCACTGGTGTTTTTTGCCTAGTCTTACGGAACTAACACACTTCAGTAATTACTAAGGCTTTGTAACACATTTCTTTTATTATTGGGGATTAAATGCAGGATCTTGTACATGCTGGGTAAGCACATTATTGCTGAGTTATATTCTCGGCTTGTAGTGACTGTTGATGTTGGTTGGAGGCCATACTTTCTGTCCTGTGGTGTTGCAGAATGTCAGTGCTTTGACAGTACAGCTGTTTTAGCTTTGCTCATTTCTTTCTGGTCTTAGGTTCTTGTAAAATCCTACAAGCTTGTAGAATGGTTATTAGGTACATTTGTATGTATATTTTATATTTACAGATTTATATTTATCTGTATTTTGCTGTGTTCTGTATGAAGGTTGATTTCTGTAACATTCTTAATACTAATATAAGTATAATATGTATTGCAGGTAGTAAATGCATTAATTCAGTAGTAGTTTTAGTCTGTCAGGAATGGGGCAGCAATCTCATTAGAATATAATCTTAACTTGCCCATTAAGTCAAAGCAAACTTATGTGGGTGCCTGGAACCCACTCCACCCTGTCTTTTAGTTCTATCAAAGTTCCACGAAGGTACAGCTATTCAGGCTCAATTTTGAGTTCAGTATTTTTGCAGGCTTAACTAAATATCAAGCCAGACACATCCTGATCTTGCAGCACTTTGTTTGCTGTTTATTTTTTCTTTTTTTTTTTAAATATTTATTTATTATGTATACAATATTCTGTCTGTGTATCTGCCTGCAGGCCAGAAGAGGGCGCCAGATCTCATTACAGATGGTTGTGAGCCACCATGTGGTTGCTGGGAATTGAACTCAGGACCTTTGGAAGAGCAGGCAATGCTCTTAATCTCTGAGCCATCTCTCCAACCCTTCTTTTTGTTTTTTGAGACAGGGTTTCTCTCTCTTATTTTGTGTTTTTGGAGCCTGTCCTGGAACTAGCTCTTGTAGACCAGGCTGGCCTCGAACTCACAGAGATCTGCCTGCCTCTGCCTCCTGAGTGCTGGGATTAGAGGCGTGCGCCACCACCGCCCAGCTCTAGCAGCACTTATGTCAGCTGGCAGCTGCTTGCCTTTACAAAGTTAAAAACCAATAGACATGGTTACAATGCTTTAAGGACAACAATATTCAAACCCAAACAATTCTTTCATGTCTGCAAGAAATGCTTTTATACAGTTCCTTTTTCTACATAAGGGTCCCATGTCTCAATCGCTCTGTAACGAAAGTTTAACTTCTTCCTTTCCAATTCGAATCCCCTTGATCCCCTTATGTTGTCTTATTGCTATTGCTAGAACTTCAAGCACTATATTGAAGAGGTATGGCGAGAGTGGACAGCCTTGTCGTGTTCCTGAGTTTAATGGGATGGCTTTGAGTTTCTCTCCATTTAATTTGATGTTAGCTGTCGGCTTGCTGTATATAGCTTTTATTATATTTAGGATGACCCTTGTATCCCTAATCTCTCCAATACTTTTATCATAAAGGGATGTTGAATTTTGTCAAATGCTTTTTCAGCATCTAATGAGATGATCATATGGTCTTTTTCTTTCAGTTTATTTATATGGTGGATTACATTGATAGATTTTTGTATGTTGAACCAGCCCTGCATCCCTGGGATGAAGCCTACTTGATCATAATGGATAATTTTTCTAATGTGTTCTTGGATTCGGTTTGCCAGTATTTTGTTGAGGATTTTTGCATCGATGTTCATGAGTGAGATTGGTCTATAATTCTCTTTCTTGGTTGAGTCTTTGTGCGGTTTTGGTATCAGAGTAACTGTAGCTTCATAAAAGGAATTTGGCAGTGCCTCTTCTGTTTCTATATTGTGAAATACATTAAGGAGTATAGGTATTAGGTCTTCTTGGAAGTTCTGGTAGAATTCCGCATTGAAACCATCTGGTCCTGGGCTTTTTTTGGTAGGGAGGTTTTTGATAACCTCTTCTAATTCTTCGCGACTAACAGGTCTATTTAGATTGTTCACCTGGTCCTGATTTAACTTTGGTAAATGATATTTATCTAAGAAAGTATCCATTTCCTTTACATTTTCCAGTTTTGTGGCATATAGGCTTTTGTAGTAAGATCTAATGATTCTCTGAATTTCCTCTGTGTCTGTGGTTATGTCCCCCTTTTCATTTCTGATCTTATTAATTTGCACATTCTCTCTCTGCAGTTTGATTAGTTTGGATAGGGGTTTGTCAATCTTGTTGATTTTCTCCAGGAACCAGCTTTTTGTTTCATTGATTCTTTGGATTGTTCTCTGTGTTTCTATTTTATTGATTTCAGCCCTGAAATGACCCTATCCTATAGAAATACTGACTAACATCTTGCATATCATCATAGAACCTTCATCTGGTGATGGATGGAGATAGAGACAGCGACCCACACTGGAGCACTGGACTGAGCTCCCAAGGTCCCAATGAGGAGCAGAAGGAGGGAGAACAAGAGCAAAGAAGTCGGGACCACGAGGGGTGCACCCACCCACTGAGACAGCGGAGCTGATGTATTGGGAGCTCACCAAGGCCAGCTGGACTGTGACTGAAAAAGCATGGGATAAAACTGGACTCTCTGAACATGGCGAACAATGAGAGCTGATGAGACGCCAAGGACAATGGCAAGGGGTTTTGATCCTACGTAATGTGCTGGCTTTGTGGGAGCCTACCCAGTTTGGATATTCACCTTCCTAGATATGGACGGAGGGGGGAGGACCTAGGACTTACCACAGGGCAGGGAACCCTGACTGCTCTTTGGACTGGAGAGGGAGGGGGAAAGGAGTGGGGGGAGGGGGAGAAGGGTGGGAGGAGGGGGAGGGAAATGGGAGGCTTGGAGGAGGTGGAAACTTGTTTTTTTTCTCATTTTCTCAAAAAAAAAAAAGATTAAAAAAAAAGAGCCACTAATAAAGTTGTTCATGTAATTTTAATAAGAGAAACTCTGTTCAAGTATAAATAAAGATGACTTGGGCTATTTGGGGCAACTTGAGTGCAATCCACCTGATGGCCAGATTTCTTCCTGGCACCAATGCCCCTTCCCTGTCTCAGGACCTGAACCCGAGCTGAGCAATTGTCACTTTGATATGTCCTTGAGTCACTTGGGCAAAGGGAGCGTTAACTGAGTAATTGACCAAATCAGACCAGCTTATGACTGTTTTTGTTATAGCTTGTCTTGGCTGATGACTGATTTGGAAGGGCATCTCACTATAGGTGGGCCTAAACCTAGGCAACTGGGCTTAGGCTATGTAAAAAGTTAGCTGAACATATCCCAGAGTATGAGTTAGTTAAGCAGTCTTCCTTCATAGTTTCTGCTCCAGTTCCTGCCTTAGCTTCAATGACAGCCTGTCACTTGGAAGCACAATGTTAAAAAGAAAGCCCTTTCTTTCCAAATTGCTTCTGGTTAGGGTACTTAAGGCAGCAAAAGAAAGAAAAATAGGACGGTGACACTTATATGTTGCCTAAAGAGCGAATCAAAATTAGTGCATCGATAAGAGGACCCTATCGCTGAGGCAGTGGCTCAGTGATTAAACTGCTTGCTATTGCATTTCATAGACCCAGGTCTGGATCCCCAGCTCCCATGTAAAAAGTTGAGCAAGGTGCCTTTAACTCTACTGCAGGGAATGTAGAGACAGGCAGATCCACAGAGCTCTCCAGCCAATCTGTGTTAGCTACACACAAATTGAGAGACCTCACCTCAACAACATAGGTGGAAAGTGGTGTAGGCACCCCCTGACATGTTTTATAGGTGGGCATTGTGGGCTATATTTACTTTGATTTTTACTTTACTATTTCTTTGGAGAACAAGAAGCTCTGGCCTGATCACATTGTTCTAGTTTTACGGATTATTATTATTATTTAATGATGAAAGACCTTTAATTAAAATTGAATGAAACAAATATAATAATGGAATATTTCTTTTGGCTCTAACACTGTCTTTTGGAAATTACAAATTTTTGTGTTTCTGAGCAAAAGTTTGTGAGAAGGGCTTACCGAGAATGAGGTGGAATCCTGGAGGTGGAAGAGCAGCTTTCTCCTAGAATAGCAAGGACATGTTATGAACACAGTAGAGATCAGACAGAATGCTACCATAGTGAATTCTTGAGCCACAGCCTGAGGTTTCCAGAGCTATCCCTGGAGCCCTTATTTAATGCGCTTGTAGAGAAAGCTCTCTTTGCTCGAGGAGACAACTCTTGTGTGTGTGTGTGTGTATGTGTGTGTGTGTGTATATGTGTGTGTGTGTGTGTGTGTGTGTGTGAAGGGATGTAAGAATCATTTCAAACGAGTACCACCCCTTTTTGTTTGTCTTTTGGGATGGAGTCTTTCTACAAAGCTCTGGATGTTCTGAAACTCACTCTATAGATCAGTATGGCCTTGAACTCAAGAAGACATCTGCCTGCCTCTGCTTCCTGAGTGCTGGGATTAAAGGCACCACATAGCCTATAGAGTGAGTACCAGAAGAGCTAGGACTACACAGAAAAACCCTGTCTTGAAAAAAAAATCCCAAATAAAATAAAGAGTCCTACAAACACTTTCTGGAAGGACACAGTGACACAGCAGTAAATCCCAAATAAAATAAAGACTCCGACAAATACTTTCTGGAAGAACACAGTGGCATAGCAGGAAATCCCCTTAGAAATATGGGGAAGTGGAGAAAGGTAGATAATTTTCTCTAGCTCCATTTACATGTCCCAAGAATGTCAAGACACTTTGTCTAAAGTCATCCCATGTTCACTAGCTCCATGCCTATTGCAACAGAACATATTTTGGGTTTCTGTTGAGTTCTGGCCAAATTAAACTGAAAAGTTAGAAGAAAAACAATAAAAAGACATCCCCTCTACCAAGATCCATTCTTAGACAAGTAATCTTAATTATATTAATAACTCAATAACAATTAACTTAATAATTGCTTTAATTTAGTAAGCAGTTTAAATGTGCCTCATCCATAAATTTTACAAAGTATATAGACACTATAATTTATAAAGTTGAATTTTATTGAAGAGGCTGATTAGGGTAATTTGTTTTCTAGTAAAACATTTCAATAGAACACATTTTACAATGTAAGCCGAGGGCCATCTACAACCAATGCTCTGTTCCTTTAAAACATTTCCTTCCAAGTTCATTGATGTGTGGAACAAACTGTTTTGGGGGAAAAATAGAAAACTCATAGCAGTAAGGTAGCTTATGCTCTAATTTTACTTAGCACTTCAGAATTTATACACATAGCAGAATTTATACACATCACGTTTTATTAAATTGTTTTTGCTGATTCTATTAGTACACATTCAGTCTTTAGAAGGCTGTGATTCTTTCACCAATTTTATTTGTTAGGATTATTGAATCTTCATGCAGAAGGTAGGATCAAGCGCCTCCCCCCTCACTGAATGACTGTTTCAGAGTCACATGACTGGAAGTGAAGGGTTTAGGGATAAAGCTAAGTATGCTTTCTGTCTCCTGGCATTATCACACTGTATTATTTTTGGTAAAGATTCTGGAATGTCTGCACATTTATTCAGTGGAGAAGGTCATCTTTTTGAAACATTTCTGGCACGTTCTTCTCTTCTTTTGGGCTGTAAAAGTTCAAGAGCCATCTACTGATTCAGAACTAAAAAGGGAAATACCAGTTCAAGAACTTAACAGATTTTTAAAGAAGTGCAGATTTCTGTGTGTGAAGAAGAAAACTGCTGTATATATAACACAAACAATCAATATTTTCACTTTACGCTAGTAAGTGAAATGAAGACTTGGGATTGTTTTGCTGAAAAATATGCCTTGTCCAGATCACTTGTATCATTAAGAGATTGCAGTTCCTTGTGTTTGTAATGGAATTTAGGTGCTAATTTTCTTGCTTGGCTTAGGGGTGGTCCTGTGTCCTCATCCAGAGACCATTTATAACATGACTTCTCACCATTGTTTGCGTTAGTGGAATGATGGAGGAGGGTCATGGTCATTTGTCTAGCTGTTGCTTTCATTGGTTAATTAATAAAGAAACTGCTTGGCCTTTGTTTTTTTTAATTTTTGCTAATTCTTCTATTTATTTATTTATTTATTAAAGATTTCTGCCTCCTCCCCGCCACCGCCTCCCATTTCCCTCCCCCTCCCCCAATCAAGTCCCCCTCCCTCGTCAGCCCAAAGAGCAATCAGGGTTCCCTGCCTTGTGGGAAGTCCAAGGACCACCCACCTCCATCCAGGTCTAGTAAGGTGAGCATCCAAACTGTCTAGGCTCCCACAAAGCCAGTATGTGCAGTAGGATCAAAACCCATTGCCATTGTTCTTGAGTTCTCAGTAGTCCTCATTGTTTGCTATGTTCAGAGAGTCTGGTTTTATTCCATGTTTTTTCTTCTACAGATTGACATCCAGTTATGCCAGCACAATTTGTTGAAGATGCTCTCTTTTTTCCATTGAATACTTTTAGCTCCTTTATCGAAAATGAGGTGTTCATAGGTTTGTGGGTTAAAGTCAGGGTCTTCTATTCGATTCCATTGGTCGACTTCTCTGTTTTTATGCCAATACCAAGCTGTTTTCAATATTGTAGCTCTGTAATAGAGTTTGAAGTCAGGGATGGTAATGCCTCCAGACGATCCTTTATTGTAGAAGATTGTTTTGGCTATCTGGGTTTTTTGTTTTTCCATATAAAGTTGATTATTGTCTTCTTCAGGTCTGTGAAGAATTTTGATGGGATTTTGATGGGGATTGCATTGAATCTATAGATTGCTTTTGGTAGAATTGCCATTTTTACTATGATGATCCTCCCAATCTAAGAGCAAGGGAGATCCTTCCATTTTCTGGTGTCCTCTTCAATTTCTTTCTTCAAAGACTTAAAGTTCTTGTCAAATAGATCTTTCACTTCCTTGGTCAGTTACTCCAAGATATTTTATGCTATTTGTGGCTATCGTGAAAGGTGATGCTTCTCTGATTTCCCTCTCTGCTTCCTTATCCTTAGTGTATAGGAAGGCAACTGATTTTTTGGAGTTGATCTTGTATCCTGCCATGCTACTAAAGGTGTTTATCAGCTGTAAGAGTTCTTTGGTAGAGTTTTTGGGGGCAGTTATGTATACTATCATATCATCTGCAAATAACGAAAGCTTAATTTCTTCCTTTCCAATACGAATCCCCTTGATCCCCTTATGTTGTCTTATTGCTATTGTGAGAACTTCAAGCACTATATTGAAGAGGTATGGAGAGAGTGGATACCCTTGTCGTGTTCCTGATTTTAGTGGGATGGTTTTGGGTTTTTCTCTGTTTAATTTAACGTTAGCTGTCGGCTTGCTGTAGATAGCTTTTTATTATATTTAGGTATGATCCTTGTATCCCTAATCTGCTTGGCCTTTGATAGGACAGAAAATTATGTAGGTGGAGTAGACAGAACAGAATTCTGGGAAGAAGGGAAGTGAGACAGACACTATATCTCTTCTCTCCAAGATAGATGCAGGTTAAGATCCCTTCTGGTAAGCCACCACCTCGTGGTGCTACTCTCATTAATAGAAATGGGTTAATCAAGATGTGAAAGTTAGCCAGTAAGAGGCTAGAGATAATGGGCCAAGCAGTATTTAAAAGAATACAGTTTCCATGTAATTATTTCAGGTGTAAAGCTAGCCGGTGGCAGGATGCAGCCCGCAGCTCCTAATACGGTGGAAGGGCTGGGTTATATTGCTGACCATCTCAAAAGGTTCATATGATTAGACTGGTCCTTCTCAGAAGAATTTCCCATTGGTTTATCTTAAAATATACTGATTAGGTGTTTTAATTATATACATATTACTACCTTTATCATCTATCTATCTACCTACCTATCTACTTACGACATCGTCTTTTTCAGATGATGTTTCAGCCTAATCCGGGCCATAACATCATCCAATCACATTCACAAGCTCCGGGGACATTTCAAGAGGAAGAGATTACACAAGGCGTTTACTCCAGGATTCTTAAATATAGTACGGGACTTAGAAATTTGCCTTCTGTAAGCTTCTGGCTAAGGGGTGCCCACTGAAGAGGTTCATTCTCTGTTCCACTCTTCTAAGCACATTCCTATTTCACATTGGGGATCCACTTTCCTCTGTCCCACATCATGTTGTTTCTGATATCTAATCCCATTCTCCTGATTCCAAGTCTTGCCTATCAGCAGGCCTTCCGTTCTTATTAGTGATTTATTTAGACAAAGGAGTAGACCAATTAGAAGTGGTCTCTGGAAGTTTAGCTGAGTCTGTTAGGAATAAGCAGCGATATTTTCTCTAGGAATGTTAGTTATGGCATGAGAAAATGCCTAGGGGCTGCCATACTGTCTGAAAGGGAATTCTAAACTGAAAAAAAAAATTAGTAATCCATGAAATCTCACCAACATGACTGCCCAAGTGTGAGCCGAACAAGGACAACACCAATTGTCATCGCAGAGTGGATGGGGAGGCGATCATGAGGCCCCAACCATACACAAAGGACTGTAGGTGAGTAAGGAATGCTGAGAGTGGGGGAGGTTGTCTTCTCCAGGGAAGAGCACACCAATTGGTGATTCAATACCAAATCCTGAAATCCAATCCTGAAAGCCTCTGTACAGCAATATCATATAGACAGAGCAGGTTATATTCAGGAATATCTATGTATATACATGTAACTATATACATATAGTAGCAATTAATGAAAGGGAACGTCATCGGTTTGGGGAGAGCAAGGAGGGGTGAGTGGAAGGCTTTAGAAGAAGAAATGATTCAATTGTATTGTAATACCAAAAATAAAATAAAATAAATCAGAAATCAGTCAAGGATGTTTTCAGACCCAGGACAAATGACTAACTGATCTGCCTACTTAATATATCAAAGTGGACCTGATTCTGCCAGCATCCCTCAGTTCTGTTACAGGGTATAGCTAGCATACCCCACCTCTACTCTAAACTTCTCCATCCCAGAGGTTGGACACCCTCTCCCTGCTGCCCTTACCTATATAATTCAACCATTTTTGGTCCAGTGGTACTTGTGAGACCAGAAAAACTGAGGCCGGGAAATATTTCATTATGGTGTGGGGACCGTGTAGAACTTTGAACTTCACTCCCACTCCTGAGCCACTAGCCCCCTTCTAGGGGAAGTATTTTTTTAATTAATTAATTTATTTTTATTTATTTAGTATACAGTGTTCTGCTTGTATATATGGTACCAGATCTCATTATAGATGGTTGTGAGCCACCACATGGTTGCTAGGAATTAAACTTAGGACCTCTGAAAGAGCAGCTCTTAACCTCTGAGCCATCTCTCCAGCCCCTAGGGAAAGTATTAGTTAATGGGAAAAACCCAAGTTACACAAAACTGCTGACAAGATGTTGACCACCTAACTTCTCCTATCGGTTTTGCAACAATGGACCAATCAGATAAGTTTCCAGACAGCCCCTGTGGTTAACAAAGGGTCAGCAGATGTCCCAAGGACATGACCATGGGACAGTTGCTATGGGTGAACAACCCCCTAGGCAATGGCAGCCTATCAGAGCCAAGCTTTACCTAACCTTTAGCCAATTGTGATATAGGATAAGCAATTTTGTACTTTAAAACTGTTATCTTGTGACTGCTTTGTGGTTTTTGTCTTTATAATTCCCTTACAATAGTAGGCAGGATGCTTCTCCCTCCATCTGCTGTGTCAGACTCTGAGGTGGTGGACCCGTGCTAGCCTGTATACAATAAACGATACCTTGCTTTTGCATTTGGAAGAGTGTGGCTCCGTGGTGGTCTTCTTGGGGGTCTCAGGACTTAGGCACAACAGTTCTCAACTTCCTAATGCTGTGACCCATTAACACAGCTCCTCATGTTGTGGTGACCCACAACTATAACATTATTTTTGTTGCTGCTTCTTAAGTCATTTTTTTACTGTTATGAATTGGGTAATGTAAATATATAATATGCAGATGACCTTTGGTGACCCCTGTGAAAGGGTGATCACAACCTACAAGTTGAGAACCACTAGACCTAGTCCTTTTGTCTGTCTTTTACCCGCCTGGTCTGTTGGTCTCCTGGCTCTCCTGTCCCCTATCCCCTTTCCTCAGAAGGCCAGGCTCAGGGGACATATTCGCTCAGGGACATGTTCACTCTGGCCTCTCCCAAATGTCTCTGCCTGTAGCTCTCTCTCATATCTACAATAACCTTTTCCTTCACCGTACCTCCCTCTTTTATTTCTCGTTTTTCATTCATTTGGCAGTTCTGGAACCCTAATGATCCTGTGGGAGGAGGTCCTGTTGGTTTGAAGCCAAGTCTACTTGCATTTGTTAGTGTTATAGTTTGAATACAAAATATCTCCCCATGGCTCATGTGTTGGAACACTTAGTCTCCCAGCTGGTGTTGATGTTTGGGAAGGTTGTAGAATCTTTAAGTCGTAGAGTCTTGCTGGAGGAAGTTTGTTGCTGGGGGATGAACTTGAGGCTTTAAAGCCCACTTCCTGCTTACTACTTGCTTCCGGACTGCCCACGCATTGAGACTGTTCCACTGTTTCTGCTCTGCCTTCCCAGCTTAAAGTAGTGTCCTCTTACCATAATGGAAAGGGGTTCCTCACATTAATCCAAAATAAATCTTTCTGCCAATAAACTGCTTCTTGTCAAGTATTTTATTACAGCAACATGAAAGTCAACTGATTTATAAAGTTGGCGCGAAGAAGCTGGACAACTGCCGTGACATATCTGACCATGTGGTTCTTGGATCTTTGGAAAAGGCTGAGGGTAGAATACCAAGGAGTTCAGAACTCCTGGCTAGAAAAACCCATGAATTCTGTGAAGTCCAGCTTGAAGGACACCCAGCCAGGAGTTTGGAAGATCAGAAGCCATCCTTCCTACACCATAGCAGAGAATCAGGCTGCATTCTGCCCTTGTCTGGATTAAGTTGTGTGAAGCTGAATTAATAAGTCCTACTATACTTGCATTAGTGGAGGAAATTTCAAGCGGTCATTGCATTCAGACTGCATCATGACTCCTATTCTTTTTTCTTATTCAGATCTTGAGTGAGTAGCAGCAATGAGCAGAGCTGAAAGATGTGAAAAATATAAAACCAGGAGGGGAAACGACTGCAAACAAGACTAAAGTTGCAGAGAAAGTAAGCTGGAAAGCACTCTCATTGTCAATGAGATTAATATCATTAACAGAAAGACTGACATTCTATACTAGGGTAGGAAAGGTGCCCTGATAGCAAGAGCCGACTCACTGAAGGCTCCCTCTTATTTATGAGAATGTATCCTGACATATAGATGGGGTATTTCCTGAAACTGAGGTTGCTTCTTCACTGAAATTCTCCTGACCTCTTCTTTTCTTTTTATTTATTTATTTCAGGAACTCTCATGCCATTGGTGCCAGACCTCAGCTTCTCTTCACAGCATCTGCAAGTCTGCAATCAGGTTTCTAGTAAAACTGAGGGCCATCACCAGTGACCTCTCTTGGCTTTTCACAGTTGCAAGCTTCAGCTACCTTCAATGACCCTGTCATGCCTTCAAAACTAGTAGAACATGGGAGACTGGACCCGCACAGAATAAAGGCAATGCAGATATCAAAGAATATTTACCAGTTTATTGTTAAACTTACTGAACCAAAGTTCCAGCGTAGCACAGGTAGCGAGGAACAAAAGGGACTAGCCGCCTCTCTGCGCACGCTTTATTGGCAGGCATTCGCCTGAGGCAAACCCCGCCCTCTAAAGGGAGCTGATTTAACCCCTACATCTCCCCCTTTTGTCTAAATAAGACACAACTAAACCAAATATAACTATAACAATAATAACAAATGATAAATATAACAAACAATATTGAGAGCAAAAGTTTTGCTAAAGAGTAACTACAATTAAATAATCTTCAACTCCATCAAAGATCTGAGAAGGGAGTAAATATTACTTAACAAAAAAGAGATATCCAAAATGTGCAACAAATGACAGAGACAACTGACTGCCTGGGCAATCACCCAAAATCTCGTTTGCAATGTTGAGTCAACCAACTTTGGCTAAGGCCTAACATAACTGACATACCATTCTCAAATGCAAGGAACTTTCTTAGGATTATCCTACCCTGTCTTGGCAAGATAAGACAATCCTGTTTATAACTTAGTCAGTAGTTGAGGTATGGGTTTTTCTTAACCCAAAGGCCAGTTCTGCCAGGAAGACAAGCTCCCAGTGGAGTGTCTTTGGTGCTCAACGTTCTCTCGGGAGTAGAGTGGTGTTGCCAGGAGTAAATTGTGTCTCGATGGCACAGAATTCTAGGTTAGATTAAAGGCCATTTTCTACAGCTCTTCAAAGAGGCTGAAGATTATACTATCTATACTGAAAATAATCTCTATGTATCTAAAAGACCTGATTAACCTAAAAATAATATGACAAACATGTAATTCTCAATACCTATCTAATTTGAAAACTAAGGGAATAAACAATTGTGCAATGTATGAAGACAATGATCTTCACCTGTAAACAATATCATTACTTATCAAATGTAAACAATGTTATTACATAAATAGTACCAGAGGTAGAAATGTACATTGTGATATGATAGATGTATCCATACAATATAAGCATACTCTTATACCAAAATAGAGGTAGGAACACTCACATTCAATATTCAATATATCAATATACAAGAAACAGTACCAACATAATTTTCTAAAAACAGTAAGTCACAAATACCAATCATCCCATCAACCCAGTTAATCCCCCCCCCCTTTTTTTTATCCCTAATTACATACAATATCTCCCCATCCCATCACTCCTAAACCAACCACTAAAAGATGTCCCTAACCCTGTGGGCAAACTCTGTTGGGAGAGGGGACGTCGTCCTCTTAGATTGCTTCTAGCTGACATGGGGGCGACGTTCTTCTTAGGGGCCCCTGTGAAAGCAAACGATGGTAAAATTCCCAAATTAACCTTTGACTTAAGAAAAATATAACTAGTCTCTGTGTGTTTCGAGAAGGTCCGGCCAGAGCGTTGTCAAAAATGTGCATCATATGAAATTGTCTCTTGCAGTTGGTACCAAAAAACAGGTCTAAAATTAGCGCTTAAAAAAAATTCATGACGTCATAAAAACCAGATTGAGTTGATGTTGTGGGGCCCCATCTTCATCCTGGAAACTTCAAAAATTACTGTAGGAAAATATGTTGCTTGTTATGGGAAATTTAAACATTAACAACAAGGACTTATACTGACATATAAAGAAAGACACAGATGTGAGGGAAGGCAAAGAAAGTTTATCAAGTATAAAATTATTCTTATTCTGTCCCATTTCATGGCTCCTGACCTGAGACAGAAACTTTGAAATATCTCTTATCAACAGGCTTGGAATTGAAGAAGGACTGAGCCATAGTCCAACTCCAAAACCAGCTCTACACATTTATAAAGAAGTGTTCAATAAAACATATAAATATAGATAAATATATAAAACCAATACTTACGATACGTATAGAATTTTATTGTTGATGTTTAATGGGTCGTATCTATTTTCCATCCATCAGTAATTAAATATTCAGGGTCCCTCAAATTCTTTGGAGATGAATATTTTCCTGTGGAGATAAGAAAGGAACCCTGCCCCCATCCTATTAGTAATCCTTACCATCTGTATGTCGGTCATCCTTGTGAATGAATTGTTATTTATCTTTTCCAAGTGACTTCTCTTCCTCAAACCGAACCTTTATTAATTTTGATGGTATCCATAATTTTTCCTCACCTGTGGAGATAAGAGCAAAACCCCTTCCCCAACGCAGCACATCTCCTGGCTTCCATTGTGAGGTCAGTACATCCTTGAAATAAACTGGTTGATTTAGTTCAGCAGACTTTTCCATTATCCAATGTCTTTCTGCAGCCGTCGTTCCCTTCTTGTTAGCGTTGAGAAAATTCAAGGTTAACAAAGCATTATGTAACCTATTTCTAGGGGTGTTTTCCACCCCTTTTTGTTTGTTCAACATATCCTTTATAGTTTGATTTGATCTTTCTATGACTGCTTGACCTGTAGGATTGTATGGTATACCTGTAACATGCTTGATATTGTAATGATCAAAAAACCGTTTCATCTTCCTAGAGACATAAGCAGGACCATTATCTGTCTTTATTTGTGTAGGTATACCCATGATAGCCATGACTTCTAATAAATGAGTGATTACTGAATCAGCTTTTTCTGAACTTAAAGCAGTTGCCCACTGAAAGCCTGAATAAGTGTCGATGGTGTGATGAATATACTTCAATTTGCCAAATTCTGCAAAGTGGAACACATCCATCTGCCAGATTTCATTTCTATGAGTGCCCTTTGGATTAACACCTGCTGGCAGTGGCGTTTGGTTATAGAAAGAGCAGGTAGGGCATTTCTTCACAATCTCCTTAGCTTGTTGCCATGTAATAGAAAACTCTTTCTTCAAACCTTTGCTATTAACATGATGTTTTTTATGAAATTTAGAGGCTTGAAGCACACTACCAATCAATAATTGATCAATTTCTGCATTACCTTGTGCTAGAGGACCTGGCAGACCCGTATGGGATCGGATGTGTGTTATGTACATAGGGCAAAGCCTGTTCCTGATCAAATCTTGAACCTGGATAAACAATGAGGTTAGTTCTGTATCATCAGGTATAAATTTAGCAGTTTCAATATGTAAAATAACTCTTTTTGCATATTGTGAATCAGTAACTATATTAATAGGTTCTTTAAAATCTCTTAGTACCATAAGAATGGCATATAATTCTGCCTTCTGGACAGAATCATAAGGACTTTGTTCCACCTTACCCAAGTCTTCTGATTTGTAACCTGCCTTCCCTGATTTATTGGCATCAGTATAGAATGTACGGGCTCCAGTTATTGGAGCATCACAGACTATTCGAGGAAGGATCCAAGAAGTTCTCTTTATGAAGTTGAGCCGCTTGCTTTTTGGATAGTTGTTATTAATGTCTCCCAAAAAATTAGCACAAGCTCTTTGCCATGGTTCATTATCTTCCCATAATTTCTTTAGTTCATCAGCAGTGAAAGGCACTATAATTTCTGCTGGGTCTATGTCTGCTAGTTGACGAAGTCTCAGCTTGCCTTTTATAATTAACTCAGAGACTTTTTCCACATAAGTTTTCAGTTTCTTACTTGGTTTATGTGGTAAAAAGATCCATTCCAAGATAATATCATCTCTCTGTATTAAAATTCCTGTAGGAGAAATTTTCGATGGTAATATGACGAGAATACAATCGAGCTCTGGATTCACTCTGTCCACATGTGCCTGTTGTAATTTCTCCTCAATCATTGTCAGTTCCTTTTCTGCTTCAGCTGTTAATTCTCTGGGACTGTTTAAATCTTTATCACCATCCAAGGTCTTGTTCAAATGAATTATTAGATCAGGTGTTATCCCAATAGTTGGTCGTAAACTGGAAATGTCTCCTAACAGTCTTTGAAAGTCATTAAGAGTCCGTAGGCGATCTCTCCGAATTTGTGCCTTCTGTGTTTTAATTTTTTGCAAACCTATTCTATAACCTAAATAATTAACAGAATCTCCCTTCTGAATCTTTTCAGGAGCAATTTGCAATCCCCATTTAGGTAACAGTATCTGTATTTCTTCAAACAGTCTGTTCAAGGTATCTATGTTTGAATCAGATAACAATATGTTGTCCATGTAATAGTATACAATAGATTTGGGAAATTTCTTGCGTATTATTTGCAATGGTTGGTTCACAAAATATTGGCACAGGGAGGGGCTATTTAACATACCCTGGGGGAGGACGGTCCAGTGGTACCTCCTCGAAGGTTGAGAATTGTTATAAGTAGGCACTGTGAAGGCAAATTTTTCTCTATCTTCTTTTTGCAAAGGTATAGTGAAAAAACAATCCTTCAAATCAATAACTATGAGAGGCCATCCTTTTGGTAATAAAGAGGGCAACGGAATTCCAGATTGCAGAGGGCCCATAGGTTGAATAACCTTGTTGATGGCCCTGAGATCTGTCACCATTCTCCATTTACCTGATTTTTTCTTAACCACAAATACAGGAGAATTCCAAGGGCTGGTAGATTCTTCTATATGTCCAGCATCTAGTTGCTCTTGTACCAGCTGTTCTAAAGCCTGTAGCTTTTCCTCAGCTAAAGGCCATTGCTTTGTCCATATTGGTTTCTCAGTCAACCATTTTAGAGGCAAGGCTGTTGGTATTTCTGAAGGGACATCAATTGCTTGTTCCTGCACAGCCCTAATGGCCGGTTTTGTCCTTTTGTAATAACTTTTAATATTCCTTTCAGAAATATGGGCTCTAGAAGTAGCAGGAATGTTAATTTGAGTATTCCATTGTTGTAATAGGTCACGACCCCATAAATTCATTGCAATATTGGCTACATAAGGCCTTAATTTTCCTATTTGTCCCTCAGGCCCTATACATTCAACCCATCTCGTGCTCTGCCTTACTCGAGATAGGGTTCCAATTCCCAGGAGCTGACATTTACATTCTGAAGAGGCCAATATGGATGCCAAGATTCTGGGGTAATGATACTTACATCAGCACCTGTGTCCAGTAGGCCAGTAATAAAAATGCCATTTACACACACTCTCAGCTTAGGTCTTTGATCATTTATAGAAGTTTGCCAAAACACACGTAACTCATCTTTCTGATTACTATTGCTTGTAACAGTAGGCATGTGGCTTTCTAATTGTCCTGACGAGGCATGTTCTCTGTAGAAACTGGGAATGTCTGAACCATGTTTGCCATGGGGGCCTGAGAGGCCCCCCCTCTCACATTTCCCGTCTGTATCAGGTTGCCTTGTCTATCTCTTGTAGACCTGTATTCATTCGTCCAATGTCTGCCCTTTCCACATCTTCTACATAAACCTGAAGGCTGATTCCTTCTATTCCTGTTATTTCTAGAAGACGCATTATTATTATTTCTGAAAACCCGTTGTTTACAATTCCTTTTTATATGACCCATTTTGCCACAATTAAAACATTTGGTATTCTGGTGTCTCCTTTTACCATTGGAAATTGCTTCTTCTACCCATGCTTCAGTGCCATAGTCAAATGTGTCAACATCTAGTGTATGCAAGACCCATTCTTCCAAGGACGCTGATCTGAACATTAAAGGCCTCAAGATCCTTTTGCATTCCACATTAGCATTTTCATAGGCCAAAGACTCAATTATTATACGTCTTGCTTCTGGGTCAGGTATCCCCATTTGTACAGCCTTAGTTAATCTTTGTAAAAAGTCACTAAAGGGTTCTCTCTGACCCTGTTTAACTGTGACAAATGATTCCATTCTCTGTCCTGGGTCTTGTACTCTGTCCCAAGCCCTTAAGGCTGCTGTAGTACACATGGAGAGTATGTTTTCATCCAAATTAGCTTGTTCCTGAGGGTCTGAAAAGAGCCCTTCACCTAGAATTTTATCCAGGGAAACGTCAATTCCCTTCGCCTTTTCCTGCTGTTCCAAAAGTCTAGCCTCTTGCCTGAATAAGCATTTCCATTTTAATTGCGGTCCACTCTCAAGGACCGCGGAGCTCAGCTGGAGCCAGTCCAAGGGGGTTGCTTTGCTTGTTGTGGCCCAAGATTTTAGCATCTCTTTAACAAAAGGGGAGTGCATCCCAAAAGACATGATGGCCTGTTTAATTTCTTTGAGATCATTCATACGGACAGGCTCCCATGTATCTTCCTTGATGACCCTAGGGTTTCTGGAACCAACCACCTTTTCTGTTGTTATTACAGGAAAGGCATGTAGGGCTGTAGGTAGAGCTTTGTGAAAATTGTCCCGGAGGGATTTATCCACAGATGTAGTTAAAATTTGCCTTTCTACCCTTTGCTCTTCTTCATCAGAATTTAGAAATTCCTCAATCTTTTCAATTCTATTCACCATTGCTTTTTGTAATGTCTGAATCTCCTGCCCAGAATTATGTTCTAAAGCCTTCATTGAGGATTCTAGAGTATGAAATTTGTCCAGTAGAGATAACTTGTCATCTTTGGACATAATTTTTATGGCATAAACCGTGCCTTCTTGTATTGACAATCTTTCCGCCAATCTGTCATAAGCTTTAGACAAAATTCGATTGTCACATTCAGCAGTTTTGATTCTCTCAGTTAACGTTTCAGTTCCTACAGAAAGGGACTGCTGAAACTTACGATCTAATTCAGCTGTTCCTTCTTCCATAGTAATGAATTTCTCCTTAACATCAGAAAGGGACTGCTGAAACTTACGATCTAATTCAGCTGTTCCTTCTTCCATAGTAATGAATTTCTCCTTAACATCAACCTGTACTTTTTCTAGATTTTGCTCAGTTAACCGAGTCATGTTAAACAAAGATTTGTTTTCTTCCTGGAGAACTTCAAACTGATTCTTGAGAAGATTGTTGTCGCTCTCAATAGTTTTCAAACGTTTAACCTCTGCCTTAAGAGATTTGATCATTTTCCTATTATCAAACCAAATAGTGCTAAGGAAAATTAAGAATCCCAGGAATATCCATATATGTGGTGTGGTAGACACCTCTTGTAAGATCTCCCAAATGGTGCACTCAAAAAAACTATTGAAATAAGTTGCGGTCACGTTCTCAGACATTATTTAGAAAAGAAAAAGTTCTCTTACCTGTAATAACTGGTTCCTGCCAGTGGTGGCGAAAGAGCCCAGTTGAATCCACGTGTCCTAAATCTGAAATAAAAGGACTCAAAAACAAAATTGAAACAGACACCAAGCTGATAAGTATTTTTTTGCCGGGGCTCTCAGGCCGCTGTCACGTGACCTGAGCGCTGGCGGCGGTGGGGGAGGGAGGGGGAGCAGACACAGGCAGCGTGCACGCCGGCGGGCGGTGGCACACGGGAAATCTGGCCGGGGCGGCTCGGAACAGAGGCTTAGGCGCTGTTAAAAAGGCTCTGTCGATATCAAACTCACTGCTTGATACTCTAACAAGCAGCAGGGAAAATCGAGTCGCTCAGAATCTCAGCTGTTTCAGCGCGCGCCCAGAGAGACTGCTCAGAATCTCAACTTCTTCCGCGCGTGCCCAGAGAGACCGCCGCAGCGACCCCGGGGTGCAAGAGACTCCGTTTCGGGGCCGGTTCTCGGCAAAGCCCCACGGGGCAGGCGCCAGATGGACCCGCACAGAATAAAGGCAATGCAGATATCAAAGAATATTTACCAGTTTATTGTTAAACTTACTGAACCAAAGTTCCAGCGTAGCACAGGTAGCGAGGAACAAAAGGGACGAGCCGCCTCTCTGCGCACCCTTTATTGGCAGGCATTCGCCTGAGGCAAACCCCGCCCTCTAAAGGGAGCTGATTTAACCCCTACAGGAGACTTACACATGGCCGCATTGAGTTCCCAGTTTGAGATGCAGTCTTGGCCTCACCGGGACCACAGCTTCTGTGTGTCCTCAAGGAAATACTTTACAGCATATGTCACCTCTGTGACGTTGGCCCTTTACTAATCCCAGCTGATCTTTCCGCCCTAGCTAACCAGCACCACTAGTTCCAATAAAGCTAAGGTTTCACTTCAGTGCTGGCTTCATATTAATCACAGTTAATTTTTCAACCCCAGCTGATGAGAAACACTGATTCTTATTTCAAATATATCACACAAAGGGCCCTGAGTCCTTACTTCCCTCCGAAACTTCCAAGCTGCCCTCCGTTTTCTGCATGGCCATCAGCATTATCTTCTCAATCCCCAAAATAGCTCATTAAACTTTGAGAATTCAATGGATTTCCAATCTAAAGCTTCAGTTGCTTCCATAAACTTCCTCCAAACTAATATGGTCAAATCTATCATGAGAAAACCACACTTTCTGATACCAATCTCTGGACTTTCTGCTTTCTGTTACTGTGATGAAACATCCACCATAAGCAACTTGCAGAAGATAAAGATTTATTTTGCTTACAGATTATAGTTCACAACCAAGGGAAGCCATGGCAGGAGTTTTATCATCAACTTGTGCTGCAGAAGCTCCTTCCGCTCCTTCAGTCAATAGCTGCTGAGATACCAGCCCACTGGGGCGTGGTCTCTCTCTCTCTTTAAAAAAGCAGCAGCAACCTTCCACTTGTTCTCTCTTACTTCCGCTCCTCTTGCGGCTACTGTACTCTTTTTCTGATAGCACAGAGGGCTGTTGTCTGGGACGGTGATCTGTAAGTTTTTTTCCCTTTAAATAAATAACCATTCTATTAATCATAATTCCAAGCTGATGTGGGATTGTTTGTGACTTACGCCTTCAAACCTGGAGGCAGGGACCACAGAGGAAAGCTGCTTACTGGCTTGCTACCCTGGGCTTCTCAGGCCTACCTTTCTGGGGAAGGTACCACTCATAGTGGACTGGGCCCTCCTATACCAACTAGGAACTAAGAAAATGCTTCACAGGGTTGCTGTGGCCAATCCAATGGAGGCGGTTACTCAACTGACATTACTTCTTCCCAGATGTATTAAGTTGACAATTGAAGCTAACTGTGATAGGAATGAATGCCAGCGATCAGATCAATTTCTCCCCACATTCGGACCAGTGCCCAAGCCCATGGAATGGTGCTGCACAGTTATTTTAGTTAGCTAATCCCAATTAGCCTAATCTAGATAATCACTCACTGACAGGCTCTTGAGATTAACTTCATCTGGATAATGGTTTGCATTCATGTCTCAAGGATTGGTTCCTAGGTCCTTCTTGATCCTGTCAAGTTGAAAATCAATATTAAGTGATCACACCCCAATTCGATGAGCAGGCTTCCAACCCATGGTCTTATAGAGAACACATTCAAAGCATAGAAGGGTCTTTTGCTTCTTGTGGTCCTCTAAGGCTATAATTGGGCAACTAGAACAAGCAAGTTTAGCTTATGATGCTTCTGTCTTTATACCTGTTCATTCTGCTGCATGAATCTTTTGTGCAGTCTGGTCCTCAGGCATGGTCCTGAGAGAACAGTGCAGAGCCAGGACAGAGATCTCTATTTTAGGTTCTCTCTGGTCCATTGAGGCCCTTGATGATGCTTTCAAGGACTAGTTCCCTAGAGGCCAATATCAGAAATTCCTTTCATCTTCTTTCTGGGGCACTGTGTGCCAATGAGGCACAAAAGGTTTAGTAGTTTGTATTAAATAAAACAGGTGTTCAGTATTTGATCAAGAATTGAACTTGATACAGTAAACCCGAAGATTTGTGCTAAAAATGTTATGCTCTATTATTTTTGATGTTTTTCAAATGTACAACTACTAGAATTTAGCAGTTTGTTGTTTTAGAAAGAAATGTTTTTGGGTATATGTGTGAAACCTTTTATACATGCCGCAGAAATTGGAAAGTAAGTCCAATTCTCACATAAGTATGTCCTGCACACTTAGAAAGGGGTTCTAATTACATTATTCTACTAGAAAATGTACTTTAATTTTGTGTTTTAGCTTTATACTGACATCTTTAAACATTATTTCCATCAGTTTTTTAAGAGTTTCAGACATGAATCTAGTGTATTTTGATTAAATCTACCCCCACTCTTTCCCTAGCTCCTTCTAGATTCATTCCCATTTTCATGTCCTCTTTTGTATTTCAATAAGGTACAATTTGTGCTGCCCATATATGCATGGATATGGGACCATCTATTGGGAAAATGGCCATCCTATCAAGGATTACATCCATAAGGGAAACTGACTCTCCTTCTCCTAGTAGACATCAATTGTCAACAGCTCCTCAGCTAGGGGTGGAGGCTTATATGAGCCACTCCAGCCATATTGGAATGCTAACTGGCTTGACTTTGTGCAGACTTTTTGCAGGCAATCCCGGCAGTGATGACATCACTGTTCAGTCACCCTGTCAAGTTCATAATAGAAGGTTTCATTTCGGCCCTCTCTGGCCTCTGATTCTTCGAGTCTTTCTGCCTCCTCTTCTGAGATGCTCTGAGCCTTGGAGAGAGGGAGTGTAAAACTACTGTCCAGTGTATAGTGGAAAGCTCCCTAGACACCTCCACACCTTTGAAACAGTAGACACGTACTCCATGGTTTCAAAAGAAGTAAGAGGGGTCAGGTGGGCACCCTTCTGTCTTCTTGTCTATCCACATGTCAGCTATAACGTTTTCATTGACATTTTGACAATCTAGTTCTTTATTATTGAAGTTTCCATGCAGAATAAAATTCTAGATAATGATCACAGACTTTTATTTGCTGAGCTCCAGAGTGGACTAAAGCCATCATTTTCAAAGGAAAGAAAAAAAAAAGAAAGAAAGAAGGAAGGAAAATTGGGACTCTGAATGACTTGAACTTCTCTGTTGCTCAGTTTACATGCCTGCTTTTAGGAGGAAAGGATGCACTGTGAAAGAAGCAAGGTTTCCTAATATGAGTTTAGTCACTACATAGAAATCTGTGCACATCAGCTAAATTCCACAACGTGGTACAGGAAATATGGGTTAAAGCAAACTCTTATTGAACTATTTCAATTTTTTGAAAAGGCTCCCCCACCTCCAAAAAAAGAACTTCCTGGATGTCTAAGTATTCAAAACAAAACAAAATATTCTTGAGATTTAGAGGGTTGAGGTTATAACTTCTTTGTTGGTCTTGTTGTATATTTTCTTTGTTAATTTACCTTTTTAAAAATGTATTTGGGCATTTTGTCTGTATTTACATGCGTGCCTGGTACTCCCAGAAAGAGTCAGCATGTGGGTGCTGGAAACCAAACCCAGATCTTCTGCAAGAATTGCAAGTACTTTTTTTTTCACTGCTGAGCTGTCTTTCCATCCTAACTTATTTTCTTTGATTTTCTAGTTCTTTAACCTAAAACGCGACAGTAACCTTGATGGAAGTTACATAAGGGCAAGATCATATTTGTGCCTGCCGGGATTTTCTTTCAGAATGTCCTGCTTCCACAGGTGACTAAAGCCTGTGGCTATCCACAATAGTTCTTCAAGGTTACTCGGATGTCACTTGTGCCGCCAGGGAAGTCTCTGTGCCCCTGACTCACTTTGGCTGTTTATGGCACTGTATTGCTCAGAACATCTCTGACTCTATCCATTAGCATAGAGTGTTCAGAGTTAATGATGAGTAAACAATATATATTCTAGGTGTTTTACAGGTAATTGCCTTTCTTTTGAATGTTAGATGGAACAATTTGACTGTGCTCACAACTACTATTTCAACACATTTTAAAAATCACTTTGGTCATTATTTAAGGCACTTGTAAAGTCACCCCCTAAGATTCCAGCTAAAAGACCTGTGCATTAAGATGCAAGTCTAGGATGCCAAGCATTCTTCAGGCTGAATGAAACATAAATGCCTCCCAAAGTGCAGTGGGAGGTTTGGAATAAGAATAAGTGATGAATAACCTGTTTCTAGCATTTTTTTTTCTTTTCAAGACAAGGTTTCTCTGTCTAGTCCTGGCACTGTCCTGGAACTAGTTTTTGTAGACCAAGCTGACCTTGAACTCACAGAGATCTGCCTGCCTCTGCCTTCCGAGAGCGCAGGAATTAAAGGCATGTGCCACCACCTGCCCGGTTAATCCTGTTAATCTTAAGAGAGCCCACTCTCTAATTCTCTGGATAGAAGCAACCACAGGTAGAACATATAGATAGTACCTTGGGCAAGGGAGGCTGCTTCCCAATGAATCTTTCCCTTAACAAAGCCCCCTACCCAAATTTGGTAAACTGAATATGCATAAAAAACCTGACTTTCAGCTTTTTCTGAATTATTGTATTGCTCAGTAAGGAAAGCAGCACAGGCCCCTGGTTAAGAGAAAAAGATGGCAACTTTTCAGAGAACTCCCCACCTTATTCTTCTGCCATCTTGAAGCTAAGGGTATTGCAAAACCCTTCAAATACTTTAAGTTTCAACTTTCTCATTTACATGATCCTTAATTCAGCATATTTTGTTGCTAGCATAAATGAAAACAAAGGCAGGGGGATAGAGCAGTTTAAACTTATGAGACTAACAGAGGGATGGTCCAAAGCAGAGATCCTGTCTTCAGAGTTTCTGGTCCCTCGCACCTGGAGCTGATGTCACTGACTTAGGAGTCAGGCCTTTGATGTTGGGCTGTCCAATGAGTGGGGTGAAGGTAGTACATTTCTGGGGTTCTTGGGAGCACGTAGTGAGGCTGGTTCTTTATTACCAAAAAACAAAAAGTGGATTCCATTGATGTTATAAGAACAAATTGGCATCCGTTTTTCAACAAATTTTTTTTTAGCACCTTTTCATGAACTGATTTCTCTAATCCAAGCTGCTATCCCCTTGGCATACATCATGATAAAACCCACCTGTCTGGCAGGCGGCGGTGTCAGACGCAGGCGGCGGACCTGCGCGGCGGCAGGGACCTGTGCGCCGGCAGACGCAGGTGGCGGCAGACACAGGCAGAGGCAGACGCAGGCCACAGGCGGCGGGAGCTGTGGGGACCAGCTAGGGAGCAGACGCAAGCCGCAGGTGGTAGGGACCAGCAGGGACCTGCGCGGACCAGCGTGGTGGGGACTGACGAGCAACACTGAGAGCAGATCGCCCCACTAAGGTTAAATCAAAGAGGTGGGCCTTTTGTTGGCGAGGTCCCTGGCAAACGGGGAGCCTGGTTCTGTTCCTGAAGACCCTTCTGAGTGGTGAGAGGGATCTTGGACCCCGGTAGGAGCCAGGAAACAGAGCAAGGGCATTTTGTAAGAGGAGCCCCTGGCTAGCAGGGAAACCATTAGATAGCATCGATAGGAGGAGATGGGCAGGCGCCAAGGCAAAAATTCACCCAATAATCTGAAAAACAACATGAAAACACCAGAACCCAATGATCTTGCAACAGAAGGACTTGAACACCCTAACACAGAAGAAGTGGGAAAAACTGACTTTATGAAAGCAATAGAGTCCCTTAAACAACATGTAAAAAATGCCCTTATAGAAATGGATGGGAGGTATAACATAAAGTTTGAAGAAATGAGTAAATACGTACATAATACCCTGGGAAACCAAGAAAGAACGATCAAACAGGTAATGAAAACAGTTCAAGAATTGAAAACTGAAATGGAAGCAAGGAAGAAAACAAAAACTGAGGACCAGCTGGATATGGAAAATCTAGATCATCGAGCAGAATCTACAGAAACAAGCATAATCAATAGAATACAAGAGATAGAAGAAAGAATCTCAGATTCTGGGGACACCATAGAGAAAATAAATGCACTGATCAAAGAAAACAGGAAAGCCAACAAATTCTCATCACAAAACATTCAGGAAATATGGGATACAATAAAAAGACCAAACCTAAGAATAATAAGGATAGAAGGATAGATAAGAGTCACAGCTCAAAGGCCCAGAAAATATTTTGAACAAAATTATGGAAGAAAACTTTCCCAACATAAATAAAGATATTCCTTTGAATATTCAAGAAGCATACAGAACACTAAACAGACTGGTTCAAAGAAGAACATCCCCTCACCATATAATAATCAAAACACAAAATATACAGGTTAAAGAAAAAATATTAAGAGCTGCAAAGAAAAAAGGCCAAGTAACTTATAAATATAAACCAATCAGACTTACACTTGACTTCTCTATGGAAACCATGAAAGCCAGAAGGTCCTGGATAGAGGTACTGCAGAAGCTAAGAGACCATGGATGCAAACCCAAACTCCTATACCCAGCCAAGCTATTGTTCCTATCAATGGAGAAAACAAGACATTCCAGGATAAGAACAAATCTAAACAATACGTAGCCACAAATCCAGCCCTACAGAAAGTAACAGAAGGAAAATCGCAACCCAAGGAATCCAACATTGCCAACACTGCCTACAATAACTCAGGCATCTAGCGACCCTTCATCAGCACAACTCAAAGAAGGGAGACACACAAACTCTACTACCAAAAACAATAAGAATAACTGGAGTAAACAACCACTGGTCATTAATATCACTTAATATTAATGGTCTCAATTCACCTATAAAAAGGCACAGGCTAAGAGATTGGATACGAAAACAGGATCCAACATTCTGCTGTTTGCAAGAAACACATCTCAACCACAAAGACAGGCATCTACTCAGCGTAAAGGGTTGGGAAAAGGTGTTTCAAGCAAATGGTCCTAAGAAAAAAGCAGGTGTGGCCATACTAATTTCTAACAAAACTGACTTCAAACTAAAATCAATCAGAAGAGATCGAGATGGACACTATACACTCATAACAGGAAAAATTCACCAAGATGACGTCTCAATCCTGAATATCTACGCCCCCAATATAAAAGCACCTACTTATGTAAAAGAAATATTACTAGAACTCAAGGCAGACATCAAACCACACACACTAGTAGTAGGAGACTTCAACACACCTCTCTCACCAATGGACAGGTCAATCAGACAGAAAACCTGATAGAGAATTAAGAGAATTATCGCAGGTAATGAAGCAAATGGACTTAAAAGACATCTATAGAACATTCCACCCAAATAGGAAAGAATATACCTTCTTCTCTGCAGCCCATGGAACCTTCTTGAAAATTGACCACATACTCAGTAACAAAGCAAACTTACACAGTTACAAAAAAATACTAGTAACCACTTGTGTCTTATCAGATCACCATGGATTAAAGTTAGAAGGCAACAACAATGCTACCCCCAGAAAGCCTATAAACTCATGGAAACTGAACAGTCAACTACTGAACCACACCTGGGTCAAGGAAGAAATTAAGAAAGAAATTAAAGTCTTCCTTGAATTTAATGAAAATAAAGAGACAACATACTCAAACCTATGGGACATGATGAAAGCAGTCCTAAGAGGAAAGTTCATAGCACTAAATGCCCACTTAAAGAAAATGGAGAAAACATACATTGGGGACACAACAGCACACCTGAAAGCTCTAGAAAAAAAAGAAGCAGATGCGCCCAGGAGGAGTAGAAGACTGGAAATAATCAAACTGAGGGCAGAAATCAACAAAATAGAAGCACAGAAAATAGTCCAAAGAATCAATGAAAGAAAAAGTTGGTTCTTGGAGAAAATCAACAAGATTGACAAACCCCTATCCAAACTAATTAAACGACAGAGAGAGAACACGCAAATAAATAAGATCAGAAATGAAAAGGGGAACATATCCACAGACACAGAGGAATTCAGAGAATCATTAGATCTTACTACAAAAGCCTGTATAACACAAAACCGGAAAATGCAAAAAAAATGGACATTTTTTAGATAAGTACCATATACCAAAGCTAAACCAAGACCAGGTGAACAATCTAAATAGATCTGTTAGTCACGAAGAACTAGAAACTGTTATCAAAAATCTCCCTTCCAAAAAAAAAGCCCAGGACCAGATGGTTTCAATGCAGAGTTCTACCAGAACTTCCAAGATGAGCTAATACCTATACTCCTTAATGTATTTCACAATATAGAAACAGAAGAGTCATTGCCAAATTCCTTTTATGAAGCTACAATTACCCTGATATCAAAACCACACAAAGACTCAACCAAGAAAGAGAATTGCAGGCCTATCTCATTCATGAATATCAACGCAAAAATTCTCAATAAAATACTGGCAAACCGAATCCAAGAACACATTAGAAAAATTATCCATTATAATCAAGTAGGCATCATCCCAGAGATGCAGGGCTGGTTCAACATATGCAAATCTATCAATGTAATCCACCATATAAATAAACTGAAAAAAAAACATATGATCATTTCATTAGATGTTGAAAAAGCATTCAACAAAATTCAACACCCCTTTATGATAAAGGTCTTGGAGAGATTAGGCATACAAGGGTCATACCTAAATATAACTATAATAAAAGCTATTTACAGCAAGCCTACAGCTAACATTAAATTAAACGGAGAAAAACTCAAAGCCATCCCACTAAAAGTAGGAACACGACAAGGATATCCAATCTCTCCATACCTCTTCAATATAGTGCTTGAAGTTCTAGCAATAGCAATAAGACAACATAAGGGGATCAAGGGGATTTGTACTGGAAAGGAAGAAGTTAAGCTTTCGTTATTTGCAGATGATATGCTAGTGTACATAACCAACCCCAAAAACTCTACCAAAGAACTCTTACAACTGATAAACACCTTTCGTGGCAGGATACAAGATCAACTCCAAAAAATCAGTTGCCTTCCTATACACTAAGGATAAGGAAGCAGAGAGGGAAATCAGAGAAGCATCACCTTTCACGATAGCCACAAATAGCATAAAATACCTTGGGGTAACTAACCAAGGAAGTGAAAGATCTATTTGACAAGAACTTTAAGTCTTTGAAGAAAGAAATTGAAGAGGACACCAGAAAATGGAAGGATCTCCCTTGCTCTTAGATTGGGAGGATCAACATAGTAAAAATGGCAATTCTACCAAAAGCAATCTATAGATTCAATGCAATCCCCATCAAAATCCCATCAAAATTCTTCACAGACATGGAGAAGACAATAATCAACTTTATATGGAAAAACAAAAAACCCAGGATAGCCAAAACAATTTTATACAATAAAGGATCGTCTGGAGGCATTACCATCCCTGACTTCAAACTCTATTACAGAGCTACAGTATTGAAAACAGCTTGGTATTGGCATAAAAACAGAGAAGTCAACCAATGGAATTGAACCCTGACTTTAACCCACAAATCTTTGAACACCTGATTTTAGATAATGTAGCTAAAAGTATACAGTGAAAAGAAGAGAGCATCTTCAACAAATTGTGCTGGTAAAACTGGATGTCAATCTGTAGAAGAATGAAAATAGATCCATATCTATCACCATACACAAACCTCAAGTCCAAATGGATTAAAGACCTCACTATCAGTCCAAACACACTGAACCTGATAGAAGAGAAAGTGGGAAGTACTCTACAACATATGGGCACAGGAGATCACTTCCTACATACAACCCCATCAGCACAGACATTAAAGGCCTCATTGAATAAATGGGACCTCCTGAGACTGAGAAGCTTCTGTAAAGCAAAGGACACTGTCACTAAGACAAAAACGCAACCCACTGACCGGGAGAAGATCTTCACCAACCCTGCAACTGATAAGGGTCTGATCTCCAAAATATATAAAGAACTCAAGAAACTAGACTGTAAAAGGCTAATCAACCCAACTATAAAATGGGGCCTTGAGCTGAACAGAGAATTCTCAACAGAAGAAGTTCACATGGCCAAAAGACAGTTAAGGTCATGCTCTACTTAGTGATCAGGGAAATGCAAATCAAGACAACTTTAAGATACCATCTTACACCTGTCAGAATGGCTAGAATAAAAAACACCAATGATAGCCTTTGCTGGAGAAGTTGTGGAGAAAGGGGTACACTCATCCATTGCTGGTGGGAATGCAAACTTGTGCAACCACTTTGGAAAGCAGTGTGGTGGTTTCTCAGGAAATTGGGATCAACCTACCTCTGGACCCAGCAATGCCACTCTTGGGAATATACCCAAGAGATGCCCTATCATACAACAAAAGTATATGCTCAACTATGTTCATAGCAGCATTGTTTGTAATAGCCAGAACCTGGAAACAACCTAGATGCTCTTCAATGGAAGAATGGATGAAGAAAGTATGGAATATATACATATTAGAGTACTACTCAGCAGTTAAAAACAAGGAGTTCTTGAGTTTTGCATGCAAATGGATGGAAATAGAAAACACTATCCTGAGTGAGGTAAGCCAGACACAGAAAGAGGAACATGGGATGTACTCACTCATATTTGGTTTCTAGCCATAAATAAAGGACATTGAGCCTATAAATAGTGATCCTAGAGAAGCTAAATAAGAAGGAGAACTCAAAGAAAAACATACAGGCATCCTCCTGAATATTAACCTTCATCAGGCGATGAGAGGAGATAGAGACAGAGACCCACATTGGAGCACCGGACTGAAATCTCAAGGTTCAATTTATGAGCAGAAGGAGAGAGAGCACGAGCAAGGAACTCAGGACTGCAAGCGGTGCACCCATACACTGAGACAATGGGGATGTCTATTTGGAACTCATCAAGGTCAGTTGGCCTGGGTCTGAAAAAGCCTGGGATAAAACCGGACTCGTTGAACATAGCGGACAATGAGGACTACTGAGAACTCAAGAACAATGGCAATGGGTTTTTGATCCTACTGCACGTACTGGCTTGGTGGGAGCCTAGGCAGTTTGGATGCTCACCTTACTAGACCTGGATGGAGGTGGGTGGTCTTTGGACTTCCCACAGGGCAGGGAACCCTGATTGCTCTTTGTGTTGATGATGGAGGGGGACTTGATTGGGGGAGGGCGAGGAAAATTGGAGGTGGTGGCGGGGAAGAGACAGAAATCTTAAATAAATAAATAAATAAATAAATAAATAAATAATACCAAGAAAAAACACCAAAAACGACCTGTCTGAATTTTTAGCTTTAGTTCTTCCACCTCCTTCTCCTTCCTCCTCAGCTATGTAGCTAAGGCAATCCTACAAAATTTAAGCCCGAATAGTTATTTCATTGTATTGTTTAATCCTGCCATTGTCTTCTTGTTCTTTGTAGAGTATGCTTTCCCACCAAGTCAAGCTCTTCTGTGTTGTCATGTGTTGCCACCACATTGCAGAAGAGGTGTTATCCACGTGGAATGCCATGTACCATAGCTGTAAGCCTGTCACCTTCTTTTAGCTTGGTGACTTCACTTTCTACTGTTTTTTTTTCATTTATTCTGTTTTAACCCTCTTGGCTTCCATACTATTTTTCAACATGCCAATATGTTTTTAGAGTGATTTTCCTTACTGTTCTCACTAGTACTCATTCAGAAATGTGCATAAGTATTTTCTTTCTTTCGGTTGGCCTTGAAAAAACTTTTAAGTTATATT
Source organism: Microtus pennsylvanicus (assembly GCF_037038515.1). Classification (NCBI taxonomy): domain Eukaryota; kingdom Metazoa; phylum Chordata; class Mammalia; order Rodentia; family Cricetidae; genus Microtus; species Microtus pennsylvanicus. The sequence goes on along the minus strand of NC_134579.1, from coordinate 50,018,128 downwards.
TGATGTGTGTGTGTGTGTGCCCGCACATGTGTGTGCATGGTGTGCTAATAAAGATCAAAGGACACATTTCAGGAGTTGGTTTTCTCCTTTCATCATGTAGGTTTCTCGGGTTAAACTCATATCTTCAGGCTATGGGGGGGTAGCACATTTACTGGCTAAGCTAACTCACTTTTATCCCACCATGGGCTTTTTAACATTAATGCACAGCCTCAGTGATTTCCTTACTGGCTAGTTGAAAACTTTATCTACTTTAGCTTTCTGTTTTCCTGGTTGATTTTTCTTTCTGTAGAACTTGATATCACATTTCAATAAAACACTCAATAAATTAGATTGTTCTTTTATTTATTCCCACCTTAGACTAATTGAGCTATCACCTCAAATATAAGTATGTAAGTAAATTAATAAATAAATAAGCTTTTATCCACTTGGTCAGTCATGTCTCCCAATTTCTATAGCTGTGAGCAGATTGGTACTCAATACATATGGGTACTTTTGATTATACTGTATAATAATGTCACTTTACTGTCTATAATTCTGTGGAGTTCATACGTGCCTTGAAATAAATGAAAAAAAAACCAGTTGAATAATAAGTTTAAACTCTAAAAGGGAATCTGTAACAAAATGTTCATTTGTATGGCAAGAAATGGAAGTTACAAGATAGAAGTTCAAATAAATTGAAATTTTATATATATCTATAATAGTAGAATTTTATCATATTGCCAAATATGGATGGTATTTTGAATTTTTATGGATAATTGCTATAGCTGCTGTCTACCACAATATAGGGCTATCATAGTTATTTAGTCAACGTGAGTTCATTAAAACCACTTCAGTAAGGAAGTGAAAAATATTGCCTATTAAAATGCTTTTTGAGATACTAGTTGTGAACCTTTTAAAGAAATTGTACATGCATGCAATTTTAAAATGCATTAGCAAGAAAAGAAGTTAAGAAAAAAGTTCTGGTTCAAAAATACACACCACTGGGGAATTGAGCATTTAACAAAGCTATGGTTTTGATTGGCTGTAAAGTTTGAGATTTAACGAATGAAGCAAGAAGGCACACTCAACTGCTCTCCTTTAACCTTGATATATGTCTTCACGAGATGATTAAATGTAATGTAGACTTCAAGGTGAACTTTGGAATGAAGATATTGAACCAACTGTCAAGAACTGATAGGTACCTTGCTAATATTCCCAGCTGGACTGCTCCATAAGCAGTAGTACCTCTTGTCTTGATTCTGGATTTTTTAAATTGAAAACATGGGTTCTGTTTTGAATGGGCAATAAGACATAAAGAAATAAATGTCCTATCAAATTTGTTATCCTTTCCTTTACAGTGATAGCAAACACACAAAATAGCCCATAGTAAAAAAATATATATATATTAAAAAAATCCATTTTTGTTAGTGGTGGTAGGCAATTGAAAATAAGAGAAAATTGAACTTATATAATATTTTCAGAGCTCCAAAATCAGGCATTGAAAATACCTTCAGACACTTAGGTGTGGCAACATTTGGGGGCTTGTGATAGCTATTTGTGAAGAGTGAAAAATAAACACTAGAAAATAGATTCTTCTTTGTGTTGTTCAATTCTTAAAACATACTTGTTTGACTGTGTTATTTAAATTGGAAAGAAATCTAGAAATAAATGCATAATAATTGAGAACTGAGATTATTAAGACAGGAAATGGATAAAATTATTGTCAGGAAGGTTAGTTGGCATCTTCAATTTTCTTTTGCTGTCCCTAGGTATAGATATAAGTGAGTCTGTGACTGTGTTGGGATCTGGCTCAAGTTTTACAATGGAAGAGCTCTGTCTGGTTGTGATGGTGTCAGTGTACTCGGAAATCATAAGAAGTTGCATCTCTTATGCTTTCCTGTCTTTCTCCTGGCTATGTAGGCACTGGAAAGGGGTCTGTCAAGGTCACACGGTAATAAAAACTCTTTTGGCTGAAGACAGATATTTCTCAGAAGTGTATTAGCATTAGGTGCTGGAAAAGTAATCTACAGAAACTCACTATCTTAGGATCCTCTTTCATATACCCAGATAAAACTGGTCTATCTTCTGATTACATGTTTTTAGTTAAGCCTTATTTACTTTAGGAGCAACTTAAATCCCTAATTAAATATAAGTTAAGTCCTCATTTTTATGCACATTTATTTTTATATTTCACTGACCAGATTAAAAAAAAAGACACATATGGCTCTCACTGTCTAGGTCATGAAGCCTTGGATGAGGCTTTCCATATGGGAGAAATAGCAGAAAAGAGTGGGTGGATATTGTATCAAGAGGTCAGGAGATGGAGAAGTGGGTAGGGTTGATTGCGCAGGTAGTAAAAGTTTGGTCAATCTGAAAGTTTAAGTTGCTATTTTTTTCATGGCTCCATGAAAGATAGTTTCATGTCTGCAAAGCCTGAAAGAAAGTGCTTGAGTTTAAAAGACCACCTAGTCAAGTAACTGTGACTTCTAGCCTGCTATTCCCAGCCCATTGCCCACCTGAGTCCTTAGTGAACCAGGTCCTCTTTTGTTTTCCTGGCTCACATGTATGATTGTAAAGCCCTGGAGGACTTAGGAACAGTCACATCATGTGCATTCTCTTGAGTTTGTTGCTCTTATTTGCTGTCTTCATTATCTGGTACAGTTACTGTGTCTCATCTTTGGCCTTTCTGTGATGGGGGAGTGATGTGGGAATCCCCTCTGTATGCTGTGAATATGTTTTATTACCATTGGTAGTTGTGGTGGGAACACACAATATGGCAGCCTTTTAAAGTTACAGAGTCACACTGCAGCTTCCATGATGAGATGTTTAATATTGCCCCTTCTTTTTTTCTCTTAAATTTTGTTTTATTTTTTTGGGGGGTGAGGGTTGTACAGGGGCAGAGAGGAGATGGAAAGAACAGGGAAACGAATAGTATCAAGATACATGATGTAAAAGACACATAGAATAAATAAAAATAAAAAGAATAAGTAAAAAAGTTTTAGAGTTTCTCATGAGCTACAGCACATGCAAATTCCAGTGTCTGTGATTCCGTTTGTGTGTATTCTGGAAAAAACAAAACAATCGAAAGAGAAAACAATTATGGCTACCAGGGTGAGACAATGAGAGAATTTCTTTTTTCTTTCCTTTTTCTATTTTTTCAGCAAAGCATGAAAATACTTATTTTTTGGAGTAAAAGAACTATTCTATATTTTGATTATGGCGATGGTTACATAAGTATATAAACTTGTAAGAACTTATAGGGACAGTTTTACTGTGTATAAATTATAACTTAATTTAAAAGAATGGAAAAAAACTAAGTTATAGAGATAGAGATATTCAATTACATAGATAAATGCTTTTTAAAAAAACCTATTTAAAAACTTTTTAGTGGGTATAACAAGTAATTATAATAAGATTTGGAAATCTATCAAACTTCACTTAAAATAATTACAGTCTAGGCTGAAGAAATGGCTCACTAGTTAAGAGCACTTCCTGCTTTTCCAGAGGACTCAAGTTCAGTTCCTGGCATCTGTGTTAGGTTCATCATGGCTGTAACTTCTGCTTCAGGGTATCTGATGCTTTCTTCTGACCTCTGTGGGTACCTGAACACATGCGGCCTTTGCTCATGGAGACACATGCACATACACATAAAACATTTACACAATGGAGTATTACTCAGATTTTAGAGAACATGACATCATTAAATTTCCAGACAAACAGATGGAACTAGAAAAAAAATCATCCTGAATGAGGCAACACAGACCCAGAAAGACAAGCACGATATGTATTCACTCATAAGTGGGTATTAGCTGTTTAGTAAAGGATAATCACACTATAATTCACAGACCCAGAGAGGCTAAATAGCAAGGAGGGCTTTAGGAGATATGCATGGATCTTCCTGGGGAGGGGAAATGGAGTAGATTTTGTGGGTGGACTGGTGGCAGGTGCACATGGGAGCAAGAGGGATCAAGTGGGGAAGGGAGGGAGGAAGTACAGGGAGAGTCACCTGGAATGGGGAGTATTTAGGGGGTGATGTGGAAGCCTAGTGTAGTGGAAACTTCCTTGAACCTGTGAGGGTGACCCTACTGAGGATTCCTAGTAACGGAGGATATGAAGCCTGACCAGGCCATCTACTGAGGATTCCTAGTAACGGAGGATATGAAGCCTGACCAGGCCATCTTCTGTGACCAGACAAGACTTTCAGTGGAGGGACTGGGACACCAACCCTGCCATGAAACCTTTGACTCACACCTATCTTCTGTACCAAATACGCTGGGGTGATGGTGGTTCAGAGATTGTGGGAGTGGCCAACCAATGACTGGTCTCACAGGAGGCTCAAGACATGAGAGGGATCCCATGCCTCACACTGCCTGGATGGCCAGGAATAGGAGGCCGAAAATAATAAAATAAGTCTTAAAAAATTCCTGTCTGGGGCCAGAGATGTGGCTCAGGGGATTAAGAGTAGTAGTTACTCTTCCCAAGGACCCATGCGGTGGCAAATAACCAGCTGTAATTCTAGTTCCAGATGTCTTCCTCTGGCTTCTATAGGCATCATGCACACAAGTAGGGCACAGACTTACATGCAGGCAAACACTTCATCTTCGTTAGGTTTTCTGTTGGTGTGAAGGGACACAGTGACCATGTCAGCACTTATAAAGGAAACCATTTAATTGGGGCTGGCTTACAGTTTCAGAGGTTGGGTCCATTATCATCATGGCAGGGAGCATGGCAGTAGGCAGACAGACATGGTGCTGGAGAAAGGAGCTCAGAGTTCTACATCTCGATCTGCCGACAACTGGACATGAACTGATTCTCTGGCTGAAGCTTGAGTGAAGGAGACTCAAAGTCCATTCCCACAGTGACAGACTTGGTCCAACAAGGCCACACTTCCTAATAGTGCCAATCCCTCTGGAGGCCATTTTCTTTCAAACCACCATACACTTGTACACATAAAAAAAAATCCTGCCTGAAACACAAAATTCTGCTGCTCATTGATTTCAGATGGCATGACTCAAAACACAGTATCTTTATTATTAGACAGGTGTTGCCTGAGAGCTACATGGAAATGCAGATTCCAGGGACCCACTGACGGATGAGGTACGTTGTGGATACCGCTAACCATTGTGATTTAACTTGTCTGCTTGTTGGTTCAGGCACACACTAATGTCTGAGAGCAATGTCTTGGTTCCCTTGCTCACTGTAGTATGGGCTGAGGGAAACAAAGTTGCTCTTGAAGTTTGGATCTGTGAGTATTTACTCTTTCAAGGTTTGACTTCCCTCATTTGTTCAATGAAGATTTTAATATTTATCTTCCAAGGTTGTTCTGAAGTTTTAGATGAAACGATAGTGTTTAAGTGCTTACCATGATGTGAAGCCCCTCAAGAGTCCAATGACGGGTAAATTTGTTTTAAATGTTCTCTTATTTTTGCCCTGTCTTTAATCAAATTTATCTTAGGCAGAAATTTCAAACATGTCTGACCATCACTACTGCACCCATATAAACAAAAGGGCACAAAATTCACTTTTTTTTTTTTTTTTTACCGTTTCCTAGTCCTTTCCCATGGGCTTCCTGTGTTTGTTTTGCTGTTTCTGAGACTAAGTAGCATGTGAGGAGAGGTACTGTAGATGTTGTTTTGGAGAAAGAATGCATTTTTGTTTTGTAGAAAGAATGTTTTTGTTTGCTTGCAATTTAGTTAATCATTACTTGACATTTGTAAGAATGGAATTAAAATCAACTTAATTGTAAACAGTTGGCAAAGTCATTTGGTTAGCAGAATATTTGGAAGGAGCTATGACTAGGAAACGTTTTGATTTATCCACAATCTGTTTAAAAACATATTACAAGTTTAGAAGACAGTGTGCGTATGAGAATGCATGCATGTGTTCAGATGTGTGTATACATGTGTGTGGTGAGCGAAAGAGTTGATAAAAAAAAGAAAGAGAAGACATAGGGAAAAGAAAGCATAAACATTAAAAAAACACCCAAGTTCTTTAGAAGTGCTCTCTCAATATAGGAAACATAAGGAATTAATAGTTTGTGCCAGTTTGCCAAACGATGAGTTCTAGTGGAGAACGCCTTTTTTCTATTGTACTAAGAGTGGGGAGAGCCTTGATAACATTCGTTGTTTTTTATTTCCTGTGGGTGGCAAGTGCTAGCTTAATTATTCTTATGACTTAATAATGTAAGCACCCTCTCCAAGAGGGAGCCCTGCCAGATAGTTCACCATGGTCCTTCTGCTTGGCATTCGGTGTTGAAGGAGCTGCGGGCCTCTTCCCACAGCCCAGTTCCTGGTCGCCTGGCTACCTTATGCCCTGAAATAACAACACACAAATTGTATTCATTTAAACACTGCCTGGCCCATTAGCTCTAGCTTCTTACTGGCTAATTATTACATCTTGATTACCCATTTCTATTAATGTGTGTAGCATCCCAAGGTGCGCTTACCGGGAAGATTCTAGCCGAGGTCCATCCTGGGTCGGAGCTTCATCTCCTCTGGCTCTGAGAGGAGTTGCATGATTTCTGAGCTCACTTCGTCTTCCTCCCAGCATTCTGTTCTGTTTACTCGGCCTATCTAAATTCTGCCCTATCAGATGGGCCAAGGCAGTTTCTTTATTAGCCAATGACCTTCTTCTATCAGTTCGGTGGGTCTATTTCATCTCCCATGATTAAGAAAGTAGAGAAAGAGAAAGTTTCCTGTTTGTGAGACTGTCTGCTTCCATTTCAAATTCCATTGAATTGGAAAGCAGGAGAACCCTTTTCATTGATGACCAAATCTACATTCTACCTTGACTGCTCCTGGCCCGACCCACCTGCTGTTGCGCTGATTACAAACGATCCTCGTGTAGGCTTTCCTAACCCAGAAAATATTAGTAAAATGTAAGATCTTAAGTAGAATTTTTACAGTTCGAGAGGACAGTTGACTTGTCTTTTATATAGGTAGAAAAGAGATTTTTTTTTTTGGTAGAAATTTCAGTATCTTATGTAGGTATTTTTTGTTCTTTTTTTTCATTTTTATTTTTCCAGAAAAACAAAACACACTAAGGAAATGGGTATTTTCCCAATTTTCCTCTCTTGGTCAGTTTTGTCATTTTGATACAAAGTAGAGCCATCTATGATGAAGTGCCTAGATCTGATTGGCTTGTGGCCATTTCTGCGAGGAATTATCTTGATTGAAAGGCCCAAGCTCATTGTGGACTGCATCATCCCTAGGCAGGTACAGCTGAGTGTGAGCCAGTGAGCAAGCTGGTAAGCAGCATTCCTGTGTGGTGTCTACTTCAGAGCCTGTGTGATCTCCTGCTCTGTCTCATCTTCTTGGATCGTGACCAGGAAGTATAAGATGAAAAGAAATACCCTCTTTTCTACCCAAGACACTTTTGGTCAGCAACAGAAATCAAACTAGAATGCCTTCTGGCCCACTTGTAGGTACGTTGTATAATTAGTATAATCTTTAATGTCTTTGCTCATTTCTATTTCATTGAGATGTGCAGAGTATTATTGCAGGTATTCCACCTACCTCAGAACCAGTTTTGGAGATTTCATTTAGGAGTCCTATGAGAAATGTTGGGCTGGAAAGATATCACAATGGGTAAAGTAGCTGCCTAGCAAGCATGAGGCAGAAAAATGAAGCTGAACCTGAAAAGAGATTTTACTTTTTGTGTGCATGTGTTGTATGCATACACACGTGCCTCCCCCCCCCCATGTCTGTATCTGTCTGTGCATGCTTGTATGCACACCCATAGAGGCCAGAAGAGGGCATCAGATCCCTTGGAACTGGAGTTACCGGTGTTTTGAGTCATTACTGTGGATGCTTGGAATTGAACTTGGGTCGTCTTGTGGAAAAGCAGCTCTTAACTGCTGAGCTCTCTTTTCAGTCCTGTGGTCTGGTTTTGGATGAGCTGCAGACTGTGGCTTTCTTCCTGTTTCTTCACTTTACCTTTCTTGGTCATGTGCATAAAGAAAAAAATAAAAGGGAAAGATCACTCTTGATTCTTCTAAGAAAGTGTATCTTACCATGGGGTCCTTCTCCTCATGCTCTATTTCCAAAGATGATCTGTTCAACTACTCATCATATAATGGGGCTTCAATATAGGAAATTTAATGGGACAAAATTCAGCCAAAGCAAGTTACTTCCTATTTGCAGCTAATACAAATAAGACAAACTTGAATATCTGTATACAAGTCGTTGCTCAAATATAATTTACTTTCTTTTGTATAAATACCTGGCACTTGATTGGATAATCCTTCTGTTAAGTTTGTGTTTAACAGCTTGAAGACTACGGAAAGGTTTCCAAATGTTCTATTTGCATTATGAGTGTACATTTTAGTTTTGAAATGTCCTTCATAATGCTTGATACAGTCAGCTTTTAAAATGATGATATATGGTGGTTTTAATTTGCATTTCCCTAATGACTAATGATGCACATATATCCACTGGTGTTCTATTTGTGCATTTTTCCCTTGGTGAAGTGCTTGTTCAAATATTTTGCTCCTTTAAAACATTAGCTTGGTTGTTTTGATCGTTGGGTTTTAAAGATGCTTTTTAATGTCTATGAATGAATGTACACTTGTTTGTTCTGGTATAAAACTTATTATCAAATGTTTGTTTTTCAAATGTTTTTCTGCTATTGTTTAGCTTTTACTTAATTCCTTTACTAGTGTCTTTCAAACATGAGGCCATCTGGTTGTTAAATAGAGCATATATTTTATTTTCTGTTCTAAGAACCTCTGTCTACTGTTGATATACCAGAAGTTTTCCTTATATTTTTTTATATTATATGCTGTAGGAGTCCATATAATTTTATGTTTTATAATTATACACATGAGCCACTTTCCTGCCTTCTTTCCATATGGATACCCAGTAAGCAGTTCTACCAACCTTTGAGGAGACCTTTGTTTTTCTCCATCAAGCTGTCTTTCGTCTCACCTCTTTGTTTCTACTAGTAACACATAGTCTTGATTACTGAAGCTTTATGGAACTGGAACACTTTAGCCCTCTGTCTTTATTCTCTTTTTCAAAGTTGTTTTGGCTTAGAGCAATGACTTTAAAGATAGATGGAAAAGAAAGCATATAGCTTACCGCATTTGCTGGAAGGAAATATTTTAAGTCCAATTAAAATGGCATTTTTTCCCGCCAGGGAACTTCATCTAGGTCTTTGTCATGTTATCATTGAACAGAGAACTTTGCTGAAGTAGCATCTGTGAGGGGAGCAGAATGCATTCTGGGTACTAGCATACTCAAGGCTGCTGAGAAAATACAGTGACACTTAGCATCATGCCTGAAACTCACTCTTCTGAAACATTTCTTGCCTCATGGTAGAGTGATGCACTGTTCACAGGAACTTCTTGCTGTGGCCCTTGACAGCTCCACTGAAGACAGCACCAAGTCCTCAATATCTATGCCTACTTTGTGGGATACCATTGTCTCATAACTGTGACCATTGTTGACAAGTCACATTGCTGCAAATAAAGAAACTCAAGATCAGACAATTCCGAAGCCTCTAGGAGGACATCTTTCCAGAGCTTAGATAGTAAAAGGGTCAGAGTCCTGCTGGTGATTCGGAAAAGCTTTCAGAGGGTTTAAGAATTCCTTCAACAGACAGCTGAAGGCAGATGGTCTGTTTGGAAAAGTAGTCCTAGCCTCTAGGTTTCTGGAAGAATGTTCTTAAGTGTATTTTCCTATGCCATTTAGAAAGGTTTTTGGAAATTGTTTTAAACAGTGAATTTTGGAATATTTTAGGAGAGGCTGAAACTGGTTATAGTGTCTAGACAGATAAGGGTATATGATATTGAACTGTTGATGTCAAAGACCAGTTTAAACAAAATTTATATGTTCTAAGGCAGCAGAGTGAGGATTAGAATTATTAAGCAAAAGGAATAGAGATATAAGAGAAATAAGAGACAGAACCACAGAACAGCTTCAGGAGGGACATTCAGTGAATACTGAATTTATCTGTGTTTAATTTTTATATGCTTTTATACCCCAATACAAAAAGGGGGGAAGAAGACAAAAGACTATTTTAACATGAAAGAAAGGACAACCAGAACACTTACTTGCTTCAACACTTGAGACATCAAACTATTATTTCCTAATTAAAGTATTTGATGTTTGGAGCAGGAATATGCAGTGAACATACCCTAGACCAAGTATCCTGTAGGCAATCATTCCCTAAGTCAAACCTCCTATTTTAATGGAGGAGCAGGAATAGGTTCAAATTTTCTGACCTTTGGAGCAGATCCACCTCTATGTACCATTTTAATGTCCAAAGCACAAGCAACCACATCCTAGGTCATGATATGTAGCCACACCTGTTGTCAACAACTTTGAGAGAGCAAAGACAAACTCAAGGGGGAGCAGGCTCACTTCTGCGTGTATCCCCACAGGTGGATGATCTAAAAATGGAGATAGGCAGGTCAGAAACATGAATATATGGTAAATGAATATATGGTAAATGCGTATGAATCTGGTAGGAGAGACTGGTGGATCAACTACCTCAGGCAGTGGGGTTGAAAATTTGGTCAGGGAAAAAACAAAACATGATTCTGAACAAGGCACTTAAGGGGTCGTTTTTATCTAATACCATCATACCTTCATAATGACACCCAAGTTGACTTTTATAAACACCTAATTCTGGCAGGAGCTGGGGTTGCGGTGATAGCTAATCAGGCTTGCATCTTGCTTTTGAGAAGCTTTCTGCATAACAACAGGCCAGGTAACTTTGGTTCTTCCCTTCGTCATGCAGCTGTGTGGAATAAGTGACAGAAGAATCAAGCATTCACCATGGCCCATTGATGGAGACCCAGAGAGAGAAAAGGCAGAACTCGTTAGGGGAGAGAAGACATGTGCTTTGGCAACCTCCCTTGCTTTCTTTCTTCTCCTTCATCTGGAAGTTGATAGAAAAGAAAATACAGAAGCTAACCTTACAGTCTGCTTGATGTCATTCTCTGAGTAATCTTTTTTTGGGGGGAGGGAGGGGAGGATAATTATTCCAGTTGTTGTTGATGCATTTTGTGACTCTGATTTCCCGACTCTAATGAGCTGCCAGCTCCCCTTCTTAAGCAGGGAGGGTGCAGCAAGCGTGCAAGCCAAGACAAATAAATAACCGCAAGTGCAGAAGGAAAACGCTCAGCAGATAGGAGGTTAATTGGTTAACGAGCTTGTGGGTCAGAATTGGATGCACAGCATGACTTTCTCAGATTGGGAGGTAGACATCATTGAAGCTTTCAAGGGACCATCTAAAGGCTTGAGCATGTCAGTGAAGAGCTGCCAGGTCCTGTTGAATGCTGGTCCTCATGTAGCTCAGGCCACTTATTCAAGTCTAGGATGGTTGAGGTGACTCACTTCTTCCTGTGTTCCCCTTCAAAATGCCAAATCCTAGAGAATCCATTTAGTTTAACCAAAGTGTCCTTGGAAAAATCTAGTAATTTTCTCTTAAAATTATAAATAGCATTAACATTGAAAGACCCCCGGTAGGGGAGACTTTCACTCAAGTCTCGGGATAACCCGACTCCCCCCTCCCCCCCCAGTAACTCACGAGAGACAGTCCTTGCTCCAATCACATGAGGTTTATTTGACAGGACAGGAACCACTGCACTGGGGCCGAGACTCATAACCCACACAGGGGAGGAGTTCAACCTCGAGTAACTGGGAGAAGGGGTTTTAAGGGAAGAAACCACAACCTAGTAATCCAAAGTGGGTAGGGAGGGCGTCATTGAAAATTCCGAAAATACCAGTGATAATCACAAGGGGGTAACTCCCTGTTTCTCAAGATTATTCCCAAGATTATAATCTAACTTTATCTTTGGCTAGTTCCTGAAACGGAGTCACTGAACCAGCTAATCCTAGATTTTTGGCTCTTTCTTCTCTTCCTGCTAGAGGGGTCTGGATTTATCCAGGTCTTTCAACATAAAATATTTTCCTAAATAATAGATTTTTTTTTTTCCTACAGGTTATCATACCAAAAGACTTTTGCCCTGTATCTGAGAGGAATGTGATGTAACAGATGGAGAAACCCAACAATTTGACAAAGGATGTGTTTGAGGTTTAGAATTAAGCTACAGAGTACAGTTCCTACCTTGAAGGCTCAGTTGCATAACAAAGTATGCGTGAATGCAAATATACCATCTCATTCTTTTCAGTTAGAAATTTTAGATTTATTTTTAATTTTTTTTGTCACAATGTTTGATATTATTAAGGTGTCCTTAGTTTCTCAGCAGTTTTTTAACTTTTGTTCTTCTCTCATACATTACATACTGACCACGGTTGCCCCTCCCTCCACTCCTCCCAATCCCTCTCCTCACTCCTCCTCCCCCAGATCAGCTCCTTCTCTGTTTCCCTATAAAAAATGAACAGCTTCTCAGGGTTATTCACTGAACAACACTGTCTAACAAGATGCATTAAGACTGGACACAAACTCACGACTAGAAGTGGCAACGCAGTAGGAGGAAAAGGGTCCTAAGGCAAAAGAGTCAGAGATACCTGTACTTCCTTGGTTTGGAGTCCCACAAGAACACCAAGCTACACAGCCTTAAGGTACATTCTGAGGACCTAGCTCAGACCCATACAGCGTCCATATCTGTCACTCCAGTCTCTGTGAGTCTCTGTGAGTTCTGCTTAGTTGGTTCTGTTGGCCTTATTCTCGTTGTGTCCTCAATCCCTCTGGCTCTTATAACCTTCCCCACTTCTTCTGCAGGGTTCCCTGGCTTCACCTACTGTTTGGCTGTAGGTCTCTGCATCTGGTCCCATCAGTTGCCAGATGACATTTCTCCGATGACAATTGGGCTAGGCACTGATCTATGAATATAGTAGAATATCATTAAGAATAATTTTGTTGACTTTTTTCTTTTCTTTTCTTTTTTTTCTTTTTTGGTTTTTCGAGACAGGGTTTCTCTGTAGCTTTGGAGCCTGTCCTGGAACTCCCTTTGTAGACCAGGCTGGCCCCGAACTCACAGAGATCCTCCTGCCTCTGCCTCCCAAGTGCTGGGATTAAAGGCATGCGCCACCACAGCCCGGCGACTTTTTTCTTTTTTTTGCCAGTAATTATTTGGTTATATTCTGGGTCTGCGGGCTGTTTTGACCCTGGTTCCTGGCTATCCAGGCAGTGTAAGGTGTGGGCTCCTTCTTGTGGCATGGACCTCAAGTTAGACCAGTCATGGATTGGCCACACCCACAAGTTCTGCACCCGCATTGCCCCAGCACATCTTTCAGGCAGGGCAGGCTGTGGGTGGAAGGTTTTGTGGCTGGTATAATGTCCAAGTCCCATGGCTGGCAGCATTTTCTGGCTATAGAAGATGACTAGTTCAGGCTCTGTATCCCCCATTACTGGGAGACTTCACTAGGATCACTTTCGTAGATTCCAGGGTGTTTCCACTGCACTAGGTTTCTGCACATCCCTCTAATGCTCTCCAGTTCCAGTCATCTCTCCCAATACTCTCTCCCTCTGCCCTGAACCCTCCTGTTTCCATCACTGTCTTGCCCCAGTCCATCTGCAAAATTTATTTCTATTCCTCAATCTTGGGAGCTGCATTTATTTGTTTATGTGTATGAGTGTTCATGTCCTATGTGCATGGCTGCGCCCTTCAGAAGTCAGAAGGCCTTCTATTCCCTGGGGGAGTTACAGATGTGTAAGAGCCACCATGAGGGTAGTGGAAACTAACCCAAATTCTCTTCAAAATCAGCACACACTCTCAACTTCTGATTCATCTGTCCAGGGGGTGCTTTGATTTTTAGGTTAACATGCAAAGTAATATATTTCTTTATGTCATTTTCATACGTGTATATCTTGTTATACTTTATTTTTATCATTTCCTTTTCCCCATCTCCCATTCCTTCATTCTCTTAGTGCTCGACTTTTTCCTCACTCACCAAGTCTCCTCTTTCTGCTGATGGACACATTCTTGTAACTGTTTAACTTTGGTATCTATGGCCTTGTTTTTCTAAAGAGGGAATTGAGGCTCAGAGCCATGGAATAATTTAGCTCAAGGTCCGGTGTTCACTGCAGCGTGAAGGAAGCCTCAAAACTGTGACTTACTGCACTGAACTCGGGCCTTTTTCCTGTTTATGCAGGGGTCTGATAAGTTTTAGGAACTTTAAGTGGGGCAAATTCTATGAGAAACCACTGCTGATTTCAGTGAAGGACTCTGCCGTGTGTTCCCTGGAACATTTTAACGTATCCATCATCTAGATTGGCAGAGCCCTGACAGTTACTGAGTCTTTTAAGTAAGTAAGGTCATATATTTCCAAGAGAATATCTATAGCTTTTTCATTCCTGATCCAAGGGCTAATATATTCATCATATTTAATTTATTAAGGTCAGTCCAAACACTACAAATAATGTACAGGGAATATAAATAGAATCCACTGATATATATATATATATATTTTCCTTCAATTATGGGTAAATTCCAGCTACAGATTATCTTACGCATAATATCTGATTAGCTTTGTTTATATTTAATATAAATAGTTAAAAACTCAAATGGCTATAGAAATAATCTGCATATTTAATTTGATTTATATTTGAAATTATAATCCTGTTTATTATTATTTTATTATTAAAATTGTTTTATTATTATTTATATTTATTATTAAAAATTTTAATAATTGTGCAACTGTTGGTTCAAAATTATGATTGCATTAAAAAATAGCAACCAGGGACCGGAGAGATGGCTCTGTGCTTGGGAGCTCTTGCTGCTCTCCAAAAGGACTCAAGTTTAATTCCAAGCACCCATTCAGGTGGTTTACAACTGCCTCAAACTCCAGTTCCAGGAGATCTGACACTTTCTTCTGGCCTCTCTGGGCACCTAAATATACATGGCATACACATACATAGACACATAAACATGAAGACAAATAAAAGCAAATGGTACAAGAGCAAGAACAATCAGCAAAGCATGGTACTGCATAACTCTGATGCTAGACCTTAGTATTCTGAGCTAGGAGGATGATGAGTTTGTGTCTAGCTTGGAATATAAAGTGAGTTCCAGACATAACTGAGCAACATAGCAAAGGCTGCTTCAAAAAATCTGGGGATGTAGCTCCGTGGTAGAATATCTGTCTCTATAATTAAAACCCTGGGTTCAATTCTCAGCAACACCACACACACATACACACACACACACACACACACACACACACACACACACACACACACACAGAGAGACAGACAGAGACACAGAGAGAGACAAAAAGGAGAGAGAGAGAATAATAGCATATTCTTTTAAAATAAATGTTGGAGAGTGAAGCAAATCTTCTGTTTTCTCATTTGATTCAAGATCTCGGCCCATCCTGAGTTTTTCCTATTGCAATTTCCCCTCCTCTAGAATGAAAATGCTAGTGAATGACTTGCAAGCAATCAAGCGACAGCTCTGAGGCTGCTGATGATAAAATTTGAGGGGGAGGATTTATGGTTTTATATATGGTTAGTAACAAAACAACACATGGAGGGAAGAAAATATGCAACTTGCATTTCATAGAAAAGGAAAAAATAGGAGAATATAATTATTTGTAATATATATTCTAAAATTTTAGAAGGCTACAAAGGCAAAATGTCAGCTGTGTTTATTTACTTTTTTCTTATTTTTTAATTTGCAGTTTCCTCTCATCAAGCATTCCTTGTTCTTTCCATTCTCTGTTTATGTCCCTCTTCCTATTGCTCATCTCTCAACCCCCACAGCCCTTTCAAATACTGTTCTATTTTGGATCAATATCTTTCAAAGATGCATTGTTGAAGGCATGGTTTTAGCTGACAACATGATCAGGAGGCAATCGGATCATAAGGGCCCCAACCTCTCAATGTGCTAATCTACTGATGACATCATCTCTGAATGGGTTGGTGGGTCATCGAAGGATCTATTTCCCCCCTGTCTTGACTACCATTAGAGGAGTTACTTACTTCATTATGATATTTCTGCCTTGCTATAGGCATAAAAGTTATGAAGCTAGAAGACTATGGACTGGACTCTCGGAAACCTTGAGCTAAGACAAACCTTTCCTATTTCAAGTTGATTTTTGTCAGAGATTTTGTCACAGTAGCAAGTAGGTCTCTCTCTCTCTCTCTCTCTCTCTCATACAGATATGCAGAAATTCCTTTCATCTGTGGCTTCAATAATCCATTGTCAGACATGGTTAGAATAGCATCTTCATAATATATGCTACATGCTATTTAATCACTGTAATCATCTTGGTTGTCAATTGAGTACCAGGGCATAAAAATGCTTATGCTCAGTTAACTCATATTTTATTTAATGATATAACCAAAGAGAAAGAGAAATGAATTTGACATCTGAGATTTGCTAAACAGAAACCTCGTGATTATCTCCTTTAAGTGAGAAGATTAAAGCTAGACTTTATTTGACAAGAAAAAAAAATCATATGCTAAGTGTTAAGTGTAAGAATGACTCCTCTCTGGCTAATGGTGGAGAAGGAAAAAGAAATTCATGACAACTTCCTCCCATATATCAAACTGAACAGAAGGCAGCCATGGTGTATAATGGTGTGTAAGTGAAGACATATTCAACTGGCATGTTAAAATAACCAGACCAGCACAAAACAACAGATATAATTTAATAATTGAAAAAATGGGAAACTCATGCTACCGGAGAAGGTCTGAAGTCCAAATGGGTCAGGCGATCACCGTGTGCAGAGAGCGCATGCACCTATCTACCCCCATTTATCTACCTGGCTCCAGGTGGCCACACCCATGCCTGATGTGATTGGCTGAGCTTCCCCATCAATGGTGTGGTTTTATAAAAATCATTAAATTTTTGACTATGTATGTATAGAAAAAATATTTTATATGAAGCACTTAGGACTGTCTTCAATCTTGAGTACATATAAAGGATCTCGAAATCCAACCCTTGTAGGTATGAGGTTGTGTGTGTGTGTGTGTGTGTTTGTGTGTGTGCATGTAGTGCTTGTCCTCCAGATAATTGGGAAAACAAAGAAAAACTGGAATCTAATGGTAGCAATAAGGGAGAAGCTATTTGAGTCAGTTAAAATCATGTAACAAAAGTAATTCAAATGGACATATATATTATTTATTATTTGAGTTATCAAAATAATAATTTAGATTTTTATGTCTTTACTACATTCAAAGACCTTAAAATTATGTGCATGCAAATCCGCAACAATGGACACTCGAGTGATTGTAACTTTAGCTGCTCAGTACTGCATGCACGGACATATTTGAGTTGTACATACATGTCCTTCCTTGTTCTTTGGAAAGATCTTTTTTTTTATTTATTAAAAATTTCCACCTCCTCCCCTTCTCCCATTTCCCTCCCACTCCCCCCTCTCCCCTTCCCTCTCCAGTCCTAAGAGCAGTCAGGATTCCCTGCCCTGTGGGAAGTCCAAGGTCCTCCCGCTCCATCCAGGTCTAGGAAGGTGAGCATCCAAACAGGCTAGACTCCCACTAAGTCATTACATGCAGTAGGATCAAAGCCCAGTGACATTGTCCTTGGCTTCTCAGTCAGATTCCATCGTCAGCCATATTCAGAGAGTCTGGTTTCATCACATGCTCCATCAGTCCCAGTCCAGCTAGCCTTGGTGAGCTCCCATTAGATCGGTTCCGCCATCTCAGTGGGTGGATGCACCCCTCGCAGTCCTGACTTCCTTGCTCATGTTCTCCCTCCTTCTGCTCTTCATTTGGACCTTGGGAGCTCAGTCCAGTGCTCCAATGTGGGTCTCTGTCTCCATCTCCAAAATCTATTTTTTTAAGTCAATTATTTTTTTAAGTTGTTTTTATTATGCTATACATTTTTCCCTGTTCCTCTTCCTTCCTCTCCTCTCCCCCTTCTACCCTCTCCTGAGACCCCAGCACTCCCAATTTACTCAGGAGATCTTGTCTTTTTTATCCTGGAAAGGTCTTTTCAAAGACATTTAAGAACATCCAAGTTGCAGAAAACAAAAGAAAGTTATTATTTGGAAATTATAATCATGTAGTCAACACAGTCAATGCAGAATAGTTTTCTTTTGTTTCCTTTTGTTTTTTGTAAATGACAGTCAGCTCAGTATAGAGAGTATTTGAGCATTATGGTGACAAAGCTATATTTACTTGGTTTGATGATCAGGACAATGAAATTAACAGAACCCACATGCAAGTGTAGGAGACTGAAACTAAGGTATGGTAAAGGGCTGGGGTGTAGCTCAGAGGCAAAAATGCTTACTTTAACAGGTATGAGGTGCTGGATTTCATCTCTAGCACCGAAAAGAACACGAATTTAAATAAACCAACACTCAGCAAGAACCTGGGGTTTTCTAAACACTGTGCAAAAGAACTAATTTAGTATCTATCATATCAGACACATAGAAAATGTGAACTTTTTTTTATTAATAATTAATGTACTTTTCCTTATTACATTTCGTATAGCTGTTGTTTCGGCTATTCTATCAAGTTTATTAGATTATAGTGTTTCTTTTAGTGTTTGTTCCCACAGTTTCCTGTGTGTGACAGTTTAAATTTTTGCCCGAATCTGCCTTCTTTTACAGAGTCCTAAAATTTGCACCCATTCAAATGCGTGTAACCTAAGATGAAGCATAGCGACTCTTGACAAAGACAACAGTCAAAACTAGCCTTTGCTCTTTCGAGTCTAAAATTTTTAATATTTCATTTTTCGTTTTTGTACAGGAAGTTATGAGAGAATTTCTAGGGTTTCGTTTATTCAGCATTTCATTCATAATCCAAAAAGTCAAAAAAAGTAGTGAATTGGTTGTAAAAATTGTGTAATAAAGAGCTCTTAAAGATGAATGAAGATGATAAGACAATGACCTGGACACTTCTTAAATTTAGCTCAAAGATTAATTTTAAGTCTTACTTAAAATGGCTTTCCCTCATCTATGGCCTTTTAAGGCTAGGATCATGCTCCTAAATCTATGGTTTTTAAAAGAAAATGATGAAAGAAAGAAATATCATCTCATTTATGATTTAACAGTTATGAATTCCTTGAAGCAACTAAATGTTCCATAAGTATTTTTATACAGTAAGCATGATGTTTGGCAAAGGGGAATCATAGATTCATGAATCTTTATGAGTTGGTGCATGTCTTCACTGTATACATCTTGATCTTGTGCCATGTAATGTTTCCTTGACTATAAACATTTTGAAGAAAGATATTTATACATGTTCACAATTATCTGTAATATATATATATATATATATCCAACAGTTTTCCTGACTCTACACCAAGCCTCATTTCCCATGGGATGACTCCCTTTATTCCCTATCGCCTATCTTTTCTTGTATTCATGTCCTTAAGCTGCTGGTGCTACCTCTGAGAAGCCCAGAAGCCCCACAGCTCCCTCAGTCCGTAGCTGCGGTGTCACAGCCTGTTTGCCTCATGAGGGATTCTGTGACTCCGAGCATCTGGGTCTGATTTCTCTCCAGTGTCCTAACTGCCCCCCTGTTCTGCACACTTGCTCCTAATTAGCCAAAGGTGAAGGACTGTGGCGGCGCCATTGTTTGTGTCAAATCCGTTTATCTGTTCTTTCCAGCTCAGCTTGGGCCCTGAACTCAGAACCCATCTTGTTCCTGCAGAAAAAGGGGGCTTGTCTGTCTCAGAGGAACTGCGGTCTCTCCTGAGTCAGCATGCATGTTGTTTAACGGGTATATGTCAATAGTGCAAAATCAACTTTACAATGGCATTTTCATCTCTACATATCACACTCTTGGACGCATTCACCTCTTCGGCACACTCTCTAGAATCAACAGATTTTTGTATACTGGTTGAGACCTGGAATCACACAGTTCTGGGTGTGAATTCGGCCTCTGCTGCCTACTGACCCTGTGACCAGGGCCAATTACTTCCCTATTCCTGTCCTCTTTCACTTTCTTTCTTGATAAGAAAAAAAAAACTTACATGATACTTTACACCTCATTTTCCTTACTAGCAAAAAGAGAAAAAATAGGGAGGGGGGACAGTCACATCTATCATATGGTTTGTCTTAGAAGTCAAATCAAATACTTTGTATTTCCAGTCTTTGGTACAGCTTGCTCTCAGTCTGTGTAAGTCTGTTATGGCTCTTGGTTTTGCTATTTCTGTGTTAGCCTTGTATTCTTGATCACTGGATGGCTCTTCAAATGTCACCCATATCTATGGATCATTTCTTCAGTTCTGTATCAGCCTTCGGCCTCATTTGCCCTCTGTATTGTCGGAAATAGATTTCTTTTCTCTCCCTCTCCCTTCTTGTTACTTTTCGGCCTTGTGGATCTTACGAGTTTTATATTTAAGATTCCCTTGAATGCTACCCCCTTATTGTTGTACTTCTCTTGTTGGTTGCTATTCAGCTCCTTTTTCCCTTCAACATTTTGAACCGAAGTTGGATGGAAAGCAGGTGTGCCCCAAGGCAGAGGCAGCTGCCCGTGTGAAGTCCTGGCCAGCAGCAGCGCTCAGCACTTTGTGGCTCTAACTTTAATGTCTTTTAAATCTTCTGATTTCTGATGTTTTCAGCTCTAATCATGTGAACGGTTTGAGTTTTAATAACACATCCACCCCTCCATTAGAAATCCAATTGATGCTAACACTCCTCAGTCTCCCAGAACTGCTGTGAGTAATGTCTGGTAGGAGTACTGTTGAATGGCAATGTTGTTCTTTAGGAGGGCGCCCCACCACCACCCTGTGTTGCTGTGTTCTGTAGGGCAATTGTAAGGGTAGCTCTGCCAGGATACTAAGATGAGTTTGGGAGGCAAACAACCTGAGCTAGAGAGAGTCTGCATGTGCCTGCAGTCCAGCGCCTGGAACCCTGGGAGGAAGAAAAGATAATTTCCATGTTTTCGTGTGGGGGTGGGAAACATTGGTCCCACCTCCCTCATCGCCAGGCATCCTTCTGCTGATGCTCTTGTGTCATCTTCGCATTGCTTAACTGTAAGAGCTAAAATTCTTAAGTAGGTGATTATTAAATTTTATAATCAGCAATTAGATAACTATCAGATGTAACAATGGCTAATTAATGGAGCCAGTTACAATTTACGAGCTCTTAATAAGTCCAAGCTTAAATTGGAGACAGAAATGATGTGAGCAGGGTAGGGAAATCCATGAGCCACACTGGAGGTTACATATGAAGCTTGAGGGTTACACTGACAGGCCATGCAGATCCTTGAGAGGTTTTGATCAGAAAAGTGTACCATGAAGGTCGTCTTTGGGGGATTCTTGATTCAGAAGCAATAATCGTCTGCATAGGAAATGATGCCAGCTAGAGGGCCAGGTGGTTCTGGGGCCTGAACTGAAACGAATTGTGATGGAAATGGAATCCACAGTGAAAGGCAGTAGGAAACAGAGTCCAGGAAGGAGGGATGCTAAGAGGCTTCCTTCCTAGTAGGCTTTCAGACTCCATTCAGTTAGCTCGTGATGGGTCACAGACGTGCACATCAGATAAGTCTCTCTGGGAGGTGAGGACAGTAGAGGAAAGTCACTGAGAAAATACTTAAAGATGAAGAATCCCAAGGATGACTGTTTTGCATTATGTTCTCTTTTTACTCTCTTTTTTCCCTCCCTCTCTCTTTCTCCCTTTTTCCCTCCCACTTCTCTCTACTTCCCCCCTTATAACCTTGTGTTTTGTAATTGTTCCTACCCTGCAATGATTTTTAATTTTCTTATGCATAAAATATGGAGGGAATACTCCCAGGTATGGAACATGTTGGGAATAGACGTGTTCCTGGGTGCAAAGGTACTTAGCAGCATTAGAAATGGTTCATGCCGAACAAACAAAACCTACTAAAACTGTGGTATGTTTACAGCCTTATGATTTAACACATTGGAGGAAGCTGACATGAGGAATGTAAGGACCCCCTAAATCAGGAAATCCCTCTCCTCTCCCTTCCACAAGGCTTCGAATATTTAAAATACAGCAATACTCTCCACCTTTTGAGTAGAATCACTATGTAGGTGAAAAGGTTTTGTCATTGTGTCCTAGACACAGAACCTTTTAAAGTGCCTTGGAGATTAGCTGAAGACCCTGCCATGGAAAGTAGATCTGAATGATGACCAGCCATAAAATGCACCATTAATTCATACAGTTTGATGGAGGTTATTTATTGAGAGCAGGGCATGTTCCTCCGCCTCTGTGTCATCACCAGCCCTGGCGTTGCTTTTTATCTTCACAGAAAGGTAGGAAGCATGATCACACACCCAAAGATCATAAAAATCACAAATTACAACACTTAACAAATATTTTTCTGCAAAAAATATTTTTTCTGCCTCACTGAATGGCATAAGTAGACATAACAGTGATTCTGTGCTATTTCCCCCACAACATCGATGGGATGGTTAGTCAAAGAAGTTAAGGTGGGAATAACCAAATACAAACAAATGCTAATCACCATTGTTGCTTTTTAGTACTATCTCATTCCAGGGGCCCACATCTTTTTTTTTTCTGCAAAAATACATTTGGTAATTATGAAAATTAATCAAGCCACAAACTGGATTATGGTGGTGGCAGAAATCCTTAATTACAGGCAATGAAAATGAAGGTCAGTTCTGATTTGAATCCAGTGGAGGTCAACGCAGCACAAAAGCCATTAGCAGCTGAATGGGATTCTGTGCTCTGAACAGAATGAATCACCACCTTAACCCAGTTTCTTAGTAAACAACGGTCCGACATCCACACTAACAATCACAGAAAGTATCAAGAGCCCATTAGCTGACAACCTGGATAAGCAATGTTCTCAAATCTGGTTGAATGGTAGAGTCACTCAAAAAGCTTTGAAGATATAGACACCCCAACAGCACCCAGTCCAATTAAATTAGGATCTCTGGCAGTGGGATAAGGGTCATTAAACAGAAAACGTATCTGGCTGATTTTAATGTATGTTTTTTGTTTTCACAGCACTGCTCCATGAACAAGAAAAATCCCAAAACAACACTTCTTCCCACTCCTCAAACACACAGTTCTTTTAGACAGCTTTGAGATGATCTATAACGTATGGCAGGAATGTTTATTTCAATATTGCCCAAGGGAAGTAAGACGTATCTGAAGATAAATAATATACAGCCTCTCATTTGTTGAATCTTCTAGGGGATCCTACTGTTATTTGTAAGAACTGATTTGTAAGCCCAGCCCCAGCTACCATTTGGAGATTTGTTTTTGTAACCTGCCTGAAGACACACACAGATATTTGAGGAGTGTGAAATGTTTCTGAGGGTCCACACCCATTTACCATCCACTTTTTGCTCAATTGAGTTCCTTGCCTGAGGATGGGAATGCTCTGATACTTAGTAACTTTATAAGAGAAACAAATCCTTCATTTGTTAATCTGCCATTTTGAATTCGAATCAGTTTCCAAGAGTTATTGTTACTCATCCTACTTCCTCTTTCTTCTTGGCAGGTGATGCAAAAATGCAGATTGAGTGCATCTGTAGACACAGAGTGTTTGTGGAAAGTGAGGTAGATGGTAGGCGGGTTTGATTTCTGAGAGCTCCCAGAAATCCCTTCTAGGTTGACAGGGTTTCCCTACTTCATTCTGCTGTCAACATTGTGAGCTCTGACCATTCACCTTGGTTTTTTCCACGACTAAAGTTCAAATGTTGCTGAGTTGCCAGAGGGAAGGATGCTGCATACATCTGGCTTGAGTTCACAGGCAAGGATGCAGTTGTAGCATTACTGATCTTACAGCAAATATCCCTCCACGTTCTGAAAATTTTGTAAAATTTTACAAATTAGAAAATTTCAACTTTGTTATCTTTCTTTCTTAAAAAAAGAATTATTTTATTGTGTGTGTGTGTGTGGGGGGGTGCCACACGTGTAGGGGTGCCCCCTAGAAGCCAGAAGAGGCCAAATACCTTGGAGCTGGAGTTACAGTGTCTGTAGGCTGCCTGACATGGTGCTAAGAATTGCATTCTGGTCTTTGAGAATAGCATATTTCTTCTTCTTCTTCTTCTTCTTCTTCTTCTTCTTCTTCTTCTTCTTCTTCTTCTTCTTCTTCTTCTTCTTCTTCTTCTTCTTCTTCTTCTTCTTCCTAAAAAAAAAAAACCCAAACATTTGAGCTACCTCTCCCCTTCCCACCTTTGCTATTTTTAAAATAAGAGACACGGTGCCTATCTCTACATAACTAGGCAGTGGAAAAGCTGTAATGTCTAACTTTCTACCACTGTACTGATGTGTGAAAAGATATTAGTCCATGAACCCAAATCACAGGTCTTTATATCTAGTGCTTAATAATTTCAGAACACTGAACAGCAATCAACAGGCTTAGAAATTATGGCTTATGGGGATCCTAGGGGTTTGAGAAAGGGAATGTTACATTTTATGTATTGGAGAGGATTTCTCTTATTTTCAACTTCAAAACTAAAATGTGAATGCAATTACAGTCTTAGCTCTTGAGAAAAGTGTGAGGTTAGCGTAGGCATGAAAAAGGTAGGTCAGATAATGAGCAAGTAGCACTGATATACTCTCCTTCCTTGGGAAATCACATTGGATAGAAACTTTTTTTAACATTCTAGGGACATTGCTAATATCTTTTCCTGTGTTAAATGTTGTGAAAACTTTTAACAAATTATATTAGCATTGGTGTTTGTGTTTTGCTTTAGTAATTCTGCTTACTAGCACTTTGAATTATGTTCATATATTAAAAATGCCACTAGAATCATGGAGGAAAAAGACAAGCATTTGTTTTGTCTTTCTTTTTCAACACAAGAAAGTTTGTACCTAAATAGTCAATGTTCCAGCCATACATCAACATTAATTTCTAGTTATCATTATATCAAATCGGTTCCATAATGTTTAATTTCCTTGTTATAACTGATGTTGATTTTCAAAGAAATTACACAGTACAACAGCTTCTTGAGTGACCGATACCAGTGGGTGGCCATCTATATTATCAGAACTTGACTTTCTGACTTTCCTACAAACTCTGATTATGAAGTATAAGAAAGAGCTCCAGAGGATGAACTGGTAGAAAATCTCATCCTCCTGTGTTTTGAACCTAGTCCTGGCCGAACATTAGTTTCTGGAAGAAGAGCATGCCAGGTTTGATAATTAACCAATACTAGTTCAATCGTTTTTAAATTCCTAAGAAGAAGCCACTTGACTCCCAAATTGATTAGGCAGACTTTACTGTTGCAAGTAACAGAGAAGGAATTTGTGAAAAATCCCTGCTGTGCTGCTCACCAATATAAGATCAGAAATGTGGTATAACCTGAACCTATGGCTATCTGGAAGAGATAGTCATTGTTGCCAACCTTTATCAAAGCTGAGCAAGGCCTTGGGTTTGCAGCTTTTGTTACAGCTACCAGAGAACATTCCTGTTGGTCCCCACTTTTTTGTGTCATCTAGTTAGTGGAAATCCATCATATGAGATTAATAGTGAAATACTCAGAACCTTACTTCAAGGAATGCACAGTGGAAAATGATTGGCATTTTCAGTCTCTAGGGTTAGGAAGCCACAAACACAAGAAGGGTCATTTCTGATATCACAGAAAATGACAAGTTCTATTGCGGCAGAGATTTCCTATGATCCAAGTATTCTCTTACAGTAACCACCTTGCCTTACAGCTTTCTAATTTCAAATCTCAAAGTAACTTATTTTGCTTTTATCTGTATTCAGGTGAGCTGCTTACCTAAAACATTAGTTCTCCATGGTGCTATTATATTTGCATAAAGTCTATTACATAGATGATATAAGAATGTCTTGAGGCAGAAATGGAATTTCACTTCAACTAAAGGGATTTAGAATGTATCTAAAACTGGAAATGTTTAGTTTACTTTGAAATGGATTATTAGATTGTTGTTAAGTAATCATGAGAAGATTGTTGAGATGCACGCAGTTTGCATATATAAAAGCAATGGGTAAAGACCACTGATTTCACTGTCCTTTGAGGATATGTATGCTGGTATAAGCGTTGGCATCTACATCTCAAGTCTTGTGCTATGTAAAGATCTCGCGGGGCTTTCGTCTACTCCAAATGTTGCTTTCTTTGTAGAGTTGCCTGTCGTCAGTATGGTCGTAACCTGTGGGCTTATAATGGACTTCTTTGTGCACACGCCCATTCATCTGTTCCCATCACTTCCTCTGATGATGACGCCCTCTA
Source organism: Microtus pennsylvanicus (assembly GCF_037038515.1). Lineage (NCBI taxonomy): Eukaryota > Metazoa > Chordata > Mammalia > Rodentia > Cricetidae > Microtus > Microtus pennsylvanicus. The sequence goes on along the minus strand of NC_134579.1, from coordinate 49,992,132 downwards.
GGTGTGGATGCCTTCTGCTGTCTCCTCTTAGACCTCAAAGCAGCACAAAGTAGTTCAAGTTAGTGTCATAATATTTTTGAAGAACATACCACCAGTTTCTTCCCATATTTAGTTTTCATCTCATTAAAAAATATTTATTTTGTTGGGTGGTGGTGGTTCACACCTTTTATCCCAGCATGTGGGAGGCAGAAGCAGACAGATCTCTGTGAGTTCAAGGCCATCCTGGTCTGCAGAGTGAGTTCCAGGACAGGCTCCAAAGCTACACAAAGAAATCCTGTTTCAAAAAGCCAAAATTTTTGAAAAAATTTTTGAGAAACTGCATTTCTCTTCTGTGAATACTGAATTTGGAAGTGTTTCCAGAATTTTGTAGTTTAATTGTCAGAAAGAAATGACTAACTCATTACTATGACCCAACAAAGCATTAGAAATTGCTCCACATCTTTGTGACACCATTTGTAATGCTTTCTTCTAAGTATCTCACTTTCTTATCCTAGGTTCCAGGAAAACACAGCTAATAGAAAATATCAAGGAGTCAATAAAAAAAAGTTACAAAGAACCGCCTCACACCGCCCTCTTGCTAGTTAGATAACATTAGGTAATGATATCTTAGTTATTGCCTGTGATTTCTCCAATTGGGTGGAAACACAAACACCAATTAGTGCACAAAGATAGTGGAGCCGCAAACAGAATCGCAGTCTTCAGAAGTTAATGTCACCAGTAAGGCTTCACTGCAGAGTTCACTCTTCTTATGAAGATAATGCATTGTTTCAATTGGCATTTTCATGTTGAAGCCTTATGATGGAAGACTTCACTAGGTCCTTATGTAGCTTGATTTTTATTTAAGTTGATGAAGAAATCATACTTGTTTTTGCTCCTTAAGCCAGCATCAATCAAAATACATATAGGTTTTGGACATTAACCAAATAGGTATGCAGCTGAAGATGACATAAAATTAATAAAAGTGAGTGATAGCTGTATTCATGAGTTGTTTTAGCACCAGACTTACAATCTACTGTAGAGAATTAATTAAAGGATATTTCAAAAACATTTGTGGTATGATCTATTATGGAAAGGAAACCTTTCACATAGTGAGGCAATAGGGGAAATTTTAAGCTGTATTTATCTTGTTAATGGATAATTATATACATATTGAAGATATAGTAGACCTACTTATCTACTAGACAATGCCTTTTCTTTGTGCTTATGACAAGGGCACACAAACGCAGGGTGAAATGAATTGAATACATATTATTTCATGTTGTAATTGTATGCATACTTAAAGCTGGTTTTTCTGTATGGTGTTTATGAAAGCAAAGCAAAGCAACCAGCCTGGGATGTAAATGGAGCCTCACTCTAACTTGCATAGGAGCTAAGGGAACCGCCTATGTAGCTAAAGAGTGTGTAGTAGTTTATGTTAAGATTATCACCTTGTGAGTTATTCAAGTAAAATATTTGCTTTATGTGTAATTTGCAAGTTATATTTATTAAAACAAACATGAGCTAAAAGATGATCACAAGCACTACTGCAATATCCGTTCTACTGTTGACTCTGGTTTTGTGGCCTGTCCTTGGTCTATAGGAAATAATACATATGGGCTTAATAATTGGTGTGTGAAATGACTTGAGTCCAGCTTTATTGTGACTGTAGTTGTCTTTCTTCAATGTATCTACTTGAAAACACTATGCAACAAACCAAGAAATCTTTTTTTTTCCTACTGTGGGAGAAAAACTTAAGGACATTGTTTAGAAGACTAAATCTGCAGCAATATTTCTATTATTTAGTAATATTTTCTATATGTAGCACATATTTCTATTATTTAGTACATATTTTCTATAAGTCGCACATATTTCTACTGAAGTATTGACATTGGGCTTTGGGGAAGATTATTTATAAAAGAGTGGGAAACAGTGAAACAGGAGCCCAGGAACTACACAGCATAAGAAAGCAATACCACTTTGGCTGAATCAATGCATTATAACTTTGTTTTCCAGATTTTTACAGCTGTTGCATTATAATAAATATGGATGCCTTGATGCTCTAGTTCACTTTAGGCTGATGTAGACTGGAGTTATGTTCTCTTGGCACTCAATTTCTTTTGTGGCAGACATGGAAAGACTCTGATGTTCCAGTTTTGAAAAAGACCACATTGGGAATGAGCTAAGTGGGTTGGGTATAGGTACTGGCTGGTTTTATGTGTCAACTTGACACAAGCTAGAGTCTTCAGAGTTGAGAAAATATCTCCACAATATCCAGATGTAGGACATGTTCTCAATTAGTGATCAGTTGGGGAGGGCCCAACCCCTGGTGAGTGGTGCGATCCCTGGGATGGTGGTCTTTGGTTCTACAAGGAAGCAGGGTGAACAAGACATGGGAAGCAAGCCAGTAAGCAACAACCATTCAAGATCTCTGCATCAGTACCTGCTTCCAGGATCCTGCCATGTTTACATTCCTGTCCTGATTTGCTTCAATAACGATTGGCTATATGGAAGTGTAAGCTAAATAAACCCTTTTCTCTCAAGCCTGCATTTTGGTCATTGTGTTTTGTCACAGCAATAGAAACCCTAACTAAGATAGGCGGCATATAATGAGAAAAATACATTTTTTTACATCTATCTCTATCTATCTATCTATCTATCTATCTATCTATCTATCTATCTATCTATCTATCTATCTATCATCTATCTATCTATCTATCTATCTATCTATCTATCTATCATCTATCAGTCAATCATCTATTGTCTGTCTGTGGTGGTTTGAATGAAAATGGTCCCCATAGACTCATAGGGAGTGGTGTTATTGGAGGTGTGGTCTTATTGAAGTGGTTTTGACCTTGTTGGAAGAAGTCTGTCATAGAGGGTGGTCTTTGAGGTTTCAGAAGCTCAAGTCAGGTCAAGTATCACACTTTCTTTCCCTGCTACCATTCAATCCAGATGCAGAACTTCAACCACCTCCCGAGCATCATATCTGCCTGCAAGCTACCATGATTCCCTCCATAATGATAATAGACTCAACCTCTGAACTGTAAGCCATCCCCAATTAAATTTTCCCTTATTAGAGTTCTTGTGGGCATGGTGTCTCTTCACAGCAATAAAAAAACCTAACTAAGACACTATCATCTATTTGTTTTCTCTCTCTCTCTATTTATTAAAAAATTTATATTATCATCTATATATCTATCAATTGTCTATCTATCTATCATCTATCTATCTATCTATCTATCTATCTATCTATCTATCTATCTATCATCTATCCATCTACATATGTATGTATGTATCTACCTACCTATATATATAACAATAAATTCACTAATTCATTCTTTTAGTATGTGCATATGTGCCATGGTGCACCTGTGAAAGTCAGAAGAGAACTTAGAGAAGTTGGTCCTTTTCTTTCCCAATGTGGGTTTCTGGAACCAAACTTGGATCAGCTGTCTTCCTGACTCAATAGCCTTTACCTATTGAGTGATAGAATCAATGAAAGCTGAAAGTATGAGTATATGATTAGACAAGTAACCAGAAGTTGACACTAATACTTAATTGGAAGGAGAAATGAAGGAAAAGAAAGTAGAGGAAAGAGGAGAAACAGGAGAAAAGAGAGTGGAATAAGATGCAGCTATAATGATAACCTACTGAGTGAGTTCATTGTTAGTCCTTGCTTCACATGCTTGTCTTCATTTAATGCTCACAATAAACCAGCACAGAATACTATCATCATTTTATAGGTGAGGGAGCCAAATCACAGAGAAAGTAAACAAATTTCTCAAGGTCACAGAGCTAACAAGTGACCATTTTGATAGATAAATAAATCCTATTGATTAAAAACAATATAATAAGTATACTGATTACGATGACAGGTGGAACTAAAGTACCCCTTTTAAATCCATGATATCTATCTATATATCTATCTATATCTACATTTGTATTATATTCCCCAAGTTTTGAGAAGCAGATAATAGGAGTCAGTGGAGAAGCTTTGTTGTTTCCCATGCAGCTTTGCTAGAGAATGTTCTTATCTAAAGTACAATGCAATATTACATTTGTCTAAGTGCTTTGCCAGATACTGAAAATACAGGTAGTGTGAAAATCAGAACAAGGTCAGGTTCCAGGAGTCTGGAAGGTAACCAAAGGCTTAATTTAGAAGCTAGAGCTTTGAAATGCAGGATGAGGAATGAGGATATGAGACCTTTCTGGTTTGGCAGGCAAACAAAGCAAGATGGTAGTTATAAATGCCACAGTTGCAGAATTCCACATAGAGCTATATTAAAAATAAGATGGGTTGGTGAACTGGGAAGGAGGTTTCACTTTTTAGAGGACTTTGAATAGGAATGTGGTCTGTTCCTCCTTGTCACAGCTTTGGAGTATTTTAGGGGAGAACAGAACAATGGATGGGGGGGGGGTCGGTGCATGACGTCATCAGTTGGTGGGACAGTAGGATCATTCTGCCTGGAAAACAAAACAATTTGCAGAAGGCCTTGGGCAGACTTTGAACTAAGAAAATAGATTTAGAAGGTGCTGCAAGCTGTGCCTGAGTTAAAGAACACTCACACAGGTTGATGGCTGAGGGAATACAGAAGGAGCTTTGGGTCAAGAATTGCTTTGTAAGGCATTTTGTTTATTGTTTCTCGTGTGTGTGTGTGTGTGTGTGCGCGCGCGCGCGTACATATTTGTATGGAAGTGTCAGCAGAGTCTAGAACATGGTATTGGATTCCTTGGAGTTCCAAGAGGTTGTAAGCTGCCTGATGTGGGTGCTGGGAACCAAACATGGATTCTCTGGAAGAGTAGTATGGCTCTTAACTGCTAAGTTATCTCTCCAGTCCCTGTTTCTTTTGTTTTAAAATTTTGTTCATTTTGTTTTATGTGCATGAGTCTTTGCCTACACAGGAGGATATAGACACAGTTGTGTTTTGACTCTCAGGACTTTCTGAGTGGTGGGAAAGAAACTGAACGGAGAGAACTTTTAAATTAAGTTAAAGCTGAGATGTGGTGTAAGGGTGTAAAGGGAAATGGAGAGAAAGGCAGGGTGATAGAAAGGGGGCGAAGACAGTCTTTACATGTTTTCACTCATATGCAGAATCCGGGTTTATTTTATTTATTTTAATGTCATATATAATTAAAGCTGAACAGGGAAATTTGGGGAAAGGAATGGGACCACCCGGAGTCAGGAGAGAGAATAACAGGGTAGTGGTGGGGGGTGAATATGGATGAAGCACAATGATACACATGAAAATATCATAGTGAAACTATTATTTTGCTGTTAACTAAAAATCAATATGAAGAGGGAATACAGTGCTTCTCTATAGGGAGAGAAATAAGGATCAGAAAAATCAAGTAATTTGTTTAGTATCACAAAATTAGAGAATGATAGCATAAAGATAAAATTGGGAAAAAATCTTTAAAAAATTATTCTTGAACCCAATTTAAAAAAATGTTCTTTATTATTGAAAATTTAATACATATAATATTTGCCCCCCAATTTCTTCCTTCTAACTCACACCCCTCTCAATTTCATGTCTTTTTTATCTTATATACAACCCAGAACAACATCAAAGAACGCATCCTCTTCTGGCCCCATCAGCTATCAACTGCTAGTACTGAGCTCTATGGTTTACCACCTGCTTGGAATGTTTAAGATCTGAATACAGGGCTGGGGCTTCGACTTAGTGATAGTGCACTTGCCAATCTGTGTAACATTCTGGACTTGACCTAGGTTAACTACACTCCAGTGGAAGGCCATTTATCTATGAAAATATGGGCAGTACAACTTGGACTGGATTGGTGGTGAAAAAAGATGACAAAGAGTGGGGAATGAAATTGAGGGTTTATCTGAAAGGCGTTAGGAGGGAAGAAGACTGTTCAAAGTACAAAATTCTCAAGATCTAACTAAAAATCTGAACACAACTGAACATTGAATAAAAAACAGATCCAACCCAAAGATTGCCTAAAAGAGACTCACAATGATATAACATTTCCACACATACAAAATGACTCAAAGTAACTCAAATAATCTAATATGCTGTCCCTATAATAAACGGTAAGAGTTATCTAAAAAGACCCACTCAGAGGCTCACATCAGTGGTCCTGGCATCCAGGAGACAGAGGCAGAATCACAGCATCAGAGGCTCGAGTCCATCTCGAAGGAGGCTTTGTCTCATAAAATGAATCAAAGAAACCAAACACCAACCTCAAATCTTCATTGGGAATTCTGTCTTTCTGTTACCGGTGGCTAGTCTTTTCTCTCACTTCCTGTTAACACAGAAATTGACATGGACATTATGGTTTTCCTCCAAAATTTGCATTCTATAGGCCTGCCTTTTCAGAATGTGACTGTATTTAGGGAGAAAGCCCTAAAGTAAAGAGGTGATTAGTTTAAATAAGGAAGCAACGTGGGTTCTAGTACAACTTGAGCAATTTTCTAAGTATGAAGAGGAAATTCACAACCTCTTGCATATGGGAATGATCAAATAGGCAGCAAGAGGGAAGCCATCCAAGGTGATCCTCTGAGGAAAACAGCCCTGAACACACCTTTGTTTTGGCCTTCTGGCCGCTGTCACTGTGAAAAATTACACATCTGTTTCTTAAGTCTCTCTGTGTATGATGGTTTGCTACAACAACCTTATCAAGTGATACTCATGTCCAGGAAGTTTAAGCTTCCTGGTGAGTGTCTTGGCAGAGTCATTGTTTCCTCCCAACCTCTCTCATAACTCTCTCTAGAGATGTTTATTAAGTTCCTGTTCCAGAAAATAACCAAATCATAATTTTTTTTATCAAAATTAAATTGCTCAATAACTGATATAGTTTAGCAGCACAGAAAGGATGAGAATGTCCAGATGTTAAGATGTAATACTCAATATTTTCCAACCATTCTTCCTTATGGCAATCACTAGAGATATGTGAACATGAGCTAAATTGTTTAGATTTTTGTGTATTGCATTTTTGGTCTATCCTGTGCCCTTCACCATTCACTGTACCAGACTTGCTGTCAGATTCATGGTGGGGTTTTTATATGAATTTGCCACTCTTAAATATTCCATAATATCTCCTTATGGATAACTTCTAAATGATCTTAAAGAATCCGTTTGCTTGGACTTTTGAGATCCTGGCTTATTTCCCTTTTGTAAATTAAAAAAATATTGATAAACTGTTTATTTAAGATTTTCACACACGCGTACACTATATTGAGATTTCCAGCCTTCCCTCTCTCCCCCTTTTCTATTATTACATTTATTTATTTATTTTCTAGTGGGGCATGTGTGGAAATAAGAGGACAACTTGGGGGAGTCAGTATTCTCCTTGTACTAGTAGGGTCCTTCAGATCACATGCATGTTTTCAGGCTTTGGGGCAAGCACCTTTACACTCTGAGACATCTTATCAGCCTCTCTTTTCAGAAATATTTTTCTTCCTTAAAACTTATGAACATGTTATATTTATGAACAGCTACTAAATACATAAAATAAATGTATATGTAATGACAATTAGTGAAATGAAGAGGCCATGAATTTGAAGGAGAGTGGGGAGGGGTCTATAGGAGATTGCAGGAAGGAAAGGGAAGGGAGAAATGTTGTAATTACAAAAAAGTTTAACAAAAAAACTTTAAAAAGGAAAATCAGATAATTAGGGGAATGGAATAAAAGAACTAAAAAATTAATCTCCAGATTTACGTAAGGTGAACTTGCTTCTATGAAATATGAATAATAGCTTAAAATTCTTATGTATAATTTACTTATTCATTTAGACATACATAATACATGAATAGTTTACTAATTTAGAAATACTTATGAATTTGACTCTGACATTTTAAGAAGAGATTTAGTTCAAGCTATCCATGTGCATCTTTGCCATCAGCACCTTTATAATCCACAGAGGGTTTCCGGGGAGTAGCCACCGAGTGTGAGTATGAATTATGGCTCCAGTTCCCACCACAGCGCCTCATCTTTCTCAGCTCGTAGATTTGCAAATGTTCTCTACACATTATCAGGCTCAACAAGACAGGCTCTCCTAATTCACATTCACATAAATGCTGCAGACGAATTGGGAAAGGTTGCAGAGTTGAAATGGTCATCAATAATATGTGGAGGCAGCATAACTATGCTCACCAAATGTAAACATTCTGAGCTTACACATAAGCTCACTGTATCTAGCTGCTCCCATGGTGAGTATATTTATTGCACCTCTACTCTCTCAGTGCTTGAGGTTTAATCTCTGTCTTGATGCTCTGGATTGCCTTTTGGTAACTTTTGTAAGGGATTCAAATCGCAGTGGTGAATATTTGCAAAGGCATATAGTTGTAGTGAGTGTTTCAGTAGGAGTTTTTCTCTCTTTATAATTGCACCCATGTAAGCACATGCTGGAGGTTGGACTTGGCCCCTTGGACGTGCTGAGGTATACCTTTAGCTCTAGAAAAGCTTTGATTAGAACGATCAGATAATTTGTTAGAAGATCATTTAACTACATAACAGTGATCTAGAAATATCAACCTTTTTCTTTTACGCATTGTAATACTCACTTAAGGTCATTAAGCTGGTGGAGATGACATTGATGTCTTTACTTCTAACTACATCTTTTTGAGATAAGTGCTTTCTAATACCATTGTCTTAGGGTTTACTATTGCTGTGAAGACATGTCCCCACCATGAGATGACTCCTGAGCCCTAAGGATATATGGCTATAGTTGCCCCACTCATGGTTGAGCACTTCCCTGACATTTTTTTCTCTGCCCTTTGACCAGTTGTGTTAATTCATGTCTTTGAAGGCCTCGTAGTTTCTACAGGGTTGGAATGCACCCAAGTACCTCCCAGTTATGTAATCCCCATTAATTTCCATAGGGATGTACACATTTGTATTAATAGCAGCAATAGAGTTTTCCTCTTGCTCAACATCCTCATCTGCATGAACTGAAACTTGTGTTATTGATCTTGGCCATTCTGAAAGGTGTAAGATAGAATCTTGTAGTCTTTTACCAGCCACCCAGACCCAGAGTAACCACACAGAAACTGTATTAAATAAAACACTGCATGACCTATTAACTTGAGCATATTTCTAGCTAACTCTTACATCTTAAATTAACCCATTTCTATTAATCTGTATATTACCATGTGGTTGTGGCCTACTGGTAAGGTTCTGTCTGTCTCCTGCAGTAGCTACTTGGCATCTCTCTTACTCCACCTACTCTTTCACCATATCTCTTCCAGCCTGACTATATTCTGCCCTGTCATTGGCCCAAGCAACTTCTTTATTCACCAATGGCAATAAAACATATTCACAGCATACAAAGGGGAATCCCACATCAGAATCTCAAAGTTGTTTTCATTTGCATTTTCTTGATGACTACGGATGTCCAACATTTCTTTAAGAGCTTCTTAGCCATTTGAGGTTTCTCTGTTGAGAATTCTCTGTTTAGAAATGTATCCCATTATAAAAAATGGATTATTTAGTTTGTTGATGTCTAGTTTCTTCAGTTCTTTATACGTGTTGGATATTAACTCTTTGTCAGTTGTAGGGTTGGAGAAAATCTTTTCCCATTCTGTAGGCTGCCATTTTGTCCTTTTGATGGTGCCATTTGCTTTATAGAAGCTTTTTCGTTTCATGAGGTCCCATTTATTGATTGTTGTTTTTGGTGAACGTGGTATCAGTATTCTGTTCAGGAAGTTGTTTCCTGTGCCAATGTTTTCAAGGCTATTCCCAACTTTTCTATTAGGCTTAGTATGTCTCATTTTATGTTGATGCCTTTGATTCACTTGAACTTCAGTTTTGTGCAGGGTGAGAGACATGGATCTATTTGCATCCGTCTACATGAAGCCATCCAGTTGAGACAGTTGTTGAAAATGATTTCTTTCCTTCAGTGTATATTTCTGGATTTTTTATACAAAGTATACACTTATACAAATTATGATCAGTGTGTCTATTTTATGTCAATGCCATGTGGTTTTGATTACTATAGCTCTATAGTGCAATTTGAATCAGGGATGATGATATCTCCAGCAGGTTTTTTTTTTTGTTCAGTATTGTTTTAGTTATTCTGTTTTTTTTTTTGTTAATCCGTATGACATTGAGCATTTTCTTTTCAGGGTATGTAGAGATTTGTGTTGAAATTTTGTTGAGGACTGCTTTGAATCAGTATATTTTTTTATAGGATAAACATTTTTTAAAGCTATGTTAATCTTATTGATTCATGAGCTTCGGTGATTTTTATATTTTCTGATATCTTCTTCAATTTACTTCTTCAAGGACTAGAAGTTTTTGTTATACAGGTCTTTTACTTGCTTGGTTAGACTTATACCAATATATTTTATATTATTTGAGGGTATTGTGAAAGGTGTTGTTTCCCTGATTTCTTTTTCAGTCCATTTGATATTTGTATAGAGGAGGACTACTGAATTTTGGAGTTAATCCTGTAAAAACACTTTGCTGAAGGTGTTAATCATCTGTAGGAGTTCACTGGTAGAATTTTTCAGATCACTTCTGTATACTATTATATCATTTGCAAATAACAATACTTTGCCTTTTTTCTTTACTATTTGTGTTCTCTTGATTTTCTTCCATTGTCTTATTGCTCTAGCTAAAACATCAAGTACTATTTTAAATAGTTATAGAACGAGTGGACAACCTTTTATTGCTCCCAATTTTAATGGAATTGCTTTGAGTTTCTCCCCCTTGTAATTTGGTGTTGGCTATGAGCCTGCTATAAACTTCCTTTTTCATGTTTAAGTACATTCCTCATATCACTAATCTCTGTAGGACTTTTATGAAGAAGAAGTGTTGGATTTTGTCAATGGCTATTTTGGCATGTAGAGAGATAATCATATTTTTCTCTGTTAGTTTATTTATATGGTGGATTACATTTACTGACTTTTGTATGTTAAACTATCCCTGCATCTCTGGGATAAAGCCTACCTGATCAGGTTGGATGATCTTTTTGATGTGTTCATTTTTGATTCAGTTTGTACGTATTTTACTCAGTATTTTTACAGCTATGTTCATGAGGGAAATTGTTACTCCTTTTTTTGTTGGATCTTTATGTGGTTGGTGTTCTTATCAATTACCATTTTATGTACTATCTACCACAAAAGAAAAAAAACTATGACAGAGTTACAAACAGGATGAAATATTTTTACATTTTCTTTCATGAGTCATGTGTGCTTATGCCAACATGTTATTCTTCCTTATCATCTAACATTCCTTTTTTTTCAGTTTTCTTTCTATGTGTTGTACTACCCACACTTACACCTGTTAACATGCGTACATCACAGGGTAGGATCCACATATGAGGTACAATACATGTTTCTTTTTGAGTTTGGGTCTTCCACAATATCATATTTTCCACATTTTATCCATTCTTTGGTTGATGGACATGTAGGCTGGTTCCATTTTTTTTTGTTACAGCAAATGGAGAAATGATAACATGGCTATATAAATATTTCCATGGTAAGATATAGGGTTTTCTGAGTATATACCCATGAGTGGTACTGATGTTTCATATGGTTGTTCTATTTTTGAGTTTTTGAGAAACCGCAACTGTTTTCCATATAGCGGAATCAATTTGCACTGACATCAGTACTATAGCAGGGTTACTCTTTCCCCACATCATCTTCTCCAACTTTTGTTGTAAAGATAACCCTTCTGATGAGAGTAAGGTGCTATCTCAAAGTAGTTTTAATTTGAATTTCTCTGATGACTGGGGATGTTGATGTTAAATACTTTACAAATTTGTTATTGACCTCTTCCCACTCTTATGTCTAAGTTTTTCAAATTAAACACATATAAGGTTCAAAGAATCAATAGTTCTCACAAGGTTTCTCTACCTACTTCTTATAAACTCTTTGGAATGTGTTTCTGTACCTCTAAGTAACACAAGTTCTAGTGCCCCTTCCTGGCTTATTAGTCTAAAATATCATCTGCTCAGTTCCAACTGTGGAATTTTCCGATTCACTTCCTTATCCCAGTGTCCCTTCTCACTGCAGAAGTGCCACTTCTCAGCACATATCCCCTAGACAAAGTTAAAAGTGATGGAGTGGAGACCACAAAGCGTCTTGAACATTTGCTTTCTATACACAATGTTTTTGTTTCCCCTGAAGGCCATAATTGCTTCAATAGTCTCTCGGGATGTTGAGGTGTGTCTAGGGACCCTTCAACCTTATCTTCCTGGAGAACTCATTTTCTGAAACACCCCATGACCCGCTCTAATCCCTGTTGTTTTTCTTCTTTGCTGGGGTATATCTGCATCAGAAGGTCTTACCACCATCACTGAAAATTGTACTTTTCTTTCCTCTGAGTGTACACGGTCCTCTCAGCTTCTCATCTTTCTGTTTGCCTACTTATGTGCTCTATTTGCTGGAAGCCCATTCTCATCTGGATTCGCTAGGCAGGAAATCTGCAAAGAAATTCCGAACATCCCAATTGACCTTTCCCTTCACACTTAATTTTGATGTTGGGTTGATGTACGCACACCCCCTTAGGATTTCAGTTATCACACCAGGTCTTTAAAGCTCTGGTTGTGGCTCTAGAAGTGTGATGGTGTTTTGATTGGCATAACTTGTTTCTTAGTTTTTCATTTCAGTGATGGTGTATTCAGTTTAAGGAACTCTTTCTAAATGGCAATGCTTGTGATCCCATTGTTTCTATTTGTGTGCATGCAGTAGCTTATTTTTTTTATCAAATATAATAATAATTTTTGTATTTTCTGCTTCTTGAACAGTAGGCATTCTTTCTTCTAAGTTCTTTTATTGTTTATTATTATTATTATAATTATTATTTTGTAGTGCTTGGGATCAAACCCAGGCCCCTACATGCAAGGAAACACTACTCCTGGACTGTATCTAGCCTTTCCCCCTGTTTATGGACATGGGATCTCACTATATAGCCAGGATGGCCTCATATTCATAGCCCTCCTACCCCTGACTCCTGAGTCACCGGTCAACCTATTTTTAAAGATTTACAGAGACATCAACAGTGTTTTCTCCTTTTCCTTAGAGAATAAAGGTCTTAAAAAGCTAGTTTGAAGGTGAAAAAATGACCATGCAAGATGCTCTGTGGTTTTAATATATGATGAAGAGGCCGGGCATGGCTTATTATATGTGTGCCTCTTATGTTAATATTTTCCAGATCTTTTGACTTAATTCTATTTTCTGAAGATGACACTTCAAATATCTTTCTTGAAAAAGAAGGTCCATCAGCCACCAACATTCTGATTTTGGTTTTCTTTTTCAAGACAGGGTTTCTCTGTAGCTTTGGAGTCTGTGCTGGAACTCTCTCTGTAGATCAGGCTGCCCTCGAACTCACAGAGATCCACCTGCCTCTGCCTGCCTCTGCCTCCCGGGTTCTGGGACTGAAGGTGTGCACCACCGCTGCCTGGTTCCACCAGAATCCTGAAGTCTACATGGGGAACTTGCACTGAGATCTGCTTATCACAAATCCCTCAGCACTCGTGGAGGCATGCACAGGGCCTCGACAGGTCTGCATTGATGAGGTCCCAATGCTGAGAGAAGAACTGAACACATGCTGTCATCCTTAACCCAGAAACCATCTCCAGTTGATAAGTGATTGCAAAGGAAGTGAGTTTTCTTCAATAAAGTCTCACTGTGTATAGAAGTCCCACTTAATGGCAGGCCCCATGTTCAGTAGTAGATGACCAACACTTAAAAAAGAGTAAATGGTATTTTTCATGGTTCTTTGTTTCATAATGCTTTGTCTGGGCATTTTTTTAAACCTTCAGATCTTTTGCTTATATATTATGGTTTCTGATTTTGTTTTCATGAGTTTTCTGTGTATGCAAATGTGTGTGTCTCTATATGTTTCTTGTGCTTTTCCTTTGGCTTTTTCCTGTTTCTTTTGTCCTTTTCTAGTTTGTTTTTATCTTATCTTCTTTTTATTAATTATTATTAATTTAGATGCCTACTTTTATAATAATGATGGAGAGAGAAAGAAGGGTGTGAACTTGGGTGGGTGGATGAGTGGGAAGGCTCTGGAGGAGTTGACAGAGAGGAAACCATAATTAGAATATAATGTATAAAAATACTTATTTTCAATAAAAAAATTCCTCCAAACAATACTCCTTATTTTGATTCCCTTTCTTATCTCCATTTCTAGTGTGAACTTGTCCTTTTAATCCCTGAGAAGTTTGTGATTTCTGCCAAAGGAATAGTTTGTGTATTTTGGCCTTACCCCTAAGCTTTAGGATTCAGTTTCTCAGGTAGTTTTGTCATTGCTATGAGAAGATCTTTGTTATTGTTGCCGCCTCCCAATCTGCGCTGACGCCTCCGTCTGGCTGTTTGAGTGAGGTTTGAGGGTAAAGCAAGGGTGTGCCTCTGATACCTACAAGCGTCAATATTTGCTTCTGATCCACTGTACTCTCATCATTTTATACATATTTGCATACGCTTTCAAGTTGTTTTGAAAATCATGGCTGCAGCGCCTTGAAATGTGTCTGCCAAAGTCCAGATGTAAGAGTGCTCAGGGGAGTGCTGCAGGGAGGTGCTTTGAAGTCTCAGTAGGTAGAGCCGAAAGGGGACTCGACTTTCCTAAGCTGCGAATGTAACAAATCATTGCTCCTCATAAAGTTTATTAGATGCCTAAGCTAGTTCACGGCTGAAGGTAAGAAGCAATATAAGATGAAATGAAGAAACCTTGCCTACCTTGGCTAAAGTCCCGAATTCGTAGGGAATATTTTTCAGCCAATGGTCTTTGAGAGGCTGGACCAGGTTGAGGCGTGGCATTGGGGGTACCAAAGAGCTGAGGTCCCGCCTGCTGGCCCCTCTCTTTCCGTGCTCCACACCTAGATGTTGGACCCCGGTCCTTTTCCGCGGGTTTCCTTTTTTAATAAAGAAAAGCCTTAGTATACTCTATTCGGAGTTAGGTTGGAATTATTTGACTCACATTCCCGCAGTTTGACCCGTTCTGCATCACCAAATGTGTCTAAATGCTTCATAATACTATGCAATCTTTTAGTGCATCATTCATGCATTATGAGTTTTACTGTACTGTTTTTATTAATTCTTTGAAAATGTCCATACCTTATATTTTGATCACATTCGTCTTCTCTTCCTAACTTCTCCCAGATACACCTCCTTATTCCTCTAACTTTATTCCCATTTACAAAAAAGAAACCCTCACCAAGTAAAATTTGTGATACACATGCACTCATGGGATTGGGGCTATTCACTGCGGTGGGGTTGACCTACCTGGGACCTCCTCACCCTTAAGGAAGTTATCAAATGTCATGGTTAGAGTTAGGGGTGCTGGCTCAGGAACTCCTGGAATGTTGACTGGCTTGATCTTGTCCAAGGAACCGCAGCTGCCCTGAGCTCATGAGTGCAGCAGCCCTGTCATGTCCGGAAGACACTGTTTGTTCTGGTCCTCCCCGACCTCTGGCTCTTCCTGTCTTTCTTGTGCGATGGCTCCTGAGCCTTATGGAGGGATTGATATAGTTGCCCCACTCATGGCTGAGCACTTCCCTGACATTTTTCTCTGCCCTTTGACCGGCTGTGTTAACTCAATTCTTCAAAGGCCACCTAGTTTCCACGAAGTTGAAACCAAGTATCTCCCAGTTACATATCCCCAACTAGCCACCTTTTCTGCTTAGTCCAAAGTGTGCACAAGTCCAGCGGGGCAGCTCATCTGTGTTAGACTCATAGAATGTTGACCTTCCCGCTGGAGGCAGTCTAGTAAGGGAGCTTGAAAACCAGTCTAGGCTTGACGGGGCTTGAAGTGTTTCACATTTCAATAGTAACTTCACAGCAGCAAGAACCTGGTTGTGTCAGAAAATGTCGCGAATTTTACTGATCTACAAAACAAAAGGAAACACAACAGAAAACCCCACAAAAGCCCTTGCGGTGCTCAGACCAGCAAGCAGAGAGGTCTTACAGCTCTCCCTGCATTCTGTTTGGAGAAAAAAGCATAGGCGCTTTAAATTAATACTTTCCATCTGTGCCGTGGTGTGTTCATTGTTCTGAGGCGTATCAGGGTCCATCAGGTGTTAGGAAATCTCCTAGGGATATTCTGTATTCAAAGGAAAATAGTATCTCTGAGTGGTTAGTCTTGAAGTATGCTAACACTCTTCTGATTTGGTTTGATCTGAGATAATGTATTCAAAAGGTATTTTTAGGCAGAAAGTACCAGGCAATTTTCTAACTGAATTTTGACACATCCTCTCCTTATCCACAGCAAGAAAAGTTATTTAAAAGTTATGCCACTTAGGTTTAGGTTTCAATCAATTCCTGAAATTCCATTTTTAAGAAATGGTGATCTGGACTCCCATTGTTCCCAGAATAATCTGTTTGGAGATGCGTTAAAAAGGCAGGGAACAAACACCGAGACTTTTAGATGTCCTTTCCCCTCAGGTGTGCAGTTTAGGGTGAAAGGATTTTTTAGTTTTGCAAGTACATAGGAGGTACATCCAGGTACATTTTAATCATGTAAGATTTTGCTACATTTCTTTAGACAGTAATCAGTCAACAGACAATTGCTGCCAGTGGCTGTTTGTACACATGAAAATCAAAAACTGTGCTTGTGCCCCATGTGTTGATTAGATGCTGGAAACCTGGAATAGTATCTTTTCTTTACTGAATTTTTGTGCTTATGATTGAAAGGTACCATATTATATTTCAAAGCAAAGGCAGCCCTTTAGGGATTACTTGTGTAATTTACGTGATCGTAAAATGGTACTAGGAACATTCACTAGATAAGCAGTTACCCTGGCAAAAACTACAGATGAAGGAATTAATTAGTATGAATGCATATATTACCTTAATTATTAAGACATGTCTGTGGTGTAGCTGTCAACAGAAACTACCTTATAACTGCTTAAAACTCAGAATATTGGGGTTGATTTTATCTGGTTATAAATTACATAGGTGAAAATGAATTATTTTTGCATATAATTCAGTGTATTCTACCAAATACACATATCCTAGTCCTCACATGGACTATTTTCTTGTCCCGCAGAGTTACCCCATAGACTAACCTCCTTCCTTGGCCTCTGCTTACCAGTTGTCTATTTTCTACATCCCACCAGACAACTGGAATTACCGAGCATCAAGTCATTTCTTTTCTTCATTTCACACATTTGAGATTCACCTATGCTCATGTAATTATTAGCACTTTTTCTTTATTGTTGGCTGACATTCCTCTGTAGGACGCACCACAATTTCCTTATCCATTCACAAGTGGACTGCCATAAGAGTTCTTTCCAGCATATTATGAACAAACCTAGAATAAAGTCATTGTGTGTGTGTGTGTGTGTGTGTGTGTGTGTGTGTGTGTGTGAGCATAACAGGTTTTATTCTATTGAGTAAATGTCTCTAGAACAGATGGGTCATAGAATAAGTATGTCCTCCCAGAATATGTATCACTAAGCATGTCCATTGGCTTTTGCAGCTCAAGTATATGTAAATTGGGGCTGTTCCACATCCTCACCAACACCGACTGTGTATTTGTCCAGTCTTGTTGCTATTAATAACACAGGTTGGTCATGAATCTGTGGTTCTCCTGTTTCAGCCTTTAAGATCCTGGGATAGCAGATATACGACCGTGTTGGACCATCAGTTATTATACTTGGTTCCTTGTGGTATCTGAATTAAGTTTCAACTTTCATTCTGTGATTACAAATGATGTTGAACATCACTATTCTGCTTACTAACCATCTAAATCTCTTCTTGTAATGTGTCTGTTCAAATATTTTGCCAGTTTTAGTAGTTTAAGTCATCTTAATGAGCTAAGAAGTTCTTTAGATATTCCACAGGTCAGCCTTTTATGAGGTGCATATTTATACAGTCTGTAGTTTGTGGCCCCTTCCTTCCTTCCTTCCTTCCTTCCTTCCTTCCTTCCTTCCTTCCTCCCTCCCTCCCTCCCTCCCTCCCTCCCTCCCTCCCTCCCTCCCTTCCTTCCTTCCTTCCTTCCTTCCTTCCTTCCTTCCTTCCTTCCTGATGTGGAATTTCCCTCTGTATGCTGTGATTACTATTAATGAATAAAAAACTGTTTTGAGCCTATAGCACAGCAGGGCAGGGCAGAGCAGAGCTAGGTGGGGAGGACTGGACTGAATGCTGTGAGAAAGAAAGGCAGAGTCAGAGTGAAGCCATGGAGCGGATGGAGACAGTCGCTGGGAACTTTACCTGGTAAGCCACAGTCATGTGGCGAGATACAGATTAATAGAAATGGGTTAAATTAATATAAGAGTTAGCCAAAAGAAGCTAGAGCTAATGTGCTAAGCAGTGATTTAATTAATACAGTTTTGGTGTGATTATTTCGGGTCTAAGCTAGCCAGGCGTCTGGGAACCAACAAGTGGCATTTCCTCCAACACCTTCCTTTGTTCCTTCCTTTCTTTTTTGCTTGTTGCTCTCTATTTCAGTTTTTACCTGGATTTTTATTCATCATTACATACTTAGATATTTTTTTACAAACTTAACCCTCTTTTAGATCAAATTTAAATCTTGACTTAATCCAGATTTAAATCAAGATATATTTGTAGACAATTTCCTGTATCACTAAATACTAGTTTATATTTTCTACATTGTAAACAGGATACTTCATGTTGTATTCTTCTACTAAGCAGCTTTATAATTAACATATACATCAATTGTACCTGTTAAGGAAATTCAGGATAACATTTGCACGCATGTATATAGTGTGCCTTCTAACCTCTCATGTTCCGCCTCTATCCCACTCATTCTGCACCCCTCCTCATTCCTAGTAATTTGTTTTTCTCTGAGGTTGACTATTGAAGAATGAGAAGTTTCCATTTCAATAAATAATAATTTATCAAGTTTCAAACTTAATTTTAATTATCTCTGTGTGTGTTTATTGTGGTCAGAAGCCGGCTTGTGGAAGTGACATTTTTCCTCTGCTGTGGTTCCAAGCAATAGATCTCAGATCGTCATGTTTGGCAGGGAGTGTCTTTACCCACTGAGTGATCTCCCCAGGCATTCATTTAATTCTTCTAAGTGTTTCCATTGGAGTTTGTATCTTTTGTCTGCTCCATAAACAAAATTAATCTAAATGAAGGTTACTACCAACATTTCATTTTTAGATGTCCTATGGTTTTAGATTTTCTGCTTAGATTATAAGCTATTCTAGACTACAAATTGCGTAAGATAACAGGTTAGCTCTCTCTGTGTTTTTCTGCTGTGCTGACATTCAAATTCAGTTTTTTTTGCAGTTAATAAAAAATAGGTTTGTTATGGCTTTTCACACCACACACACACATTTTTTATCATCCCCATTTCTCTAATCTATACTTCCTCCCATGTTATTAGTTTCCCTTCTCTCTCTAAACAAGTGGCTCCCAAATCCTAATGCTTTGACCCTTAATACAGCTCCTCATATTGTGGTGACCCCCAACCATAAAATTATTTTTGTCACTACTTCATAACTGTAATCTTGCTATGGTTATGAATTTTTATATAAATGTTTTCCAATGGTCTTAGATGACCCCTGTAAAAGAGTCATTGGCCCCTCAAAGGGGTCATCATCCACAGGTTGAGAATCACTGCTTTAAACTGTACCCATTTCTGCATTTAGGTCACATGCATTACCCTCTCTTTTCCATCTCTGTTTTCCTTTCCCTTAAGTCCCGTGCCCTCTCATGGCCCTATTTTTACATTCATAATTTATAGCAGCACACATATAAATTTAAGTCTAGATGTGGTGGATGATGGATGCACCTTGAGATAGGGTAGTCCTGATGAACAAGTTCACAGGTGTCGGGGAGTCCCGTGTGCTTTCCTAACTGAGCGTCCCATACACACATGAAAGTGCAGGCTGCAATGCAAACGCTACAGAACAAAGCTGGGTCCAGACCATGAAATGCTGTCATACTCCTGGGTTTGTCTAGATGTTTATTCTCTTATTATATGAGTTAGGTTTTCTTTAATGTTTCTGCTTGTCTGTTACAGCTCAAATAAGTAGTTTTAAAAAAGTTTTATGAAGAGGAGATTCATTTCATTCATAGTTTCAGAACCTAAAATTCCAAAATCACGAAGCTTCCAATAAGGACCCAATATCAGACAGCAGGAATATGGGTCAGAGAGACAGATTACATAATCAAACGGACCCAGAGACATTGAGTCCCACAGACTTTTCTAAAAGCTTGCCCCAAGTTGGTGCAGGGATGTCCCAATATTATTCACCTCTTTCATTAACAACCATATTATTAGTTCTTTGAGAACGGAATGCACACAATGTGTTTTGACCTATTTACCCCCACTCTTCCCTCTAATTTTTCCAGATCTGCCTCCACCTCCCCACCCATTTCCAACTTTATTTGATCTTTTTCTTTTATAACCTACCAAGTTTGATTTGTGTTGCCCGTATACTCATGAATGTGGGACCATCTACTGGAGTGTGGTTAACCTCCCAGGGGCCACATTCTTAAAGAAAATGAACTTTTCCCCTCCCAGAAGCCATCAGCTGTCAATAGCTCCTCAGTCAGGGGTGGGGGCTCATGAGCCCTACTCTCTCTATGCTAGAATGTGGACTGGTTTAGTCTTGTGCAGCTCTTGTGTAGGCAATCACAGCTGCTGTGAGCTCCAGAGAGCAATGGGCCTGTCATGCTCAGAGACATTGTTTTACTCTGGTTCTCACCTTGGGGTCTTACAATCTTTCCCTCCTGTCTTCCATAACAGTACCTGAGCCTCAGGAGAAGGGGAGGTAGTATAGAATTCCCATTTATGTCTAAGTACTGCACAGAACACTTATTTTATGCACTTTGATCAGTTAATTATGTGCTCTTAGGGCTATAGCTTAACCCTTCTGACCTTAGTATCTCCAAAAAGAAAGTGGAGATAAAAATTGTATTTGTCTTATAGGGTTCTTAAAGAGATTAGAAAGATAAGATGGGCAAAGCACCAAACCATTCAAGATTGATATGAAACTTGTTCTTCCAGTTCATTTTTAGCCCCCAGCTCATCTATGCACAGAGTTTAATGGAATCCCTCAACATTAGGGTCTGTTGTCTTATTTGTTCTTTCGGAGCAGACGAATTCCAGTACAAATATTAAATCACCTTTTGCCTATTAATTCTGGATGAGGTTCTTCTAATTCAGTTGTTTAAAAAGACATCAAAAATGACTAATGGAAAATGACTGAACTCACATCATGGAATTAATTATGTACAGATGACTAAGCATTTCACTTGTGCACAAACACAATTACAAATGATAGCCAGGTAAATATATGTCACCTTCAATGTTTATCACTAACTTGTTTCCAGAGGTTTTTGAAAAAACGCTCCATGGATACTGTTAAGGTATTGTCCCTGGGATCTTCATTCATGTTTGCTTTCTTCCTGTGCTGTTCGATGATGGTCATTGATCCACTTCCATGTTCCATGCTGGGCAGTAGCTGCCGAACAAGCTGCTTCATGTCTTCTTTGTCACTCCCCTTATTTAAGACTGATGCACTGATCCCAAGGATGTCTAAGTGCCTGCCTACATTTCTATGACACTCACAATGCTGATACTATTATAGATACTCCAGCAGTTAATCCCAGGGTTTTGCAAATATGGTTGCCAGTTACAAAGTGTAGTCTTTATTGACTCCTGAGTAGTAATGATCTTAATAGAAGCTCTTGGACAAGCCAAGCCATGTAATTTACAAGGCTGAGTGCAAAGTGAACACGGACGGATGTTTGCTCAAACAACCCTAATGTTCTCAAGACAGTGACAAAAGAGCCCAAAACATCCGTGGAGTCTGTTTCAGTGTGGAGCCTGTGCATCTGCAAGTTGCATTCTTGAGCTTTTTCATGTTTTGCTTAAAATGTGTTCTACATAACTCAATCATCCATTTCTCTGATGCAAGAATACATCCCCTTTCTGCCATCTTCACAACCTTAGCAATAGCATAGAATTCACTATCCATGTGCTGTCCTCATAGTTCTGGTGGCTCAATTGTTGTATAGCTGGTACTTGTAGACTTCCAGATTTCTAATAGAGGCAAGGTAAGCCTCGGGTTACTCATGATAAATGTTTACTGACCAGAAATATGTACATGGTTAGCTGTACACAAAGAAGCATAAAGGAGTTGTGCGTTGGGGTGCACAAGTCTGTGATCACAATGCATAGAGAGTTGAAGCAGGAAGATCACAAGTTTAAGATCATACTTGGTTACATGAAGAGCTTGAGTCCAGCATGTGTTACATAAGAGCCTGTATTAAGAATAAAGAAAAAGGAAGGAAGGAATACAGAGAGATAGAGAGAAAGAAAGAACGAAAGGAAGGAAGGAAGAAAAGAAAGAGAAAGAAAGAGAAAGCTAAAGGTATATGTTTCCATACTTCACGGACTACTTTCAGATATCGTGTTCTAACTGCTGTTTGACTTTAAGTAGTTTTTCTTTCTTACTATCCTATAATTTTCTTGTCAGGAGAGGTGAAAGAATAGTTAAGATAGTAAAGCTGATGCAGTGAGAATCAAATACATTTTGCTATCAGGGACAATATTTGACACATAGTAAGTACTCAAAACTTTTGTTATTTCTCTTGGTTTCTATATTTGGGCCAGGGAAAAACATGTAACATCCACACTCTTGACTTTTATGACCAAAAATTGGATCAATATAGGCTATCTGTCCTAGTATAATCTGACATTTTGCTTGTCATACACAAAGCTATAACTATCAGCCCTGGATATACTTCAAGATTAGAGTTTATAAAATGCACATATTTGCTGACTTAGCAGTTGGTGGGCTCCCAGGTGTAAAAGTGTGTGTCTATGTGTTGGGGATGGAAGGTAAATGAGTGCATCCGCTCCTTCCTTCCCTCCCTTCCCGTTTCTTTTATTTCATTCTTTTTTTCCCTCTAATATCTGTTCCTATTCTGGAGGTCAAAGCCAGTAGATGTCTTCCAAGAAACTCAGCGCCCTGCAGAAGAGTAATAAGAAAAGTGGATGTATTTAAAATGTGATAATCTGGAAGAACACAAATGTGAGATTAACAAAGATCTAACCTCTGCTTTGAGACTCTGGGCTACTTTCTTGGGGAAGGTAACATCTGAGCAAGTACTGCAAAGACAACTGCGAACATAGCAGGAAAAGCATCTTGCAGATGGAAGGGGTATCAGGCAAAGTGAACATTTAGGGCTTTCTCTTCAAGTTCCACCAGCAGTTTGTATATAGAACAGAAAATTGAAGGCTGGTGATTGTGATTTGATTCATAGAGAATGTGGACAAGGAAGCAGTGAACTATGAGAGTCAGGTTTTTAATTTCTCCCTGTCTGTCATTCTGACCATGCTTGTACCCCAGCATCTCAGCCATCCTGGGAAACTTTGCATTTTGTCTTTACTTCTTTATGGAAGAAGGTAACCCTGTGGCTTTCATGTTTTTTTTTTTTGGTTATGCTAATTCTAAGAGGAGCCTGACAACATCCTGGGGCCTTATTCTGATACTGAGTATCTTTTTAATGTGGATGAATCTTTTCCACATGGGGATGCATTCTTTACATTGCATTTCCAGGTAAATTTTTTTTGCTTCTCCCTGTCCCAATCCCCATCCCTGGCAACCTGGTTGTGTAGGGGATAACCTGAGATGTTCAGTTCAGATACCTTAATCAGAACACTGACATTATGATTCCAAAATCACATTTCTTTTTAATTAGTTATAACTTAGTTCATTTTTGGGGCAACTCTTCCAACCCATTTTTTTTTGTTCTTTATCAGGTAGACGTGTGTAAGGAACTAGATATCTTTGTTATTTTCTCTTCCCTCCTTTAATGCCATGCTCATCTTTGCAGGAAGAGAGCTATATACCCCTTCCCTTGGAATCTGGGGTGCTATGGGATGATCTGAATGTTCTGGGACTGCTGACTCCAAGCTGTACATGTACTAGTAACCTCTGATCTACTTCCTCAGAAGACTTTAGTGAGATGCCTTCAAAAACCTGTACCATGCTAGAAGCCACAGAGGCCTTGAGACACATTGTGTTTATCCCTAAGTAAGCTCGCACTATATGATCAGCTCCAGCTGCTGGTGTGTATTTTTTCCTGTAAAGGAAGTCTGATTTCCAATCAGAATGCAGTTGTTTATACCCCCTATCATTTGTGCCATTATTGCATCCTGGGCACAGCTTATCACACCAGTCTTTATTATAGTTAACAGAATGACACCTATTAATCAATTTAATTGTTAGTCTGAATACTTTGAGGGTTTTAATCTTCTAAATCTAGGTGGAAACATTGATTACATAAAAATATCTCTTTATATCTGTGGTACTTCCTCATGTCTAGTGAAAGAAATCATTCAAATCTGGTTTTATGAGTGGCCTGGCTGTGATAATCATGAGTGTATAATTATGTTTTATGAATGGCCTGGATATTATGATCTTTAAAACTTCACCAGTCATTGTAAATCTACACTTGGCTATTTGTGTGACTAACTCAATTTTAGATCTCTTTGATGTAGTAGAATTCCCCCCTCTGAGCACCTTCTTATTTCTAGGAATAGAAAGCACAAGGCTGCACTGCTTAGGCAAAGCACCAGATTCCAGAGAGGAAACATTGGATACTCCCAGGTGAAGCCACTCTATTTTGTCATTCTATTGATGGTTAGCCATAATCGAATAAGTCACTATATCTCATTAAGCCCATGCATCCCCATGAATAGAATAAATTTCCATCTTGTGCTAGCATTGTAGGTCAACAATACATACTTCAACTTTCAAAAATTTATATGCAGAGTGCCTATATGATTTATAGATGATTTAAGTACTGTACGTGAAGCATTTTGGTAAAACACAAATTTCTGTATCACTGCCATGTGAGCATCTATATTTATATCCAAACACAGAAGGTTTAATTTGGGATGTATTTCAGAAACATTTCAATATCTAATGATTTTTTGAAACTGTTTTTAATTACTCAGTATCATAGAATTCAAACAAAAACAACAAAATAAGCACATCAAAACATGTTTGACTTAAATAAAAATAGCAGGCAGCTGGAGAAACAGGCAGACTTTGCAAAATAGGCCGTATGAATCAGACTTTACATATTTATAGCTGAGTAGCTCCAGCAATGTTGGCAGTTAGTGCAGTGGCAATGGGAGAGAAGCTGTCTCAAAGGCTTGTTGCTATTGGACAAAAGGAAAAACAGTCAGAAAACCACGTTTTACTTTATATTTATTTTTGTTTTGCCAAGTTTTCCAGGAGAGTAAGACATTCATTTACTTCGTATCTGGGGTAACTCTAACCAAGGAAGTGAAAGATCTATTTGACAAGGACTTTAAGTCTTTGAAGAAAGAAATTGAAGAGGACACCAGAAAATGGAAGGATCTCTCTTGCTCTTGGATTGGGAAGATCAACATAGTAAAAATGGTAATTCTACCAAAAGCAATCTATAGATTCAATGCAATCCCCATCAAAATCCCATCAAATTCTTCATTTTTCATTAAATTCCTTGAATTTAATGAAAATAAAGAGACAACATACTCAAACCTATGGTACATGATGAAAGCAGTGCTAAGAGGAAAGTTCATAGCACTAAATGCCCACTTAAAGAAAACAGACAAAGCATACATTGGGGACTTAACAGCACACCTGAAAGCTTTAGAAAAAAAAGAAGCAGACACGCCCAGGAGGAGTAGAAGACTGGAAATAATCAAATTGAGGGCAGAAATCAACAAAATAGAAACACAGAAAACAGTCCAAAGAATCAATGAAACAAAAAGTTGGTTCTTGGAGAAAATCAACAAGATCGACAAACCCCTATCCAAACTAATTAAATAGCAGAGAGAGAACACGCAAATAAATAAGATCAGAAATGAAAAGGGGGACATAACCACAGACACAGAGGAAATTCAGAGAATCATTAAATCTTACTACAAAAGCCTGTATGCCACAAAACTGAAAATGCAAAAGAAATGGACACTTTTTAAGATAATTACCATATACCAAAGCTAAACCAAGACCAGATGAATAATCTAAATAGACCTGTTAGTCACGAAGAACTAGAAACTGTTATCAAAAATCTCCCTTCCAAAAAAAAGCCCAGGACCAGATGGTTTCAATGCAGAATTCTACCAGAACTTCCAAGATGAGCTAATACCTATACTCCTTAATGTATTTCACAATATAGAAACAGAAGAGTCATTGCCAAATTTCTTTTATGAAGCTACAATTACCCTGATACCAAAACCACACAAAGACTCAACCAAGAAAGAGAATTACAGGCCTATCTCACTCATGAATATCGACGCAAAAATTTTCAATAAAATACTGGCAAACCCGAATCCAAGAACACATTAAAAAATTATCCATTATGATCAAGTAGGCTTCATCCCAGAGATGCAGGGCTGATTCAACATATGCAAATCTATTAATGTAATCCACCATATAAATAAACTGAAAGAAAAAACCATATGATCATTTCATTAGATGCTGAAAAAGCATTCAACAAAATTCAACACCCCTTTATGATAAAAGTCTTGGAGAGATTAGGGATACAAGGGTCATACCTAAATATAATAAAAGCTATTTACAGCAAGCCGACAGCTAACATTAAATTAAATGGAAAAAAACTGAAAGCCATCCCACTAAAATCAGGAACACGACATGGCTGTCCACTCTAACCATACCTCTTCAATATAGAATCAAACAGAAGATCCTGACATTAACCCACAAACCTATAAACACCTGATTTTCAATAAAGGAGCTAAAATTATACAATGGAAAAAAGAGAGCATCTTCAACAAATGGTGCTGGCAAAACTGTCAACCTGTAGAAGAATGAAAATAGATCCATTCTATCACCATGCACAAAACTCAAGTCCAAATGGATTAAAGACCTCAAAATCAGTCTGAACACACTGAACCTGATAGAAGAGAAAGTGGGAAGTACTCTACAACACATGGGCACAGGAGACCACTTCCTACGTATAACCCCAGCAGCACAGACATTAAGGACAACATTGAATAAATGAACCCCCTGAGACTGAGAAGCTTCTGTAAAGCAAAGGACACTGTCACTAAGACCAAAACGCAACCCACTGACTGGGAGAAGATCTTCACCAACTCCACAACTGACAAAGGTCTGATCTCCAAAATATATAAAGAACTCAAGAAACTAGACCGTAAAAGGCTAATCAACCCAACTATAAAATGGGGCACTGAGCTGAAAAGAGAATTCTCAAGAAAAGAAGTTCAAATGGCCAAAAGACACTTAACGTCATGCTCAACTTAGTGATCAGGGAAAAGCAAATCAAGACAACTTTAAGATACCATCTTACACCTGTCAGAATGGCTAAAATCAAAAACACCAATGATAGCCTTTGCTGGAGAGGTTGTGGAGAAAGGGGTACACTCATCCATTGCTGGTGGGAATGCAAACTTTTGCAACCACTTTGGAAAGCAGTGTGTCAGTTTCTCAGGAAATTTGGGATCAACCTACCCCTGGACCCAGCAATACCACTCTTGGGAATATACCCAAGAGAGGCCTTATCGTACAACAAATGTATATGCTCTACGATGTTCATAGCAGCATTGTTTGTAATAGCCAGAACCTGGAAACGACCTAGGTGCCCTTCAATGGAAGAATGGATGAAGAAAGTATGGAATATATACATATTAGAGTACTACTCAGCAGTAAAAAGCAAGGACTTCTTGAATTTTGCATGCAAGTGGAAAGAAACAGAAAACACTGTCTTGAGTGAGGTAAGCCAGACCCAAAAAGAGGAACATGGGATGTACTCACTCATATTTGGTTTCTAGCCATAAATAAAGGACATTTAGCCTATAATTAGTGATCCTAGAGAAGCTAAATAAGAAGGTGAACCCAAAGAAAAACATGTAGACATCCTCCTGGATATTAACCTTCATCAGGTGATGAAAGGAGACAGAGACAGAGACCCACATTGGAGCACCGGACTGAAATCTCAAGGTCCAAATCAGGAGCACAAGGAGAGAGAGCACGAGCAAGGAACTCAGGACCGCGACGGGTGCACCCACACATTGAGACAATGGGGATGTTCTATGGGGAACTCACCAAGGCCAGCTGGCCTGGATCTGAAAAAGCCTGGGATAAAACCGGACTCTCTGAACATAGCGGACAATGAGGACTACTGAAAACTCAAGAACAATGGCAATGGGTTTTTGATCCTACTGCACGTACTGGCTTGGTGTGAGCCTAGGCAGTTTGGATGCTCACCTTACTAGACCTGGATGGAGGTGGGTGGTCCTTGGACTTCCCACAGGGCAGGGAACCACTTTTGCTCTTTGGGCTGACGAGGGAGGCGGAATTTATTGGGGGAGGGGGAGGGAAATGGGAGGCAGTGGCGGGGAAGAGACAGAAATCTTTAATAAATAAATAAATTAAAAAAAGAAATCTCATATATAATATATTTGCAGTATATACCAGAGAATTAATAGCAATCAGTTGGTCCCATCTGAAAGAACTATGAAATAGACCAATTCCTGAATACTAGAAGGAATCCTGTGCACATGGCTTCTTTTGGTTGATGTATGAATCTAGGTTGTGTTTTCTCACCAAAAGGGATGAGGAAATAAATGTAAAAATTCTTACTTCCCTCTTTTTTTAGTTAATGTTCTATTGTTCTGAAGAGAAACCATGACCAATCCAACAACATATAAAAGAAAACATTAAATCGGTGACTACTTACAGTTTCAGGGAGTGAGTCCAAGCCTATCATGGTAGGAACATGGCCTAAAACAGGCCTAAAACAGGCAGAGATGGTGCTAGAGCAGTACTGAGAGCTTATATCTTATCCACAAATTGATTTCAGCAAGAGTAAGAATGGGCCTGGCATAAGCTTTGAAACCTCAAACTTCAATGACAGTGACACACCTTCTCCTACAAGGCCACACCTCCGAATCCTTCCCAAAACTGTTCCACCAATTAGGGACCTAATATTCAAATATATGAGCCTATAGGCACCATTCTTATTCAAACTACCACACTTTTCTCTTTCCTTCTCATTTCCTGCTCAAGTTTCCCTTTAGCCAGTCATAACTGACAGTTGAAGTTGAAAGGAGATCATCAGTGTAATCCATCAACCGTAGATTAAATGACAGGATGGAAAGGAATGGAGGGATGATCTGAGGGTCAGACGGAGGATCTCTTCACCATGATGAGAACTGAACTTGTTTTTGAGGGATGAGTAGGGAGCAATAAAATGAGGAGTAAGAATAAGCCCATGACCGCGGTGGCACACATCTTCAATCCCAGCACTTGGGAGGCAAAGGTGGGTGGATCTCTGTGAGTTCAAGGCCCATTTAGTCTACAGAGTGAGTTCCAGGACAGACTCCAAAGCTACAGAGAAACCCGGTCTCGAAGAAACGAAAACAAAACAAAAAACCCAAAAAAAGTAAGCCAATGGGTCTGATGATGTAACTCAGTGATTGATTCAGTGGTGAAGAGCATGCGCAGGGTGAGCTTGAACTACTCATAAATGCAACAAATCATCAGATAAAAGCAAACAAACAAGAACTTAAAAGACAAGCTATCAAATATTTATCTATCCAAAGAGAATTTATGTGATGTATTAGAGTTTAAATAGCATGGTTGCTGGTATGAAAGGAGTCATGTTGAGGAAGTCCCGAGAAACACAGGAATGCTCTTAAAAGAATGGTCATTTAATGCATATTAAGAACAAATGTGCTGAAAGACTGCATGGTGGTTTGAAAGAAAATGATTCCTAACAGGATTGGCATGGTTAGGAGTTGTATAGTTAGGAGTGTATGATATAGAGATGAATACTTTGCATTATATGGATCTTGGTCTGTTGATACATACTTAAGGTTGATTTTGTTAAACTGTGTATACGTATATTTTACTCTTGTTTAAAGTATTGTGTTCATGCAGTTCATTTAAAAATGTAATGTGTAGTTAAGAAATACAGATTAACTAGATAGTCATTTGAAATAATCAAACTCTGTAATCATGTTAGTTAGGTTTTCTCGATGTATAGATATATATTTCAGAAAGAGAGGTAATCTTTTTTTTTATTTATTTATTAAGGATTTCTGCCTCCTCCCCACCACCGCCTCCCATTTCCTTCCCCCTCCCCCGATCATGTCCCCCTCTCTCATCTGCTCGAAGAGCAATCAGGGTTCCCTAACCTGTGGGAAGCCCAAGGACCACCCACCTCTATCCAGGTCTCCTAAGGTGAGCATCCAAACTGCCTAGGTTCCCCCAAAGCCAGTACGTGCAGTAGGATCAAAAACCCACTGCGATTGTTCTTGAGTTCCCATTCTTCCTCATTGTCCGCTATGTTCAGCTAGTCCAAATTTATCCCAGGCTTTTTCAGACCCAGGCCAGCTGGCCTTGGTGAGTTCCCGATAGAACATCCCCATTGTCTCAGTGTGTGGGTGCACCCCTCGCGGTCCTGAGTTCCTTGCTCGTGCTCTCTCTCCTTCTGCTCCTGATTTGGACCTTGAGATTTCTGTCCTGTGCTCCAATGTGGGAAAGAGAGGTAATCTTAAAACACTTCAAAGAACTGTATAATATGGCATTTATATAACTTAGTATTCTTGCTGGGCAGTGGTGGTGCACACCTTTAATCCCAGCACTCTGGAGGCAGAGGCAGGTGGATCTTAGTGAATTTGAGGCCAGCCTGGTCTACAAAAGCTAGTTCTAAGAACCAGAGAGGGCATTAGAAATTGAGAAACAGAACACTCAATCAACCAAACAAGACCAGATATCAGCATCTACAATTACATTCTTCCCACACCCAGAGCCCTAGACACCAGAGTAAAAACACAATTGATAACAACCAGGGCAATATGTCTTCACTAGAGCCGTAGAGCCCAGCAAATCTAAGGCAGTAGGCCCTGATTATTGCAAAATAGCTGAAGCACAAGCTAAATAATTTAAAACAAACTTTATGAATACAAAAAAGGTCTTAAAACTGGAAATGAATAAATTCTTTAAAGAAGTCTATGAAAGCACAAACAGTGGAAGGAAATATATAAAACAGTTCAAGATCTGAAAGTGGAAATAGAATCAAGAGAAAGATAACTGAAACTTATGAAAATATAGAAGTGAAAAGTTTAGGAACTTGAACAGAAACCTCAGACTCAAGCCTCACCAACAGAATACAAGAGATGGAGGGGAGAATCTCAGGTATTATTGACATGATAGAGGAAAGGGATACCTCAGTCAAAGAAAATAAATCTTAAAAATTCTTGGCAGAAAACATCTAGGAAATATGGGACACCATGGAAAACCAAAATCTAGGAATAATAGGAATAGAGGAAAAAGGAGAAACCCATGTCAAAGGCAAGAAAAAATATTTTCAACAAAATCATAGAAGAAAATTTTCCTAACCTAAAAAAGTGAAGCCTATCAAAATACAAGAAGCATAAAGAACACCAAATAGATAGGACAAGAAAAGAAATTCCATTCATTACGTAACATTCAAAACATTAAACATAGAACAAAGAAAACTGAAAGCTACAGGGGAAAAAGCCAGACCCAGAATTATACCTGACTTCTAAATGGAGACTCTAAAACCCAGAGGTGTCTGGGAAAATGTTCTATAGACTCAAATAGACCACAGATGCCAGCCCAGACTACTATACTCAGAAAAACCTTCAAATACAATAGATGGAAAAAAGAAATTCCATGGTAAAACCAAATTTAAGTAATATTTCTCTACAGATCCAGTCCTACAGAAGGTACTAGAAAAAAACCTCTAATCTAAGAGATTAACCACATCCAAGAAAACACAGGGAATAATACCAGACCAGCAAACCAAAGGAAGAAAAAAAACCACAAACACATATACACACACACTCACACCCATCACCACTACCGCCATAACATAATAACAGTAATCTACAAGCACTGCTCATTAATGTCTCTCAATATCAATGGCTTCAATTCCCCAATAAAAAGAACCAGACTAAGAGAATGGATAAAAATGGAACCCATCTTTCTGTTGCATTCTAGAAACTTCTTAACAACAAGGATAGACACCATCTCAGGTTCAAAGGACGGGAATGCATATCCCAAACAACTGGACCTAAGAATCAAGTTATTGTTGCCATTTTAATATCTGACAAAACAGTCTTTAAACCACAAGTAATCAAAAGAGATGGAGAAGGAAACTACATACTCATCAAAGAAAAAAAATCAACCAAGAGGGCCTCATCATTTTTACCATTTATGTCCAAACAGAAGGGCATTGAAGTTCATAAAAAAACCCCACTACTACAGCTAAAATCACATATGGCCCTCATACACTGTATCAATGAATCAAAGATTTAGTTATGTGAGACAATAAGTAAGATTGATCAACCATCATCCAAATTAACTAATATTCAGAGAGAAGATCCAAATTAACAAAATTTGAGAGTAAAAGGAGACATAACAACAGAAACAAAGAAAAGTTAGAGAATCATCAGGAAAACTTGTATCCCACCAAATTGGAGAATCTAAAAGAAATGGATAATTATCTCAAACATACCACTTACCAAACTTAAATCAATATCAAATAAACTATTTAAACACACCTCCAACCTCTAGTGAAATAAAAGTTGTAATTAAAAGTAAAAAAGCAACAACATCAACAACAAAACAGAAACAATAACAACAACAACAACAACAAAATATCAGGGCCAGATGTTTTTAGAGCAGAATTCTACCAGACATGAAGGAAGAATTATTGTTTTACAAAATATAAACACAAGAAAAATTGCCCAGTTCATTTTAAGAGGCCACAGTTACCCTGGTACCCAAACTACATAACAACCTAACAATGAAAGGGAATTATAGATCAATTTCCCTTATAAATCTAGAAACAAAAGTTCTCAATAAAATACTTGTAAACCAAACCCAAGAGCACATTAAAATAATTAGAAACTAGGCTTCCTCCCAGAGATGTAGGGATGGATCAACATACATAAACTGATAAATGTAATACACCATATAAGCAAACTAAAAAATAAAAAAACACATATGACCATCTCATTAGATGTAGAAAAGACCTTTCAGAAAATCTGACATCCCTTCATCATAAAAGTACAAGAGAGATTTTTTTTTACAAATGAGGAAAATGTTTATTAAGGAAACAATTTACTGCTCTCCTTTAACAGATTTTTACAAACTAAAGCACAATATGAAGACAATTACAGTTTCAAGCATTAACATATTACACGTTGTACTTATTCTACAACTGGAAAGTTGCTGAAGTTTGTGACATGCCACTATAAATGTTGAAGTCCTGTCTTACTGGCTTCCTTCAGGAATATGGGTTATCTGTAATGGTGAAAGATGACTACGTCCATGAATTTTGCCAATATGGAGCTGCTGAGCCACACACCATTGCTGCGTTCCTGGGAGGAGCTGCTGCTCAAGAAGTTATCAAAGTAATCACCAAGCAGTTTGTAATTTTTAATAATACTTACATTTATAGTGACATGTCACAAACTTCAGTACAGGAGAGATTTAAGGATACAAAGGACATACCTCAACATAATAAAGACAGTTTACAGCAAGCCCATAGCCAACACCAACTTGAATGAAGAGAAACTTAATGCAATTCCACAGGACAAGAATTTTCACTCTCTTCACATCTATTCAAAATAGTACTTGAAGTTTTAGTTGGAGAAATAAGTAAAGGAGATTGAAAGGATACAAATTGGAAATGAAGAAGTCAAAGGACCTTTATTTGCAGATGATATGACAGTGACCTGAAAAATTCCACCAGGAAACTCCTACAGCTAATGAGTACTTTCAGTAAAGTAGTTGAATACAAAATAACTTACAAAAATCAGTAGTCCTTCTATATACAAATGACAAAAGGACTGAGAGAGAAATTGGGAAAGCAATGCCATTCATAAGAGCCTCAAGTAGTATAAAAAAATTCAGGTTACTTTATCCAAATGAGTGAAAGATTCAGTAAAGATTTCATATAGTGAATAAAGAAACTGAAGAAGCTATCAGAAGATGGAAAATCTCCCGTATTCATAAATCAGAGAATTAATAGATAAAAATGGCCATTCTATCAAAAGTGATCTACAGATTCATTGTAATCTCCATCAAAATTTGAATATAATTCTTCAAAGACCTTGAAAGAACAATACCCAGCTTCACATGGAAGAGCAAAAAGAACCAGCATGGCTAAAACAATTCTGAACAATAAAAGAAATTTGGGAGGTATCACTATCTCCAATTTCAAGTTTTGCTACAAAACTATAGTAATAAAGACAGCATGATATCAGGACATAAATAGACAAGTAGATCAATGGAATCAAACTGAAGACCTGGACATATAGCTACACACCTATCAAACCTGATTTTTGATAAAGAATTTTGAAATACACACTGGAAAACAGACAGCATTTTCAACAAATGGTGTTGGTCAAACTGAATGACTGCATGTAGCAGAATCCAAATAGATCCATACATCTCACTCTGCACAAAACTCAACTCTAAATGGATCAATGACTTCAACATGAAATCTAATACACTGAACCAGCTTAAAGGGAAATTGGGGAATAGGCATTGGTCCAGGAGAAGACTTTCTGAACAGAACACTGTTAGCACAGACTCTAAGATTAACAATTAATAAAAAGGACCCCATGAAACTGGAAAGCTTCTCTGTGGCAAGGCATCATTCAAATAAAACAGTTGCCTACAGAATGGTAAGAGATATATTTTTTAAATCAATTATACATTGTATAAAGAGCTAATATACAAAATATAAAAAGAACTTAAAAAACCTAGATATCAAGAAAACAAATAATCCAATTTAAAAATAGGATTCTGACCTAAATAGAATTCTCAAAAAAGGCAACTCAAGTGTCCAAGAAACTCTTGAGGAAATTGTTAACATTCTTATTCTTCAGGGAAAAGCAAATCCAAACTACTTGGAATTTCATTTTACACCTGTCAGAATGACTAAAATCAATGAAACAATGAAATGTTGTAGAGGATTTTGAATAATAGAAACAGTCATATATTTCTGGTAAGACTGCAAACTTGTACAGCTACTATGGAAATCAGTGTTGTGGCTCCTCAGAAAGATGAGAATCAATGTACCTCAGTATTCAGCTGTATCACTTTGGGGAGTATACCAGAATAATGCATTATCCTACCACAGAGATACTTGCTCAGCCATGTTTGTTACCGCTCTATTCATAAAAGACAGGAATTGGAAACAATATAGATGCCCCTCAACAGATACAGAGAATGTGGTACCATACAATAATGGATTATCACTCAGATGTTAACAAAAATAAAATCATGATATTTGCAGGTAAATGGATGCAACTAGAAAAAAAAATTTTTGAGTGAAGTAATTCAGATTCAGGAAGACAAATAAGATGTATGTTCATTTATATGTGGATATTAACCATTAGTCCAAATGATAACCAAGCTACAATCCATTGAACCACAGATGTTAAGTGAAGAGTAAGTGACTAAGCTGGGCAGCAGAGGATAGAACTCCCTAGGAAAAAGAAATTTAATAGATAGTTTTGGGTGGGTGGACGGAATCTTAGCTGTAGGATCAAATGTGCAGGAGGAGGAAAGAGGAGAATGAGGGAGGGAAATATGGGGAGACAGAGTCCTAACTTGGTACCTCTTGCTTCCAAAATGAAGCTTCCAATACTGGGATTCAGTTATATATAATTGAGTTGTTGGCCAAAGGGGTCCCAAGGGAATCTCTAAACAACTCAAACTGTTGCCAAGATTACAGGATGCTCTCCACAAACTGACAAGGCCCTTTTGCTGAAGACTAACACCTATACATCTTATTGAATATGAAGAATTTGAGCTGGTGCTTTCATGAAGCCTTCACCCCTATTTTCGAGCATCTTTGGCACAGGAAGCTACTCTGCATGATACCAAAGTAGAAACATAAGCACAAAGCTAGCCACAAACCCTTTGATTTACAATAGTGTCCTGCTGGCAAGATATACTAGAGCAATGGTGGCATAAATCCGGTGAGAATAACCAACTCATATGTGGTTTGACCTAAGATCCACTCCAGGAGATGGAACCAATACCCAACAACTGCTTGGGAAACCAAGAACCTGAGACAAGTTAACACAATAACAAAGGGTAAACGTGAATACTAGAAAGCCGTGGTGGCACTCTGCTTTAATCCCAGTAGTCAGGAGGCAGAGGCAGGTAGATCTCTAAATTCAAGGCCAGCCTGGTCTACAGAGCAAATTCTAGGACAGCCAAGGCTACACAGAGAAATCTTGTCTCAAAAAAACAAAACAAAACAACAACAAAAACCCAAATACTACTATTCTAAAAATCAACCAACCGACCAACTGACCGACTGACCAACAAACCAACAAAAGCCCACAAACCTATAGCAATAAAATGACTCTTAATGACATTCTGCTGTACTCACAGATCAGTGCCTTGCTCAGCCATCGTTAGTGAAGCTTCCTCCTGCAGCAGACAGGAACAAATACCAAAACTCTCAACCAAACCTTGGAACACTCAGCCCTAAATGGAAAGTTTCCACGAAATCTCTCCCCTCAGGCATCAGGGAAACTTGGGAAGAGGAGGTGGAGAGAGTATAAGAGCCAGAGGTAATGGAGGACACCAAGAAAATAAGGCTCTCTAAACCAAAGGGATTGAGGCGCATGTGAACTCATGCACAGGCATATGAGGCAGCATGCACAGGGCCCGTATGTGCCTGTACCATATGGGGTCCTCAAGCTGAAGGAGAGATGGACATATGCCCTTAACCTTAACCTAGAAGCTATCTCCAATGGATAACCACCTGCAAAAATGTAAATTTAGTTTCCTCTGAGGGAAATAAATACTTAAGGGAAGGCTGCATGCTCAGAGGAAGATGCAATCAATGGCATAATTGAATCCAGGTTCATTGTCTCATAATGTCATGTCAGGACTTTCTTTTTAATTATTATTTTTCAACTTTATCTTATATTTTATTTCATCCATATAAATATTTTCTCTGTTTTTATACCTTACAATCCTTTACATATTTGTTATTGCTTCCAGTTTAGTTTTCTTATTGGGTTTTTTAAGTGTGCAAATGATTGTGTCTCTGCATCTATATATGTTTCTTGGGCCTTCTCCTGGGATCTTTTCCTTTCACTTGTTTGTTTTGTTCTATTCGGAATTGTTAGCTTTTATTTTAACTCGGTATAGTTTACTATTATCCTTTAGAAGCCTGCTTGTTTTTAAATGAGGGACAGAAAGGAGGTGGATCTTCATGGGGGGCAAGGAAGGGAGGAACTGGGAGGTGTAGAGGGAGGAGAAACTGTAACTAGGATATATTATGTGAGAAAAACTATTTTCAATAAAAGATAAAATTCCAAGTAAAAAAATGTAATGGCAAATTATAACCATTTTTCATCATTGAAATTATATTTTCAAATAAAAATAGATATTGAATTTTGTTCAAATACTTGCTAATAATCTATAGAAACAGCCATATGGCCTTTTCATTTTGAGTTATCAATATGTTGAATTAAATTCTATGTTTTTGCATGGTAAGACAATCACTATAACTTGAATAAATTTAAATTGTAGTATATTATTATTTTAATATACAATTTCCTTCTACTTGCTAATAATTCTTTCAAATAGTACATGTTACTCTTTTAATCCAAAAAAAAATCACCTATGAATAAAATTCTGGGCACAAGAAATACTAGATACTAAATGATGAGATGAATAACAGTCTGAATTTATTGGAATGTGGCAGCCACATTTCTTGATTCAAAGTTTCTACAATTTGTCAAAATTATAATCAAAGGTATAATTATAAATATTTTAATCTAGAACAATTATACTGCACTGAAGTACGAATGTGGGAAAGAATGGAGTGTCCTGAAAGTCAACATTAGGCCTGATTAGCCTTCTGCTTGCCTCTGCAGATCTGCTCTTTGAAAAGTGTTGACAAGGGTTGAAGCTTTGGTGTGAGTACAGCCATTTTCCAAATATCTATTTATGATTTAAAAACTTAGAAAATTCATGAAAGCTTCACATCCTTAATTTATTTGGCACACAGGCAAATTATTATATGTCATATATATCTCAGATTGCAATGAAGATAAAATATATGCGATAAAACACTGGCATTGTGTCATAGTTTTGGGGAAAAATAAAAGTACAATGTATATTGAAATGGATAGTCCTGAATCACAGCCATTCCTTTGGCACGCCATGACCCACTCTCAATATGTAAATTTAGAGAGAAAATTAACAATAAATACTTGATGATGGCTATTGCACAGCAGAATATGTGAGTGGTATGTGACTGATTATGCTTGGTGACATTTTCATATTACATTTTATAGTGAATGTTGCTTTAGAAAGCGTAATGTTATCATAAATCTAACTGGAATTCCACACATTCACCACACAGAAATGCAGAGAACACTTGCGAAGTTAAAAGGACGGTAAGTTTACTTTCTGAGTACTCTAGGCTGTTGGTTCTTTGCAGTTATCTTGGAAGTTAGTAGTGTCGATACTGCGATTCTCAAGGAAAGGCCTGAACACTAAGAAAAAATAAAACTCTGAAAAGCATTATTAATACAACAGTACTTAGATTAACTACTATTTTGAGAGTTTGGAAATTGAAAGTTTTAGTATACAGATAAAGAATAAAAATATGTTTCCAACTCTAATGAATATAGGCTAGTAGATTTCACTTACGTAAGTAAATGACTAATTTACCATCGTAGTAAGTGCTGCAAGGGTTTTTATTTATTTATTTTAATAATAATCAACTTTATATGGAAAAATAAAAAACCCAGGATAGCCAAAACAATCTTATACAGTAAAGGAACTTCTGGAGGCATTACCACCCCTGACTTCAAACTCTGTTACAGATTACAGTATTGAAAACAGCTTGGTATTGGCATAAAAACAGAGAAGTCGACCAATGGAATTGAATAGAAGACCCTGACATTAACCCACAAACCTATGAACACCTGATTTTTGATAAAGGAGCTAAAATTATACAATGGAAAAAAGAGAGCATCTTCAACAAATTGTGCTGGCAAAACTGGATGTCAACCTATAGAAGAATAAAAATAGATCCATATCTATCACCATGTACAAACCTCAAGTCCAAATGGATGAAAGACCTCAATATCAGTCTGAACACACTGAACCTGATAGAAGAGAAAGTGGGAAGTAATCTACAGCACATGGGCACAGTAGACCACTTCCTACATATAACCCCAGCAGCACAGACACTAAGGGCATCATTGAATAAATGGGACCTCCTGAGACTGAGAGGCTTCTGTAAAGCAAAGGACACTGTCACTAAGACAAAAAGGCAACCCACTGACTGGGAGAAGATCTTCACCAACCCCGCAACTGACAAAGGTCTGATCTCCAAAATATATAAAGACCGTAAAAGGCTAATCAACCCAATTATAAAATGGGGCACTGAGCTGAACAGAGAATTCTCAACAGAAGAAGTTCAAATGGCCAAAAGACACTTAAGATCATGCAAGGGTTTTCATAGACACCGAGAGAACACAGGCATGGCAGCCTTGGCCTGTTTGATAGGTTCTCTTGGCATTGCCTTCATGATTCACATGCCTTTAGTAGAAAACAAGCACACGAGACAAAGAATCTAGTGTTATAACCAGGAAGTATCCACGGCAAACAGCTCCTTCTCAACTCTCTTTACTGAGAACTCAAGAACAATGGCAATGGGTTTCTGATCCTACTGCACGCACTGGCTTTGTGGGAGCCTAGGCAGTTTGGATGCTCAACTTACTAGACCTGGATGGAGGTGGGGGTTCCTTGGACTTCCCACAGGGCAGGGAACCCTGATTGCTCTTCGGGCTGAGGTGGGGGGGACTTAACTGGGGGAGGGGGAGGGAAATGGGAGGCGGTGGCGGGGAAGAGACAGAAATCTTTAATAAATAAATAAATTAAAAAAAACAAGCAAATAAAAACGAGACATCAATGCTGAGAACTTTCAAAAAATAAAAAACAAAAAGCTTACCCCACTGACTATTTTGTGGCTTTCAGAGACCATGGAAGAAAGGGGAGAAACTTGAGTGTAGAGAAACATAACTTCACAGACTTTTCACAATGACCAATATGAAATAATAATAAGTGATTCCACATGATTTTGTTATAAAATATTAGAGGTGGAAGAGAAAATAGATCTGAAGCAGTCAGATTCCATGGTTTCAGAGGCAAGTCAAATCCAAGGACTCCACATCCTTGCCTTAGTGACTGTTTCCAACTTGGTCCTCTGTTGTTGTTTCCTTCCCAGAAAAAGAAAGAAAACACACAGGTGGGGACTGGGTGTGTAGCAAGAACTCACGATTCAGGCTCAGTGAATCCAGCTGAAAAGGGAATTGTAAAAGACCCAGGGGATTGGACAAGGCATCACTGCCAAAACTAAAGGGGAAAAAAAGGGAAGTCGTGGGACTCATTAGCAAAGTCTTAGGACATCATCTCACCCTAACGCGCGTTCATCAAAACTGCAAATGGCTTACCCCAAAGCTCAGGGAATCAATAAAGCTAATGTGTGTATACACTTAAACGAAACGTACACCTAGGTATAATATGACCACGAATGATCTATCCCACAAGGAGAGTTATGGAAATTAAAAGAAGAGAAACAGAAGAAACAGCCAAATAGTGAAGGGAAAGAGAAACGTAGGCTTTTGTTTAACTAAGCACCCTAACAGCAGCAGTCAGAGGAAGGTCATGAAAGTCATTGCCTGATTACCCCAGCCTCGCTCCTCCCGCAGGCCTCATCTTCTTCTGGGCTTACGTTTTCCTGTAAATCACGGTAATTGGGAATCAGTTCACACAGCTGTGAACCAGGGCTCACGGATACAGAGGGAACAAATTTGAAGCTGAGCCTCTCCGCTGGAGAGAGAAAGGAAGTGACTTGTTTATGTACCGTTTCATCACTCTTCCCAAGAGGCACTGGCTCCACATTTATGTTTCATTAAAGGCACAGTGACGTTTGGATTTTAAAGTGAGAAGACTGGGCTGCCGTTGCTCTTAGAAGACTCAGATTCAACTGTAAGTTAAAAGCCATGAACTGTTAACAGCGTGAGGGAGCTAAGATTATAACATAGTTTCCTCCTTTACTGGTGAATGTCTTTTGAACGTCCGATATCAAATGATTTGCCAAATTTGTTAGTCATGGCCTCTAGGCTACAATCACCACTAGTCTGGGTTACAAGTTCTGTAACTATTCTCCCAGCCTTTGGAAAATTATCCCTGAGATACTGAGGCTGACCAATTGTATCCCTCCCTCCCTCCCTCCCTCCCTCCCTCCCTCCTCCCTTCCCTACCTTTTCCTTTCCCCTTCCTTCCCTTTCCCCTCTTCTCTCCCTCCCCCTCTTTCTGTCTTTTTCTCTCTCTCACACACACACCATTCTATGATACATGTTCTGTGCCACACAGAACTCTATCACGTGGCTGATCATTTTTGTTCTTTCATCCTCGGTTCTGTTCTCATCCAGGTGATATTTTGATAACGATAGACGTTATCACCCAATTTACTAAATTCATCTTTCCTTTCCACCTTTTACTCTATTTACTTTTTTTCATTAACCAACTCCCATCTCACCAGTGTAAACCATTTGCTCCTAAGAACAAAATCAGGTATGAAATCACAGAATTTATTACTCCGCTCTATGGTTAACATTCTTCTAGCCACTTATTAAGCCACACATATGGGTTACAGGGTAATCTGTCAAGATAGAAAGAACCCAAAACTTCATTACTGATGCATGTGTGTTGTGGTCTAGATGGCAGATAATGGTCAGTGTTCTGTATATTCATGCTATACAATTCTCTTTACCCTTTGAATCTGACATCCTGAATAGGCTATCTTTGTTCACAGATATGAAGCTAGTTCATGTTACCATATGCAATTTTCAGTAGACTGAAAGAAGACAACAGAAGGCTAGTATGTTATTTATCTATGCCTAGAGGATGGGCACCAGCATTCTCCATATTCCTTGTGCCATCGTCTTAGCTAAAGACTGGCCCTGTGGTCATTCCTGGCTAAAAAAGATGCTGAGAGGTGTACTGCTTCTGAAAAGAAGAGAGAGGGGTATTATAGAGCAGCTTTTTCTCACTGTGATATTTGTTGACTACTTCCTTAATCCAATATTTACAGTCAATGTATCTGTCTGATTCTGGTCTCGGTGTCACTGTCTGCTGTCTTATACAAGGATTCCATGGCACATAGCACAAACTTCCTATGATGACTTCTCTCACTGTCTGTGCAGTCTAGTCTAGATTGTCACAGTATTCCTCTGGTAGCATAGATGATCAACTGTGGGAAAAATATATATCATTTTTCTTATTAGTGTCCATAGATTTTGGAGCTTCTAGCTCAGTAGGAGTCAATACAATTCTATTAGCATTGAATCTTCTAAAGTGTAAGCTGTTCTAGGATAAGAGTTATCCATCTTCTTTAATGCCCACTATTTTCACACTACCTCGTTATAGATGAATGAAAAAGGAAACCCTGCCAATTGAAAATATGAACACAGTATGTTTCCAACTCTGGAAACTTATTGGCATTTTAAATTGATCTATCATCTTATCATCTTTACTGTTTTCCAGTTCATATTGTTTCCCTCCCTCCCTCTCTCCCTCCCTTCCTCCATCCTCCTCTTTCTTTCTTTCTTTCTTTCTTTCTTTCTTTCTTTCTTTCTTTCTTTCTTTCTTTCCTCTTAAGACAGAGTTTCACAGTTATCTAGCTTTGGCTGTCTTGGGACTCACTGGCCTCAAATTCACAGATATCCACTTGCCTCTGTCCCCCTAGTGCTGGGATTAACGGCACTCCCAGACAGATCATATTGTTCTTATTCAAAGCTAACATCACTTATATTCTTAACTTTTCTTCTTTATCATAGTCACAGTTTTCTATAGATTATGGTTCCAAATATCTTTCAAACTACACCTTCCATTTATAATCCTATCCTATTGGCATGGATCATGTCTCCATCCTTGATTTACAGGTAATTGTAATAATTTAATGTCATACCTTTCACTGATTTCATTGTCCTTAAAGATATGTTCTACGTTAAATTATAGAAACATCCCATATGATTATATTTTCTCATTACTAAAACCCTTCTCCATAGTAATACAACACCCAATAAATAAGAGCTCAAGAAGGTGTTTGAAGATGGAAAAGAGTTTATTGTCAAAGCGACTTAATCACATTTAAGGAGCCTATTTTTCTTGAATACTGGTCACTCTGAAGTTCATGTTGAAACACATCCTAGGGTTACTATTTCTGTGTTGAAATGCCATCACCAAAAGCAGGCCAAGGAAAGAGCAGTTAATTTGGCTTACCTTTCCTCAATCACTGCTCATCATTAAGGGAAGTCAGGACATGAACTCAAACAGGACAAGAATTTGTAGGTAGGAGCTGATGGAGGCCCCAGGGGAGAACTGATTATTGGTTTGCTCCTTTTTGCTTGCTCAGCTGCTTTCTTCTAGAACTCAGGACCATCATCACAGGGACGACACCACACACAATGGGCTGGGCTCTCTTCCATCAATCATTAATTAAGACAATGCCCCATAGGTTCACCTGTAGTCTGATTTTATGAAACTCTTTTCTTTTTTTTTAAATAAATATTTATTTATTATGTATACAATATTCTTTCTGTGTGTATGTCTGAAGGCCAGAAGAGAGCACCAGACCCTATTACAGATGGTTGTGAGCCACCATGTGGTTGCTGGGAATTGAACTCAGGACCTTTGGAAGAGCAGGCAATGCTCTTAACCGCTGAGCCATCTCTCCAGCCCCCTGAAACTCTTTTCTTAATTGAGGTTCTCTCCTCAAATCACTTTAGCTTTTGTCCAATTGACACAAAAACTATCCAGCACAAAACCCAATCTTCATTGTAGTGGTATGAATAGGCAAGACCTTTAAAAAGTGAATAGATCTTATGATATAACAGGTGCAGTTGGTGGCTTTTTCAAAACGGTTTCTGGAATTTCCTATCTAACCTTCTGCCATGTCTGGACAGAGGAGGTTTTCTTCTCAAAGAATTGGCCATCACTAAACATCCAATCTATTCAAAATTTCCCATTGGATTTCCCACCCTCCAGAACTGCCTTCAATAAAAGTTCTGACCTGTTCGTCTCCCATAACCTCAGATTTAGAGTATAATGAGTAGTGAAGAAGAGGAGTGGGCTAAGAAATTAAGAATGGAACTTGAATTTGTGTACAAGGGTTCTATACAAAACATCACCTTCTCAACTAGCAATGGTGGCATGGGAGTCAGACTTCTGCAATCTTAAAGTCTTTAGCTTACATATAGGGTCATTAGGTCATCTTTCACCAAGGATATTCTCAAAGCTGCAACATCCTAGCATCTGTACCACAATATAAACGTGAAGAATTCTTTAGAAGATTAGAAAAATCCTTGAGAAAATGTTTCTAAAATCTCAGTGTACAATAAAGAG
Source organism: Microtus pennsylvanicus (assembly GCF_037038515.1). Lineage (NCBI taxonomy): Eukaryota > Metazoa > Chordata > Mammalia > Rodentia > Cricetidae > Microtus > Microtus pennsylvanicus. The sequence continues at coordinate 49,947,791 of NC_134579.1, read as the reverse complement.
ATCAGCTCCATGACGGATCACTTAGACATGATGATTCTTCATGACAAACCCTTGTGCTGTCATAAGAACCAACAAACCACTTGAAAGTTTTTATTTTGTTCTATGAATGTGGGTATGCCTACATGTTTATCTCTGTATAACATACATGCCTGATGCCAGCAAAGACCAAAGAAGGGTGTCAGATCCCCTGGAAGTGGGGTAACAGAAGGTTGTGCGATGCTTGACTTGGGTGTTTGGACTTGAACTCTGGGCCTCTAAGGAAAATAGTGAGTACTCAGCTTCTTACCCATCTTGACAGCCTGAGAAAAATACTTTTTAGGTATTTAATTTTTCATTAGGAGAAGGATAAGAACCTTTAAGTAATCATGTAAATGTTATTATCTTAAGAGCGGAAACTAAAAAGAGAGAACATATATCATTTAAACAAACAGTAAATGAATCAGAGACATGGATAAAGCAGGGGACAATGCGGGCACTGCGAAGTTACTACCCTGAGAACTACAAAACATGTAATGTAGTACGAGAATAGTGTTTCTCAAGGAGAATGACAGTAGTAAGAATTCACATGTGAATTCCCTCCTATTTAGTAGGCCTGAAGTCCAGTTAGACATCTGTTGGTTACTAAGATATTGATGCTGATGTGATTTCGCTGGGACACCCTGCTGGGCTGGTCATCGTTTTCACAGGCTTACAGCTGGGTTGAATTATTAATTACTTTTCTTCCACGGCAGCTGCACAGTATTTTCTGGTACTATGAGAGTTAGTTGTTAGGGAGGAGGCTTCCGGGTCAGTTCCAGTTCAGTTATTCTAATTCTGTGCCCAAAGTTTGTGCTGTCTTCAGAAATATGGTCTTACTTTCAAGTTCTGGGAGACATTCCAAGGGAAGGCAATATCTTATAAAGTTTTGGGAATCTCTTGGATCCCCCTGGCCAACAACTTAAAAGAAAAGGTCCCTTGCCTGTTATTAAAATTTTTGTTATATTGTCCATGGCTTCTGCGGGTGGCATCAGGAGGTGGTTGTGGTTATGCGCACAGCACACACAAACACACTATATATGTTATTAAGCTTATAAAAGAATATGTTTTTATATAGCTTTTACAAACATCTTTAATGTTATTTGTCTCACCTTTCTCTCCATCCCTTTCTGAAGTAAAGACGTCCCCTGTTTTCCCCTCTTCCTCTTCACAGTGCCCGGGCCCTATTCAGTGCTCTCCAGAGATGCTTCTTTTCCCTCATAGCTTTACCTACTTTTAATGCTTCCATGGTACTCCAGTTTATCTTTAGGAATTAGGACCCATAATAGGAGATCCTATAAGAGAGAATACATAATGCTTGTCTTTATGGGTCTGGGTTACCACAGTATATTTTCTAGTTCCATTGATTTACATGGAAATTCCATGATTTCATTTTCTTTATAGCCAAATAAAATAACCTTATGCATGTGTACCATATTTTCATTATCCATTCAGTAGTTCATGGACATATAGGCTGCTTTGACTTCCTAGCTATCATGAGTACGGTGACAATGGACACGGCTGAGCAAGTATGTAGTAGGATATTGCATCTTTTGACTGATGCTAAAGAGTGGTTTAGCTGGGTCATATGGCAGATTTATTTTTTGCTTTTTGGGAAGTTTTCTCACTTATTTCTGCAGTCATTGTACCAGTTTGGGATTCCACAGAAAGGGAATAAGGCCCTTTCCGGACAGTCTCACCAGCCGGTGTTGTTAGTTGTTTGCTTAGTCTTAGCCATTCTGATGGGGGTAAGATGAAACCTCAAAACAATTTTAATTTGTACTTCCCTGATTGCTAAGGATCTTGAGCACTTTTAGATATTTCTTAGTCATATTTATTTCTTATTTGATAAAACTTTATTCAAATCCATAGCCTATTTTTTTTGGACTGGATCAAGATTTTTATTTGAGGTATTTGCGTCTTTTAGGCACTAATTTCTATAGGATGTATAGCTGATAGATATTCTCTTTCACCCTGTGAACTTCCTCTTCACTTGGTTGTGTCCTTTGCTATGCAGAAGCTCTTTAGTTATATGAGGTCCCATTTGTCAGCTGCTGGTTTCTATCCCTTAGTGAGGGGAGCCCTGCTCAGAAAGTCCTAGATGTCAGCCTTGTAGGCCACAACCTATGCTTTCTTCTATCAGTCTCAGTCTTTCAGGTCACCGAGGTCTTTTCTGCATCTGTTGAGATACATTTCTTGGATAAAGCCAACTTGATCCTGATGAGTAATCACTTTGATATATGGCTGTACTTATTTTGCAAGAATGTTATGAATAATTTTTGCAAGTCTTCTCATGAGGATATTAGCCTGTGGTTTACTTTTTTGTTGTGTCTTTATCTGACCGTGGTATTAGGCTAATATTGCTTTGTAGTAGGTGTTTGAAAGGGCTCCTTATTCTTCCTTCCTTCCTTCCTTCCTTCCTTCCTTCCTTCCTTCCTTCCTTCCTTTCTTTCTTTCCTTCCTTTCTTTTTTATTTATTTTTTTTTTTCAGGAAAGAATATCTCTATGTAGCCATGGCTGTCCAGGAGCTCACTCTGTAGACCAAGCTGGCCTTGAACTTAAAGATCCACCTGTCTCTGCTTCCCAGTGCTGAGGTTAAAGGCATGGACCACTATTGCTGTGCCCCAGGCCAGTTGGTGGCAGAACTGTGCTCCTGACCTGGCAGAGCTACAGGACTGACAGGGACTATTATCATCACACAGTCCATTGATGCAGGCTTTTCTGCACCCACCCATCTGACATATGGGACTGTGCTTATCAAGAAAATTGACTTGGAAAGGGGAGCGTGTTCTTTCCAGTGTGGTAACGAGTTCTACAGACTTCCTCTTTGGATTAGATTGTGAAATCACTCTGTGAATCTATCTTTAAGAAGAAATCCAGCATTCATTGTGGAGAAATTATAATCTATTAAACTCTTATCTGGAATAGTACAGGAGGTTGCCATTTAGAATTTAAATAGCTGAGAGAGGATTAATTGTGTTCCCAAAAGTTAACTCTGTCGTTTGTTGTCTATTAAAATACAAATCCAGAACTTGAACTGTGTATATATCTCATTTTAGGAAACAACTTTAAAGGATTTACAAAGTAACACAATTGAAAAATTGGAAGATATTGTAAACATGCAATAGTCTGGGGGATTTTTTCTGTTTTCATTTTTAAGTCTTGGTCTTATCTGGCTGGTCTTTTGTAGCAAACTTGATGTCAAGTCACTATAAATCCTGGTATATGAAAGATCCTTTGCTCAGCTTTTTTTCTCTTATGCCACTGTTTTAAAATGCTCCCATAGTTTCTAAACATAAACATAAATTGTGGGCTTGTTTATGCTTGCACCACTGATAGCAAAACAACACGACCTTTTCTTCGAAGGATAGCCTTCAAGGACTCTCACAAGTCTCAAGATGCTAGGTAACATACAGTAATGAGATAGATCGTTACTAGCATAAAGAAACCCACCATTGTTGCTGTTTTTTTTCTATTTGTTTTTTGAGATAAGGTTTTACTATATAACCCAGTCTTGCCCGGAACTCTATCTGTATAGTCTAAGTTGACTTCACACTTTGATTATTTTTTTGCCTCAGCCTCCTAAGTGTTATTATTACAGGCATGAACCTTCGTACCAATCTTGTCATTTTATTTTATTATAAATAACTTTGGTTACAGCTTTTAAAAGTACTGGGTGTTCAATGCAATCCCCATCAAAATCCCATCAAAATGCTTCACAGATCTGGAGAAGACAGTAATCAACTTTATATGGAAAAACAAAAAACCCAGGATAGCCAAAACAATCTTATACAATAAAGGATTGTCTGGAGGCATTACCATCCCTGACTTCAAACTCTATTACAGAGCTACAATACTGAAAACAGCTTGGTATTGACATAAAAACAGAGAAGTTGACCAATGGAATCGAATAGAAGACCCTGACTTTAACCCACAAACCTATGAACACCTGATTTTCGATAAAGGAGCTAAAAGTATACAATGGAAAAAAGAGAGCATCTTCAACAAATTGTGCTGGCAAAACTGGATGTCAACCTGTAGAAGAATGAAAATAGATCCATATCTATCACCGTGCACAAAACTCAAGTCCAAATGGATTAAAGACCTCAATATCAGTCCAAACACACTGAACCTGATAGAAGAGAAAGTTGGAAGTACTCTGCAACACATGGGAACAGGAGATCGCTTCCTATGTATAACCCCAGCAGCACAGACATTAAGGGCCTCATTGAATAAATGGGACCTCCTGAGACTGAGAAGCTTCTGTAAAGCAAAGGACACTGTCACTAAGACAGAAAGGCAACCCACTGACTGGGAGAAGATCTTCACCAACTCCACAACTGACAAAGGTCTGATCTCCAAAATATATAAAGATCTCAAGAAACTAGACCGTAACAGGCTAATCAACCCAATTATAAAATGGGGCCCTGAGCTGAACAGAGAATTCTCAAGAAAAGAAGTTCAAATGGCCAAAAGACACTTAAGGTCATGCTCAACTTCCTTAGAGATCAGGGAAATGCAAATCAAGACAACTTTAATATACCATCTTACACATGTCAGAATGGCTAAAATCAAAAACACCAATTATAGCCTTTGCTGGAGAGGTTGTGGAGAAAGGGGTACACTCATCCATTGCTGGTGGGAATGCACATGTGTGCAACCACTCTGGAAAGTAGTGTGATGGTTTCTCAGGAAATTCGGGATCAACCTACCCCTGGACCCAGCAATACCACTCGTGGGAATATACCCAAGAGAGGCCCTATCATACAACAAAAGTATATGCTCAACTATGTTCATGGCAGCATTGTTTGTAATAGCCAGAACCTGGAAACAACCTAGATGCCCTTCAACAGAAGAATGGATGAAGAAAGTATGGAATATATACATATTAGAGTACTACTCAGCAGTAAAAAACAAGGACTTCTTGAATTTTGCATACAAATGGACGGAAATAGAAAACACTATCCTGAGTGAGGTAAGCCAGACCCAAAAAGAGGAACATGGGATGTTCTCACTCATATTTGGTTTCTAGCCATAAATAAAAGACATTGAGCCTATAATTCGTGATCCTAGAGAAGCTAAATAAGAAGGAGAACCCAAAGAAAAACATATAGGCATCCTCCTGAATATTAACCTTCCTCAGGTGATGAAAGGAGACAGAGACCCACATTGGAGCACCGGACAGAAATCTCAAGGACTAAATCGGGAGCAGAAGGAGAGAGAGCACGAGCAAGGAACTCAGGACTGCGAGGGGTGTACCCACACACTGAGACAATGGGGATGTTCTATGGGGAACTCACCAAGGCCAGCTGGCCTGGGTCTGAAAAAGCCTGGGATAAAACCTGACTCGCTGAACATAGCGGACAATGAGGACTACTGAGAACTCAAGAACAATGGCAATGGGTTTTTGATTCTACTGCACGTACTGGCTTTGTGGGAGCCTAGGCAGTTTGGATGCTCACCTTACTAGACCTGGATGGAGGTGAGTGGTCCTTTGACTTCCCACAAGGCAGGGAACCCTGATTGCTCTTCGGACTGATGAGGGAGGGGGACGAAGGAGGGGGACCTGATTGGGGGAGGGGGAGGGAAATGGGAGGCAGTGGCGGGGAGGAGGCAGAAATCTTTAATGAATAAAAAAAGAACAACAACAAAAAAAAAAGAGAGAGAAAAGTACTGGGTGCATTTCATTTATTCCCTGTTCCTGGGACTATTCTAATCTGTGTCTTTTTTTCCTTTCTGGCCTCAAGCTCATTCTGTAAGCTAAAAATGACATTGAAATTCTGATTCTACTTGTTCAGTTTTCCATGTTGGGAGTATGGACCTACACTACAATACCCAGTAGGTTGTAGTTTCTTTAAAATTAAAATATGCAAATGTTACATTCTGCATATAGGTAAATAAATAGCAATATATTATTTAAATAATTATTCTTATATCTAGTTTATTTTATTGAAAAAAGAAAATGGCATTGAGACTTAGGATATAAATCTTCGCTTTTAAAAACTCTTTTGTGACCAGGAATAAGATAACTGGATATTTGTGTTTCCATTCTTCCAAAGAATTTCAAAAGATGAGGCCTCAAGCCATTAATATTGAAATTCAATAGTACACAGGATCAAACTATCTCAGAAAAAAAGCATGCAAAAAATGGAGAAATAGCTTCAAGTTGTCCTTGGTCTTGCAGAGAAATATGATAAAATTCCTTTGAATCGAAAAATGAGAGAGAACATTTGATATAGTTTCTCATAACACTGTAAACAGAAATCAATTTGCTTTGGAAAGGAGGTTCATGAACAAAAATAAAAAGATATATTCAAAAGTAGAGGAAAATGTAGATAAATGGAGAGGGGCTGCTAATCTGGACAGAGGAGATAACATGTGGAGGACAAAGCATCAAAGGCAAAAAAGAGAATGAAGGGCAGCTGGACAGTGTTGCAAGTTGTGGTCACTAAGAAAACTCTGGAATATGCTGGACTATGAGGAAAAGAAGTCTATATAAGGCAAGCTGAATATGACCTTTGAAATATGACAGTAAATAGCACTTACTATGTCAAATAAAAAGTAGAATTAAGGAAAAGAAAGTGCAGTAGTAGAAATGAAAGAGAGCGATGGGAAGATGCCTATTATCCGTACAATATAGACACAACCTCAAATTTTAACTCTCTTCACTCACTTTCTGTGTTCTACTCTGACCTCCTCACAGAAAACATTCTCCTTAGTCCTCACGTTGTTTCTCGAGAAACCCCAGTGATGTTGATCTCAGGAGGCCTTCAAGATGCTTTAGATCTCAAGGGAGACATGGGAGAGATGTAAAGTATATGTAGATGATGGAGGACTAAGACAGACTATTTTTGGTTCAAGGCAAAAATCCGTCAGAACAGGAAAGTGGGAACTGCAAGGTACTCTCTAGGATTTAGATAACCATAGAGCAATTCTTAACTACCAGCACTGTGCATAGGGAGCAGAAAGGTTTTAGAGAGCCTGTAAACAGCAGTTTCCAGCCGCACAAAGGCTCCTTGAGAGGAATAAGTCCATGCATATGTGAATCACATTTAATGATTTACATAAGTTGAATTACCCTTGTATCCATGTAATGTCATCAGCTTGTTCATGGTGAATGATCTTATGGATGTATTCTTGAACTTGCTTTGCACAAGTATAGAATTTCAAAAACATATTCCAGCACAGAGAATACTGGCTAACATTTGAGAAAAAACTGAACTTATTTCTTATATAAATGAGTTAAGATCAATCAAGTACTTAAGCATAGCTAAAATTTTAAATGGCAAACTTGAAATCAAGAGATTGCTGAAGACACATTGAGCGATACTTTTTATAATATATAATACAATTTATAGTATATAATCCAATGATCTTAATTTTATTGGGAAGCATTGAAACTGTCATGAAACCCAGAATGCAAATTTTCGCTACCTATCAATCAAAATGCCTACATAGACTCTGTTCTCAGAAAATAGATTCACTGGAAAACAAAGAAAAATATCTTTGAAATAACATATAGAACAATCAAAGGTAATGCAGTTTTTACTTCAGTTTCTTAATTGTGTGTGAGAAATTACAACACTTGAAAGAAGGGAAACCCACAAAAACACATGAAATAACCATTCTATTAAAACTTACATAATGTTTATGTTCATGCTGATTTTTTCATCTTAGGATATTTTCTAAGTGCTCTGTGTAGGCAAAGGGGATAGAACCGAATGGCAAAAAAGTAGTCAATATGGTTTGTGATGGAGCATGGAGCTCTCTGAACAGATGAGAAACATCCTAGAGAGAGCACCTCAGAGAGAGGTGACCGTATATTTCCTTGGATATGAGGAGTGGTTCTTAAGAATCCAATGTACAGAGCGTGAGGGTGTCCACCAGAAACAGCAGAGGGGCCATTAAAAGCCAAGCAGATCTTGTTAGCAACATTATAGACGTCAGAGTTCAACTCCCTGTGGAGTAATAAAGCATTATGCAGATCTGCTGTAATTCTCCACAGATGATGTTAAGAGTGTAAATAAAGATAAGCAAAATGACCTTGCACCAAAGAAAATTAAAAGAGTGTAGAGGTATGCACAATCTTTAGATACCAAAGCTGTCATGAAAGACAAGCATGATGTTTGAATAATTTATTAATAAGATTTTACTCAATAATATGTAAAGGAAGACAGAGAATGTAACAAAGTTTTAGACCTTATTTTATTTTTTTTTTAAGTTTTAGACTTTAAAAGAAAAATGTCAAGTAGAAAAGCTGAGACTCCCAATAACAAAACTAAATTGTTGAAAACATGAGTGTTATAGCAGTTTGAACATAAATGAATAGCAATTAGCAAAATTATTAAATTGAAGCATAAAAAGGAGGAACAGGTGAAGAAGACAGAAGAAATAGTTAATGACACACCATATAAACCTTCAATTGTAGATAATGTGGGATCTTAAAAGTAGGAGAGAAAATGATCCTGGGCTATGAGAAGACTTAGACAAATGAAGAGTGTTGCAAATCCTCAAGCCCTTCAAAGCTGAACACATCGCATCAGCCTGCTGAAAGCCAGAACAGTTCCAAAGAATAAGGAATACACTGATGGATGAATTTTCAATTAAAGCTGAATGACATTATTAATGTGGTATGAACGCCAAGTTGCAGTTCTGTGTGCAAGTATTGTGCCTCAAGAATTAAGATAAAATCATTTTCAATAAAATCAGACAATTTGCTCCAAGCAGATTTGTACTAAAAAAAGAAGCTATGGTTAGAAGGAAAAGGGCCTCAGATGGAAGTGTAAATTGGAAGAAAGACTAAAAAGTCACAGCAAGTGTAAATACTTGAATTAATGGGAAAGGATGGCAGTATTTTCAAAGGGCATGTCAAAGGAAAGAGAGTAAATTATATGTCAATCTTAGTACGAAAGACGAGGGGCTAAGAATTAGACTTAAACTTGCTGCAGGGCCTTTCATTTTGTTTTTTGGGCAAGCATTAAGTATGTTAACCTAAGATGTAGTGTCATTTGAGCATTCTTCAATTCCTATGTAATAAGTATAATAATAATAAAACTAGGTAGACACTAAATGTAAGAGAAAATGACAAAACAAAATAACAATGAAAGGATAAAATAAGAATTAAGTAGCAGATTGGGAAAAATAAGAAATATTGTAAAATAAGAGGTGGAGTATGTTTTAAATAGTATTTAATATGAATGAAATAAATACATTTGAGTACAAAGTTAAAGTGAATCATTTTGCCATTTTTTTAATCTTTTTTTTATTGATTTTTATTGAACTCTACATTTTTCTCTGCTCCCCTCCCTCCATGGTCTCTTAATGGCTGCATAACACTTGACCACAGCCTTCTGGCTTTCATTGTCTCCAATGAGAATTCAGGTGTAATTCTGATAGGTCTGCCTTTATATATTACTTGGCCTTTTTCCTTTGCTGTTCTTAATAGTCTTTCTTTATTCTGTATGCTTAGTGTTTTGATTATTATGTGGCAAGGGGACTGTTTTTGGATCCAGTCTATTTGGTGTTCTATATGCTTCTTGTATCTTCATAGGCATGTCTTTCTTAAGGTGGGGAAAGTTTTTTTTCTGAGATTTTGTTAAATATATTTTCTGTGCTTTTGAGTTGAACTTCCTCTCCTTCCTCTATACCTATTATTCTTAGGTTTGGTCTTTTCATGGTGTTCCATATTTCCTGGATATTTTGTGTTATGCTTTTTTTAGATTTAATATTTTCTCTGACTGATGAGTCTATTTCCTCTATTGTAGCTTCAGCACTTGAGATTCTTTTTCTATCTCTTGTATTCTGCTGTTTATGTTTGTATTTGTGGTTCCTGATTGTTTTCTCACGATTTCTGTTTCTCTAATTCTCTCAGCTTTTGTTTTCTTTATTGTCTCTTTCAGTTTTCAAGTCTTGAATCAAGTTTCTTTCTTCTGTTTGATTGCTTTTTCTTGGTTTTCTTTAAGGTATTTGCTGATGTCTTCCAATTTTATGTATGTCTTTCTCCCCTTTTCTTTCAAGGAATTTCTCATTTCCTCATTAAGAGTCTTAAACATTCTCCTGAAGTTATTTTTTAGGTCCTTTTCTTATGCTTCACCTATTTGGTTGTGCAAGTCTTGCTGTTGTAGGATCTCTAGATTTTACTCATGACATGTTGCTCTTTGTGGTGTTGTGTATTTTTTTTTCCTTGTTTACTCAAATTTTCCTCTAATTGGCATGGTTGGGGATATCTGTGACTCTGGAGATTAACTTCCAGGTGCCAGTGGATCCAAGGCTCAGATGGTTGTTCCTCATGGTACAGTCAGTGCCATGGTTCTACGTACTCTGTTGGTCACTCCATGTTCCTGGATGTTGCTCAACATTCCCAGGGTTTGCTCTGCTCCCATGGAGTTTGCTGTCTCAGGCCTGCTCTGGTCTAAGTTGCTGACTCAGACTTGTTTCTGTAAATGTCCCTGGTCTGGATCTGCTCCTGTAGTGGTCTCTGACTTTTGGTTGATCCTGCAAAGGTCTCTGGCTTTGATCTTCTCCCTCAGAGGGCCCAGACTCCGGTGTGCCAGGACACACATAGGGCCTGGCTCAGGCCTACTCCCTCATAGGTCTCAGATTCACGACTGGACCCACAGATGTTTCTGGTTCTTGCCTACTCTCTGGGAGGTCCCAGACAGATGCCTGGACCTGCAGAGGTCCTTGCTTAGGCTTACTCCGTTGAAGGTTTCAGATTCATGCCCGGACTTGCATTGGCGTCTGGCTCCGGACCACCCACTCAACAGTTGCTTCCCTGTACCTGCTCCTGTGGAGTTCACTGTCTCAGGCCCACTCTGGCCTAGTTTGCTGGCTCAGTCCTTCTTCCGCATAAGTCCCTTGTCTGGATCTGCTCCTGCTCCCGTGGAGTTCACCGTCCCAGGCCAGCTCTGATACAGGTTGTTGGCTCAATTCTGCTCCTGTGGTGTTTACTGCGTCAGGCCTGTTCTCTGTCAAACTACTCTTTTGATAGGCATCAAGACTGGTTGAATAACTTAGCTGTTGTGAATAATGGTATGTTGTTTTAGAGCCTTTTCAGTGCCCAAGAGTGCTACAACTGAGTAACGTGGTAGTTATATTGTTATAATTTTTGAAGGACTTCTGACTTCCATAAAGGTGGTACAAGTACTCACAAATACTGAAAGGGATCTCTTTCTTGCAATCCTGGCCCATATTTGTTGTCTTTGATGATGACCATTCTGACTGCAGTGAGATAAAAATCTTTGTTTTAGCAGGGCTGTGGTGGTGCAAGTCTTTAATCCCAGCACTTGGGAGGCAGAGGGAGGTGGATCTCTGTGAGTTCGAGACCAGCCTGGTCTACAAGAGCTAGTTCCAGGACAGGCTCCAAAGCCACAGAGAAACCCTGTCTCGAAAAACCAAAAAAAAAAAAAAATCTCCTGGCTGTCCTCGAACTTGCTTTGTAGATCAGGCTGGCCTTGAACTCACTAAGAGATTCCTGCCTCTGCCTCCCAAGTGGTAGGATTAAAGACATGAGCCAATACTGCCCAACATGTGATAGAATATTTTTTTTGTTGTTGTTTTTGAGAAAGGGTTTCTCTGTGTAGCTTTGGAGACTGTTCTGGAACTAGCTCTGGTAGACCAGGCTGGCCTCAAACTCACAGAGATCCACCTGCCTCTGCTTCCCAAGTGCTGGAATTAAAGGCATGCCCCACTACTGCCCAGCATGTGATGGAATCTTAAAGTCATCTTAATTTGTATTTCCCAAATGATTTGGAATATTGGATACTATTTCAAATATTTTGTTCATTTCCATTTCTTCTATTTATTTCTTTGACCTAGTTTTTGATTGGACAATTTGGGATTTTTTTTTAGTGTTTTTCCCCCTAGTTCTTTCTCTCTATATGAGACCCTGTTCAACGTGCATTTCATAAGGGCCTTTTTATTCTATAGATTGCCTGTTCACTCTGGCCAGTGCATGTCTTCCGCGCAGAAGCTTTTCCATTTCATGTAATTGCATGTCAATTCTTCAAATTATTTCCTGTGCTATTACAATCTTTTTTAGAAACTGAGAGGTATATTTTCTGATGAGTAAAACCATAGTACTAATGTTGACTGAGCCTAGCACTGTGCTTGTGGTTTTCATAATTTAAATCATCCTTAAGACAAACACAGAAGGTAGGTGTCACTTTACTATTTTATTTTGATTAAAAAAAATGAGTTACACTGCAGTAGTAGGGTTGAGTTTTTTTTTTTGTTTTGTTTTTACTTTGCTATACTGACACTGAGACACCAAGCTCAATGCCCAGTAGTACTTTTTTTTTTGCATGAATTCTGGTTTGTCTTAATAATAAAAACCCTGAGTCATATATAGGGGTTAATGCTAAGGCATTAACAGATAGACTGAAGGGGCGATCCTGTCTTCAGACTGCATCTCCAGACTCCATCTGTCTCCACCAAGCCTCAGACTGCAACTGTCTCCATTAAAACTCAGACTGCAATGAGCTCCTGTCTTCTTCTGCCTACATTCCTCTCTCCATCCAGCCTTATCGCTCCTGTCTCCACCTCCTTACTGCTGGAATTAAAGGCGTGGGATCCCAAGTGCTGGCATCTTTGTGTGAGCTGTTTCTTTTTTAGACAGATTCAATCTTGTGTAGCCCAGGGTAGACTTGGACTAACAGAGATCTTACAGCCCCTGTCGCCTGAGTCCTGGGATTAAAGGTGTACCACCACTCCCTGGCCTCTAGAGGTTTAGCTCTGTACTCTGATCTTTAGGCAAGCTTTATTTGTTAAAACATAAACAAAATATGGCTACAGTACTTCACTGAGGTTAGAACACCATCTGTAGAAACAATTACTCACACTGCATGCCTTTTGTAGAAATATAATAACAGTAAAAGAGAAAGGTCATTGTAAAGAAATACAACCAGTGAATTTGAAATAATTCTAGCTCTTGGGAGGCTGAGACACAATGACCCTGCAGACCAAGTCAGTCAATGTTCTCTGGGAAAGGTAATTCAACAGGGAAAGAAGAGGGGAATAAAAAGCTAGAGAAGACAAGAATAGAATAGACTGGGGCTGACTTGCTAAACTGATGTTGGATAGTAAATACAGAATAAATAAATGTGACTGGAAGAAGCCTGGATCGGAATAGAGAAGGTATGTCTGGCTGTTTGCTAGTTATCATCTATGTCACCCCATATCTTGGGGTTCCTCCCACGCCTCCAAAATATCCTTTTACAAACCAGTCACTCCTCTGAGAAGTTACACTTTAGATGCTGGTCCCATCTTATGGTAGTTCTTCAAGGGTCAATCTGTAAGCATTGTTCATTCCCCATGTCTTCTTTGAGAAATGGGGTTAATGGTGCTAGTCTGGTCAGTGACTAGTCAGTGCCTTACAGGCTGAGGTGCAAACCCTCATCACCCCTCTGGGAGTCTCTGGAGTCTGACGGAGAATACCAGCACCACCCAAGAGCAGCCCATTGTGAAGTGGAATCACAGATGGTGGTCTGTTCTTAGAAGTTGGATTTTGAATATTGGACCCACCCCTGCTCAGATCCTTCTCAATGTTCAGTGTTCTGCTTAGATCTCCAGAGTCTGTATTTCTGGGGATCTGACCCAGTTTTGATCTTTTGGAATACTGCGTCATTTTGATTCAGAGTTTCTTCCCTAAAGACTAGGATTTAGAGACTTTTCCTGTGACCCTTTTACAGAGTTTCCCACCAGTGCTGGGTACTAAATTAGAAGGTACTAAATTGCTGGGATGCTCAGCAGGTTTTTTTTGTTTGTTTGTTTATTTTCTTTTGAGATGGCCTTAGGTGTTTACTCTAGCTAAGTGCTGAGAAGCCAGCATTCCCTGGCATTCCTTCTCTTTCCTCCTGTGCTGCAACCAAAAGCCTTTTGAATGTCACCTCTGCACCCGCCATTTCTTCCCTTTAAAACCATCATTCCTGGGCTGGAGAGATGGCTCAGTGGTTAAGAGCATTGCCTGCTCTTCCAAAGGTCCTGAGTTCAATTCCCAGCAACCACATGGTGGCTCACAACCATCTGTAATGAGGTCTGGTGCCCTCTTCTGGCCTGCAGGCATACATGTAGACAGAATATTATATACATAATAAATAAATATTTAAAACCGTCATTCCTGAATATACAGTGCAGACATTCTGAATGTTTGTCTTTTATTGTATTTTCCACTTTTTTCTACCATTGGCATTCCCTCTTATTGGGTAAATAAAGGGAACTCCCCAAACCTAGTGTCTTAGTTAGGGTTTCTCTTGCTGTGAAGAGATACTATGACCGTGGCAGCTCTTACAAAGAAAAACTTTTAATTGGGGTGGCTTGTTGTTTCAGAGGCTTAGTCCATTATCATTTTGGTGAGAAGCATGGTTGCATGCAGGCAGACATGGTGTTGGAGAAGGAGCTGAGAGTTTTACATCTGGATTGGCAGGCATTGAGACGTGAACTCACTGGGCATGGCTTGAACATATTTAAAACCTCAAGCCTTCTTCCACAGTGACACACTTCCTCCAATCAGGTCACACCTATTCCAACAAAGCCATTCCTCCTAATAGTACCACTCTGTATAGGCCCAGCATTCTAACACATGAGCCTATGGGGGCCAAATTATTTAAACCACCACACCTAGTGAATCCATCTGGAATAGATGACTTGGGACATTGTCTCCAAATGCTTGGGTAACACACACAACTTCTGATATCTATTATCAACTTTCTCTGGCTCATTCCTTGGATATTCCAGCTGACTATATCTTAATGTGACTAGCTATCTCCTTTCCCAAATCAGGGATCTTTCAACCAGTACTCTAGTACTTGAAAATCTTCTTGTCCCAGTTTGTTTTTGTTAATTTGACATAAGCCAGTGTATTAGTCAGGGTTCTCTAGAGGAGCAGAACTGATAGAATGAATGTATCTGTCTGTCTGTCTGTCTATTCGTCTGTCTGTTTGTCCATGTATGTATGTATGTATGTATGTATGTATGTATGTATGTATGTATCTATCTATCTATCTATCTATCTATCTATCTATCTATCTATCTATCTATCTAGGGGATTTATTAGAGTAGCTTATAGATTGTGGTCCAGCTAGGCCAACAATGGCTGTCTACTAACAGAAAATCCAAGAATCCACTGTTGTTCAGTCCACGAGATTGGATGTCCCATTTGGTCCTCAGTATACACTGGAATCTGGAAGAAGTAGTGGCAGTGAAGGAATGGACTTGCCCGTGAGAGTGAGGGCAAGCGGGTCAAGAGCAAAGACTTCTTCCTTCTTTGTCCTTTATGTTGGCTTCCTTCACAAGGTGTGGCCTAGATTAAAGGTGGATAATTTCACCTCAAAAATTCTAGATTAAAGGTGGGTCTTTGCACTTCAAATGGTTTAAGAAAAATCCCTCAAAGGTGTTCCTAGCCCCTTGGGTTTTAGTTAATTCCAGATGTAGTCAAGTTGACAATCCAAAGAAAACCATCACTGCTAGAGTCACTGGGAAAGTGGGAATATCAGTTGAGAAAGTGCCCTGAACTAGATGAAGCTAGGGCAAGCCCGTGGGGTTGTTTATTGATAAATGATTGATATTGGAGGGAGCAGCCCACTTAGCGCAGTGCCATCCTCTAGGCAGGTAGCCAACAGCTATGTGAGAAGAAGGTTCAGAGAGCTGGAGCATGAGAAGAAGCAGCACTCTTCCGTGGTTTCTGCCTCTGCTCCGCTTCCAGGTTCCTGCACAGAATCCCTGCCCTGACTTCACTAGATGGTGGCTTAACCTGAGAGTCATAAGGCTAATATACGACCTTTCCACCCAAAGTTGCCTTTAGTCAGGGTGTTTTCATCACAGCAATAGCAACCCTAACTAAGACACATGTCTTTGCTATTGTTATTTGTTGTTGGTATTATTCCAGTGCCTTTAATAAAATGGGCAAATGCTCTGCTACTGAGCCTTTGTCCTCAATTCTGATTTTGAGCTTACCCTTAACTCAAAGAAAAAGAAAAAGGAATGGATTCATCTACATATTTGTAGGTCACATAGTGATGCTTCAACATTTAATACACAAATAAATATGAAAACCCTCAGAGTCAAGGGTATTTAGAAAGAGAAAAAAAGGAAAAGAAAATAGCTTTTCTCACATTCTATGCCTTAGAAATAGGTGACTTTGGCTGATTCGTGTTTAAGGTGAGGGAATGAGACTTCATCGTTTGATAGCAGTGACGTGCAAGACTTCCTGAGCATATTCAACATGACTGTAAAAGAATGACGTCCTAACCATTATGTGAAGGGAAGCAATGGGGTAGGACAGGTCTGTGTGTGCTGCCAGAGAACTGCATCCAAGCTTTAGGGACACGTGAAGTGTCTTCATAATATTTTATAGGTGAAAATCCTATAAATGTATGTCTTCATTGACATATTTGTATTTGTTCTCACGTACAGCATTTCGGAAAGCACACCAGGAGCTGAAGGACTTTTCGTTGTACTTCACACTCTTCTGAGTAGTTTGAATTATTTACAGTAAAAAGACTTTTGTTATTTTAATATTAATTTTAAATTTAAAAACAAATATTCTGTGATGCATATAATAGAGTTCTCACCCTTGAACTAGATTTCAGTAAGTGAGATTACTGGTGGAGTGTAAAATGAAAAAAAAAAAAAAGTGGCGCATTCAAGATAATGGTTAGCCCTAGGTTGGAAAGTACGACATGTCCTAGAAGGCTGATATTTGGATCGAGCACTTTCCTCCAATTTCTTCTCCTTTTCAGTATAATAGGGGGGAATTATATTTGAGGGTGACTTAGGTCCCTTGCAGTTCTTATGCTCTATAAATCATGAGCCAGATGAGGCAGAAAGGCCAAAAGGCAGGGCAAAGATTACAGAAATTGTATTGGAGAAATACCTTCATTTTCTCAGCGCCATCCACTTGCCAGGGAAAGAGCAGCTGTTACAGGGTGGACATGATCACAATACTGTAGAGCGGGCATCTCCAGACAGCAGCCTGCAGCTCTGCTTCACAGTACAGCACTTTAGCTTTGCCACAGTGGCAGAAGGGAAGAATTTCAGTTTTGTTAACTTTCAAGGTTTTTCCCCCAAAGAATTGTCCTCATCTTTTCCTCATTTTTTTCTCTTTGAAACACAATCCACCTTAAAAAAAAAAAAAGAAAGAAAAGGAAAAAGGAATGTATTCATCAGCACAAGGCCACTCCTAAAAACAAACCAAAGAGAGCTCATTTAATTTCATTTAATTTATAGTTTAGCTTTCTAAAGTTTGCTGCTGCTGATCTTAGGTTCATTGACTTGGTAAAGAAGGTTTCAGCAGGTTGTGGGGTACGTTTCAGAGCCCCAGGAATCCAGGGCTGAAAGCATCACAGTTTAAGCATTCTTTTCTCTTTCTAGTACGGCAATCCTTCTGTCTTTCAGAAATTTCTTCTCTTAACATCTACACAGAACTGGAAGCCCCCTTCTTTTTCTCCCCACAGAACAACATTCTAATTGCATTGGGTTCTTAATCCAAACCATAAGAACTTATTTGAGCCACAGTGCACCTAAATCAGAGTATTTTAAGAGAACGTGGACCAGACAGTAAAGCCTTGGGAGTTAGTCTGTTTGTATCCTCAGTCCCTAAGAGGACAGCTGGGGGAGGGGAGGGGAGACAAAGCAGCTTATGGAGGGAGGGTAAAGATACCCCCCCCCCCACAGAGAGAGAGAGATGTATATGAAAATGTCATTAGGAATCCCATCATTTGTACACTAATGGACTTTTGATTTTTACTGGGATTGAAGAATTTGACAACTCTATAAGACAGTCTTATTAACAGTAAGGCATATTTTTCTGTCATCTTTTATGTTTTTTATTTTTGGAGTACTGATTTTTTTGTTAGACAGTTTCTAATGTTTCTAGCCTTCCATAGATTTTATTTATTTATTTATATTTTGAGCAATTGATCAAGTAATACTTTCTGTTCATCCTGAGCCTTGATGAAGGGGTGAAATGGTAAGTAAGCCTCTGGTCTGGTCAGAGGTCCAGTACGGGAAAGATTACAGCTAGGGCAGTGTCCCACAGAGGACAGGGTCACAGCAAGAATCACAAGAGAGTGAGGGTAGCAGCTTGAAGAGGTTCTGGCTCCCTGTATATAGGGAACATTAACTGGTTATTGAAGAAGTTATTGGAGAAAACTTCCTTTCTTATATATTCACAATGCAACATTTTCTCATAAAATGCAGTGTCCTCTTCAGCTGCCAAGCTGACATCACCCACTTTCTGATGGAGATCAGCACTCCACCATGGATGGCTTTTGGGCAGCAGGGCACTGGGCCTTCTGCCAGCTCCCTCCACTTCACACTTCACTCTGCCTTTGTTCTTCTCTGTCCACTTGGCTCTGCTGTCCCTTGTGCCTCAGGAGGTCTGGTGGCAGGTGCCAAATGGTTAAGGTAGAGAGCTTACTAGGAATTCTTTAGTTTTTTTTCTTTGTTTTTCCTATTATACATTTTCTTAAATATTCTGTTCCATTTCCTAATGGTTCTTGTTTGAATATAGTCTTAATTTTGTGTAATGTTAGCCAGCTGTGTTTTTTTATTTTTTATTATATTTATTTATTAATTAAAGATTTCTCTCTCTTCCCCGCCACCGCCTCCCATATCCCTCCCCCTTCCCCAATCAACTCCCCCTCTCTCATCAGCCCAAAGAGCAGACCGGGTTCCCTGCCCTGTGGGAAGTTCAAGGACCTCCCACCTCCCTCCAGGTCTAGTAAGGTGAACATCCAAACAGCCTAGGCTCCCACAAAGTCAGTATATGCAGTATGATCAAAACCCAGTGCCATTGTTCTTGAGTTGTCAGCAGTCCTCATTGTCCGCTATGTTCAGTGAGTCCGGTTTTATCCCATGCCTTTTCAGACCCAGTCCAGCTGGCCTTGGTGAGTTCCCGATAGAACATCCCCATTGTTTCAGTGTGTGGGTGCACCCCTCGCTGTCCTGAGTTCCTTGCTCATGCTCTCTCTCCTTCTGTTCCTGCTTTGGACCTTGGGGTTGTAGTCCGGTGCTCCAATGTGGGACTCTGTCTCTGTCTCCTTCATACTTTGATTTTTTCCTAGTATTCTGTTAACTCTTCTAGTAATGATCAGTTAAATATAATTAAAGGATAGAGAAATGGTAGACTAGTCTTCCCTCAAGTGTATAGTCTAATTAGACACAGAGAAACACTGCATTATTTCACTTGTATGTGGAAATGAAAAAGGTCAAATTCATACCAGAATCATGTTACCAGAGGCTAGAAATGGGGATGTGAGTAGATACAGAGGAGACACTGGTCAATAGGCATTAACTTATTTTTAAATAGGTTAATTCTCTCTAGAGTTCTATCTGTATGATGACTATAATTAGTAATAATGTATTGCATGTTTCAAAATAACATCAAAAGGAAAATTCTGAACATTTTCACTATAAAAACTAATAAATATGATCTGATAAAATGCTAATTAGCCTCATTTTTATCATTGTATCAACATCTATTTGTGTATCAAAATATCACATTTTACTTCATAATTATGAATATCTATTATTTGTAAATTATAAGTAAACCAAAACAGAAGAAAAAGCCCCGTTGGGGAGAATTGCTCTACTGAGAAAAGGGCAATATAAAATAATTAGAAAAGAAAAAAATCTTTTCGGCTAGCATATACTGTAGACATTCATTTCCTTAGGAAAATAGGTGTTATGGAAACTGTGATTGTGTTCTCATGCTTACTAAATTATTGTACACTGTAGCATATTAGTCTTAAGAGATATATTCCATTTTACGCAATAATTCCTTATTATATTTTTCAGTAACTGTAGCACAAAAACAAATTTAGGAAGTCACTTACTTAAGACACAGTCAGAAAAGGTTCATGGAGAAGATTTTCCTGGACGGTGTAGGAACAGGTAGTAAGTAGGGGATACGCAGAGCTCAAAGTCCCTATTCTTGGGACCTGTGACCACCCACCATGATCACAGTGTAGGCTTCATCTCCTTTTCAGGTGTTCAGCTCATTAATGTTTAAATTAATATCTTATGCTATCAGACAAAGTAATAAGTGTCCTTCATTATAGAATTTTCATTCTTTGTCTTGTTGCTCTTCAATTGCTGTGAAGAGACACCTTAACCAAGCTAACTCTTACAAAAGAAAGCCTTTAATTTGGGACTTGCTTACAGTTTCAGAAGGTTAGTACATTATCGTTATGGTGGAGAGAATGGAGGCATGCATGCGTGGTGCTGGAGAAGTAGCTGAGAGCTCTATAACCTGATCTATAAGCAATAAGCAGAGCGGGTAATAGAGAGAGACAGAGACAGACAGACAGAAAGACAGAGAGAGTCAAAGACACTTAGAGGCACAGAGAGACAGAGACCAGACCCTGGGGCTCGTGACACCTCTCCTCCACAAAGAACACACCTACTTCAAAATAGCCACACTTCCTAGTCCTTTCCAAACATTTATCAACTGGGCATGAGACATGCAAATATATGAGCCTATAGGAGCCATTCTCATTAAAACGCTGCATACATAAGTGTTATTATAATTTATTCTCATCCATGAGTGTCACTCTCAATCATACTGGATACTTGTGCATTTGTATTCCTGTCCTTAATAAGGAGTTTCTGATGCAGACCTGCCTGTTGTGGAAGTCAAAGACAATCTCTCAGGCAGTTCAGATGTAGACGGGCCACACTCCCGAACTCCAGATTACTTTTAACTGAGCTTAGTAGACATTGTAAGATTTTTGTTTAGAAATAAAAATTTCCAAGCAGCTAGTGTCATATTCAACAACTTGCCATAGTAGCCCGAATCTCATGGCTAGGGCACACTGACGGATCCCATCCTTCTTGGCATAGCTTTTTTTCCTTGGCCCCCATTTCCTTCCTGAATATACTTTAGTTCTTTGCCACGAAGCACACCTGCTTCCCCCGGATTCTAACAGCTTTGCCAGCAATTGCCAGCCACCTGGCAAGCAACATTACCACCTCTCCTGCTTCAGTTGGGTTCCTGCTGTGGCAACCCTATTAACCTCCCAAGACCTGTGCTTCAGCTCCTGCACTGTCACCATGTCCCCTTGCTCTTCACTTCAAAGCCTCCACGAGCTACCTGCCAAGAAACCAATAGTGATACTCCTCTCCAGCCATAGCTGTGTTAATTTCTGTATGTGCATTTTAGTACCTTTTAAAGCCCTGTCATTTATCTCTGCAGATGCCACTGTGTCCAGCTGTCCATCGCTTTCAGAATCGTACAGTCTGTGTGCCAAAGAACTCAATATTACAGCATCTCCTTCTGTTAAAGGTAAGCGTTACAATGACATTGATAATTTAAATTTTAAAAGCGAAATTCCCAACCAAGATGATTATTATGCTACTTGCAGACAATAAATTGCTATTATGACTATCACCTAGTGCTTTTGTAAATAATGTCATTCTTTCTGTAGAACTTATGGGACCGTTGTACCCAGACCTACTTTCTCTATTCAATGTAATGAAAAGTTCCTATAGAATTGCCTCGCCCATGCACATCATGTGACAGCCTCTCCATTCATGGTGGAATTTGGATTAGACATTCTTACAGATTGTTTTGTTGCTCTGGGGCCTTGTCTGTGCCCACTGAGAATTTTCTCTGACCACTTTCCCCCCCACATATTCTTGTCGGGAGCATTTATCACAAGCTATTGTGGACCATGATGCATTTACAGTTTATAAATTAATTGATTGTAGGCCATGATGCAATTATAGCTTATTGCAATTGATAATCCAGATGTCAAACCACCTGAGAAATTATTCTCAGATGGAGGAACCCTGCCTGGCAGGGCCTGCAGGACCATTGACTCTGAAAACTGTTGCTTTCATCTGTAATTTTCTTGTGCAGTAACAGCTATGGTGTCTCCCCATTATCATGCATTTTCATGTAATGTGTACACATAATCTCACAATTACTTCTCAGTCTTTGGGCACAAATATTTGTGGATGGTCAAAAGGATGACTTCTCTCTATACTATGTTCTTCACATTGCAGTGAGAAATTTAGAAACCTGTTCTCTACCATTAGCCTTACTGACAGAGCAAGTTGGCCAGACATGTGTCCTTCTGGAAAGATCACAAGTGGAACTTTCATAGATTTTACTTATGGAATTGTAGGATCTGGCTTTGTAGGACTTAAGCCTTTACAGGATTTATGATGAATTAGGGCTGTATTATAGATATCTATCCTTGTTCTATCTTAGTCCTTCAAGAGACCAACAGCACCTAACTGACTAACCATGTCCAGATATTATTAATCACACTCAAGAAATGTAAAATATACAGATATCCTTTGCCTTTTCCTTAGATCTCTCAATGGTTTAGTTTCCTTACTTTGTAACCTATAGTTGTCCCTTTAAAAGTTGGTGGGGACCTCCCCACAGTTGCAGCTGCAGTTAGTTTCAAACTAACTTGTAAGTTTTGCTACATATCTTCAAAGTATGCCTGTATCCCTGAGAATTTTCCTTGTAGTTTTATTACTAACAAATTGCTAATGGATGGATATATATGCTTGGAAATTTGTAATGGAAGAAGAAGTAGAATAAGAATATGGAAATAAGAATGTAGCAGAAATAGATTGAGAAGAAATAAGATGGAGAAGTAGAAGAAGAAGAAAAATAATGTAAAGTAATTACAACAAGAATGAATTGGAATAGAGCATTGGAACAGAGAACTGGAATTAGAATTGAGACAGAATTGGAGCAAAGAAATTATAGGCAATTAGGACAGAAGAATTAGAGTAGAGGTAGTAGAATAAATAGAGAAAAATAAAGAGCACATGAAATAGAAAGAAGGTATGAGAGATTATTTTTTTCCTATAGCCAACAGACTTTAGTTCCTATGCTTATTGTGGCTTCTTTTTTTGAATCCTGAGTGGAAATCTTCAAGGCAGGCCCTAGAAGGTTTTCAATATATTCTGAACTCCTTCAGCCCAATATGTGTTCCTGCATTAATTATCTTTACCTTACATTTTTAAAGCCATCTGGTGGGACTAGGGATGTGAAAATGATGTACTTCCATATGCTCAAACAGTACAGCAAACTAGGTGTGTGGTGGTGTATGCCTGTTATCCCAGAACTGGAAAGATCAGAAGGATCAGGAGTTTGAGGTCAACCTCAGGTGCTTAATGAGTTCAAGGCAATCTGGGCAAAAGCAGCTCTGCATCAAAACAAACAGAACTCCCCACCCAAACCCCAATAAACAAAACAAGAACTTGTGGCAGGGAGCAATGTATTATCTCTTTTTTCTATTCTGTATGTAGCATGGCAATGCTGCGTGAACACGGGTACAGGAATTGTGCCACCATCACGGCTTCCCTCCACTTCATCTGTACCATCTCGAGCTATATCTACATCTTTCCCACCTCTCACAACTCAGGCACTCCATTGGAAATTATGAGTTTGTAAACATTTCCTGGGAAATCATGGCTTTTTACTAGTTTAACACAATCCATAAGCAATTAAAAACGACACCACAACCTGTTGTAACTAGATAAGGATTTGTGATTGCTCCAGTTCCTTCCTTTAGACTATGCCATGGGCACAAGGGACTCTGCCTCAATCAAAACAAAAGAAAGTTGCACAGATACTTGGCTGTACAACGGGGTTTCCCAAAGTTGGCATTGTTGAAATTTTCTACCAGATAAATTCTTGGGTGGGTGGGGAGTGTTCTGTAGCTGTTCTTTCCTTTCCTTTCCTTTCCTTTCCTTTCCTTTCCTTTCCTTTCCTTTCCTTTCCTTTCCTTTCCTTTCCTTTCCTTTCCTTTCCTTTCCTTTCCTTTCCTTTCCTTTCCTTTCCTTCCCTTCTCTTCCCTTCCCTTCCCTTCCCTTCCTTTCCTTTTTCCTTCCTTCTTTCCTTCCTTCCTTCCTTCCTTCCTTCCTTCCTTCCTTCCTTCCTTCCTTCCTTCCTTCCTTTCTTTCGAGATTAGAGTTTACATGCCTTTGGGGGAAGTTTAGAAGTGTTGCTGAGTTCTATCACCTTTATTCTAGTTACACTCTTTCCTTTCATGGTGTGACATAATTCAAAACGGGAACACACATTGCCAAGCCTGCTTTGTTTAATTTTCCCCACAATTTTAGGTGATCTGAAATCTAAGCAATTCAGTCTTCCTGATTACATTTGCAGAAGACTATTCAGCTGTATAATTTTTACTTTATCTCAATTTTATTTTGAATATATTGAATAGGTATATTTAAGACCCAAGAAACTTAATCTCTGATTTGCTTTGAAGATAGATAATTTATGAAACTTTAAAGAACAGGCAAGAGTTCACACCACCTAAAATTAATATAGCAAGGCAATTATGAATCCAACCTTCTCCAAGCAGTAAAGAAATGAGCACTCAGTGACAAGCTTCCTGTAAATGAGTTGCTGTCTACGTTTAGGAAAACTGAGAACCCATTATCCAGGCTATCAGCACTCAATTATTAAAAAATATTTTAATTAAAGTATAAATCTATAACTTCCCCATTCCTTTCTTCCCTTCAGATGCTACTATATTCCCTTTCTCTAATTCTTCCACAGTCCCATTCTGTATCTTTACTCTTTCTTAATTGATGGTCTCTTTTTCTTTGATTATTATTACTGCATATATATGTGTGTGTGTGTGTGTGCATGCGTGTGTGTATATATGTGTATATGTTTGCACAAATATATAAAACAACATGATGAGTTCACTTTTGTTTGTGTATATGTGATTTCAGGAATCTTATCATCCAAAGAATCTTTTTTCTTTTTATTTATTTGTTTTAAACTTTCGTTTTATTAATCTTTGTGTCTTTCACATCACCCATCTTAATCCCAGTCATTCCCTTGTCTCTTTGTATTTGCTCTCTGCCCTTGTAACCTCTGTTCCTAAACTAAAATAAAATATAAAGGGAAGAAAAAGGAAAAAATCAATATGGAAGCTGTGTTGAGACACAGTGAGTCATGCAGTAAACCCCTTTGTCCATGTATCTTTACTTGCCAAGTGTTTACTGCAAGAGTCACTGGTCTGGTTCGAGGCCTCTGGTTTCTACTACACCATCAATGCTGGTTCCTCACTGGAGCTCTTCTTGACTATCCTGTTGTCTTGTGTCATGGAGATCCTGAAGCTTTGGGACTTCAGGACCGGCCTCTTTACGTGCTGCAGTGGATAACAGATGAGGTAGATATTAGGGTGGGCCAACTCTTAACCCTGATTCTGGGTCTGAGTAGTTGCAGGGTTGGTCATCTACCAGCTCCCCCTTTTCCTCATCACAAGGGTGAGCTCTCCAACATTGCCCTGGCTACTACTTCCCCTTTTGCAGCAATGAGCAAGGGGCCTGGCCAGTTCTCCTTCTTTCACACCGTCATGGCTGCCTAGCTCTTATGACCACAGGACCAGCTCTCCCACCTGCCTCAGGCAGGTCTTGAGGCAGTGGTAGTGGCATTCTCCCCGGCCCCACACACCACCTAGTGGCAGATGAGGGGCAGGGCCAGATCTCCCATGTCTACTTCTTGGGAGTGGTTCACCTGCACCCAGTCAATAGGGGGAGCTCTAATGTGCTGTCCAGGTGAGGTGCATGGCCCCCTTTGCCTAGTGCTGCAGCTGGTAATGGGGAGGGTCAGTTCCCTCACCCACCACGGGAGGTAGGAGCAAGGTGGGGAGGGAATCTTTTTCTCACCCACACCACCACATGGCAGACAAGGTGGGATGCGGCCAGCTATCTCACTTTCACATCCCCAGGGTCAGTTCACCCTCGCCTCCACCAGCAGGGTCGGCTCTGCTGTGTTATCCAGAGGAGGAGCAAGGCCTGCTTTCCTGAGTGCTGCGCTGGAAGAGGGAGGGTTGGCTCCCTCGTCTGTCTGTCGCTGTTATTTGCCTCTCCTTCCTCCTCCTTCTGTTCTTTGGAAGAGGGAGGGTTGGCTCCCTGTCTTTCTGACGCTGTTATTTGCCTCTCCTTCCTCCTCCTTCTGTTCTGACCTTGCTCCAAAGCCCCCATGGGCACTTAATGTTAACGAAAACATTTGTGTATAAGTTCTGACTATTCAATTTGGGAGGCAGTGGGAGGCACTGAGCGATATTTCTAAACTTATTCGTGATGAGACCTTAGATATAGCTTAGAAAAAAATATTGTTGCTGCGTGGTCCAGACATCTGTCTCTTAAGCCAAGAGACACTGACCTGAAGTGAATAACTAAATCCCATCACTGATCTTGGCTCTAGATTCCTGATAATATGGTGATTGACAAGATAAAACAGAATTTTCATAGGTGAGGAAAAATATAAGAATAAACAAAAAGGAAAAACCAAAGCAAATTCCTATATGGATGAACTATATAAAACGATGAACTGAGCACAACAGAGATTTTTTGACACAGCCACTGACACATTACACCAACATATAAACTTATTGCTTTAAATGAATTTTCTAAAGATAATTTTGATATATATTCATACATGTATATTTTTACATTTATACATGAATATTTATACATGTTTATTTTCATTGTTTTTAATTTTATGGCTCCTTTGGGCTCTTTTTGGGGGCCACTGGTGTAGGATGTGTTATTTTCATTGGTTGAATAAAGAAAACTGCCTTGGCCTAGTTGATAGGGCAAACTCAGGTAGGTGGGGAAGACAAAACAGAATTCTGGGAGGAAGAAGGCAGAGGCAGAGAGCTGCCTGCCATGAAATCACAAGGTCAGACATGCTAAATCTTCCCTGGTAAGCCACGACCCCGTGGTGATACACAGATTACTAGATATGGGTTAAACTAATATGTGAGAGTTAGGCAATAAGAGGTTAAAACTAATGGGCCAGGCAGTGTTTAAATGAATACAATTTTCATGTATCTATTTCAGCTGTAAAGCTAGCCAGGAGCCAGGCACCGGAATGTAGCCTGCTGCTCCCTATTACAACAACCCACCACCTAGCTCCCCAATAAATACACACACATAGATTTATTCTTTCTTATGAATGCCCAGCCTTAGCTTGAATTGTTTCTAGCCAGCTTTTCCTAACATAAATTATCCCATCTACCTTTTGCCTCTGGGTTTTTACCTTCCTCTATTTCTGTACATTTTTTTTCCTTCCTTCCTATTCTGTGTCTGACTGTGCAGCTGGGTGGCTGGCTCCCAGCATCCTTCTCTCCTTCCTTTCTTGCTCTTCAATCCCCTCTTCCCAGATTTCTCCTTCTGTTTATTCTTTCTGCCTGCCAGCTTCACCTATCCTCTCTCCTGCTTTGCTATTGGCCATTCAGCTCTTAATTAGACCAATTGGGTGTTTTAGACAGGAAAATTAACAGAGCTTCAGAGAGTTAAACAAATGCAACATAAAAGAATGCAACATATCTTTGTATCATTAAACAAATGTCCCACAGCATAAATAAATGTAATACACCTTAAAATAATATTTTACAATGCATTTTTACTGTTTATGATATTTTCAATATTAGATATAGAAAAATAAATATGAATATTTTTATATTGAATAAAGTATGTCTATCATAGGCAATACACAGAAAATACAAAAACCATAAAATGAAATGACTTTTTTTTTGAGACAGAGTGTTTCTATATAGCCCTGACTTTCCTGGAACTAGTTCAAGCAGACTAACTTCAAAACCACAGAAATCTGCCTGCCGTTGTTTTCCAAGTGCTGGTCTTTTATTTAAAAATTGATTTTTATTGAGCTCTACATTTTTCTCTGCTCCCTTCCCTGCCTTTGCCCTCATTTGTAACCCTCTCCCAAGGTCCTCATGCTCCCAATTTACTTAAGAGATCTTGTCTTTTTCTACTTCACATGTATGTTTCTCTTAGGATGCTCATTGTTGTCTAGGTTCTCTGGGATTGTGATTTGTGGGCTGGTTTTCTTTGCTTTATGTTTAAAAACCACTTATGAGTGAGTTCATGTGATAATTTTCTTTCTGTATCTGGGTTACCTAGATAAATGTTTTCTAGCTCCATCCATTTTCCTGAATAATTTAAGATGTTGTTATTTTTTTTTCCTGTGGCATAGTACTCCATTGTGTAAACATACCACATTTTCCTTATCCATTCTTCTGTCTAGGGGTATTTAGGTTGTTTCCAGGTTCTGGCTATGACAAACAATGCTGCTGTGAACATAGCTGAGTATATGTCCTTGTGGTACAATTGAGCATCCTTTGGATATATACCCAAAAGTGGTATTACTGGGTCTTGAGGAAGGTTGTTTCCTAATTTTCTGAAAAGTTGCCACACTGACATCCAAAGGAGCTGTAGCAGTTTGCATTCCCACCAGCAATGCAGAAGTGTTCCCTTTACCCCCAACCTCTCCAGCATAAGTTGTCCTCAGTGTTTTTGATCTTGGCCATTCTTATAGGTGTAAGATAGAATCTCAGAGTGGTTTTGATTTGCATTTCTCTGAAATAACTTTTTAATGTGTGTGTCTGTATGTGGCACACATACATGCAGGTGTATGTGCACATACCTGTACACAGAGCTAGAAGGAGAATATGTTTTGAGACAGGGTTTTTCAGTTGACCTGGAGCTAGGCTGGTGACTGTCAAGGCCCAGTTAGGACTGTGTCCTATTGTTCTAGCTTTATAGGTGTACATAGGGCCATGCTCAGCTTCTTTGTTTTTTAACTTGGTGTTGGGCATTTGAATGTGGGTCCTCATGCTTGAACATCAATTGTTCTGATCCACTGAGATATCTATCAGCCCCAGAGGTTACTATTTTAACTTAGTCTCTTAATCTTTTCTTTTTTACTTTTCTGAATTAAAAACTGTTAAAAGTGTATAGTATTTTGAATTTTATTTTTATCACATACCATTATACCACAAAAAAAAAACTTTTGAGATTTTGTCTTAGGGTGACTATTGCTGTGATGAAAACTATGCTGAAAACAAATTAGGAAGGAAGAGTTTATTTCATTCACATTTCCATATAACAGTTCATTCTTAGAAGTAGTGAGGACAGGAACTAAAGCAAAGCAGGATCCTGGAGACAGGAGCTGAAGGAGGGGTCATGGAAGAGTGCTGCTTACTAGTTTGCTTACCATGGCTTGCTCAGCCTGCTTTCTTATAGACCAGGACCACCAGCCTAGGATATACCTGTCCACAATGGGTTGGGCCCTCCCCATCATCACTAATTTTTAAACGAGTATCCTACGGCCAGATCTTACAGAGGCATTTTTTTTTCAGCTGAGCTTCCTCCTCTCTGATAACTTTAACTTGCATCATGTTGACATTAAACTGTCCAGTATAGATGTTAAAAGTTGTTTGAAGATAAAAGCTTCTGTTTTCTAAAGTGGTTTATTTTGGTTTATAATTCAAGATATAATCTATCATGGGGATTGGGGGTGAATCAAGATGATGGCTTGAGACAGCTGGTAACATTATATCCACAGCAGGAAACAGAGGCAATGACAATGGGTTGGTGTTCAGTTAGCTTCCATCAATTTATGGGTACATACCCAACCCAGGGAATGGTGTCACCTTTGCATCAATTAAACTGATAAGGATAATCCTTTACTGTTGGGTGATATCTTGATTGTGTTCTGAAAAATAAAGCTTGCTTGGAGTCAGAGGATGGAGTTAGCCATTAGCCAACTAAAATTAACCACAGAGGTTTTCAAAGACAGATAGGAGAAAAAGTAGTATGGCAGGGCAGAAAGGGACCTGGTGCTCTGTTTGGAGGAAGGAATGGAGCCAGTAGGGAGAACTGATGCTGTAGCAACTCTTAAAGTCAGTGGTTACCTGCCCACTCAGGCATGGCCTCTTATACTATATATGACGATGTAGAACATGTGTTCAGCTTTTTTTCCAGCTGTGGGATTTGGTTTCTGGTCTCCGTTCCAGCAGAGGATTCTAATTTGTGAGTCTACCCCTAAATAAATACCCATCTATTTCTCAATTCTGAGCTAGTGTCGGATTTCCTTTAAGGGTCCTTCTTCAAACCGATGGCTCCTCTGCTTCTCTGATCTTTCAGACTTTTAACCTGATATCTGACTCCTGAATTTTTATTGATAAAGAATAATTAGAGTAACACTTTATTTCACAGATATGACCAGAGGTTAGCATAACTTAGAGACTCTCAGAAGTGTGTCTAGAGGCTTGGCTCCTACATGACTCTAGAACCTGCTAACCTGACTCCAACCATCACACATATAGAATCATATGCACTAAGGCTTAATTTATGAACTAGAAACTAAAAGAGATTACCAATAATAATGAAATAGAATAATTTTAATAATTTACTATTACTTACTAAAATAAAACTGCCAACTTTTTGTAGTAATAAGAGCTGCCGGGCTGTGTCCCCAGCACCCCGGCCGCCTGCTAGCTTATGCCCGAAATAACAACACACAAACTGTATTCATTTAAACACTGCTTGGCCCATTTCTATCTAGCTTCTTCTAGGCTAATTCTCACATATTAATTTAGCCCATTTCTAATCATCTGTGTAGTACTGCTAGGTGCGCTTACCGGGAAGATTCTAGCCTACGTCCATCCTGGGTCGGAGCTTCATTGTGCCTCAGAGAGCAGAGCTGTCACATCTACCCAGGAGATGGGAGCATGGCGTCTCTGTGCTCACTTCCTCTTCCTCCCAGCATTCTGTTCTGTTTACTCCTCCCACCTATGTTTTAACCTATCAGGGCCAAGCAGTTTCTTTATTGCTTAACCAATGAAATCAACAGATTGATATATGACACTCCCACATCAACTTTTGAGCTTTAAGGCTAATGTATATAAAGCAAGGGTTACTCAAACAGATACTATTCAGAAGATATCAGTGTTAAAGGATAGATGATATTCCAATATGCCATGAGTATATTATTACAGATTCATTTTTAGGAGCAGATGTCCAGTTTGTTAATACAATTTTATTTTTATTAATAATGTTCTGATAAAATTCTATTAATTTTTTTATCATCAATTTCTAGAACTTTGAATTATTGCTGAAAATAATAAATACTTTACAGATGACTTAAAATGAGAATTTTGAGGGCTTGGGAGATGGCTTACAGGCTAAGAGTTCTCACTACACTATCATGAGGACCTCAATTCAAATTCTCATCACCCACATATAAAGCCAAGAATTGTTGTGCACACACCTGTAACCTGTAAAAGATCAGTGCTCGAGTTTTCTGGTAGTCAGCCATCTCACACAGCTATGTGTAGACCACATGTGTGTGCACGTGCACACACACACACACACACACACACACACACACACATACCTCATACAGCTATGTGCAGATCACACACACAAACACCCCACATATCTACGTAAAGAATACATACGCACACACACTTCACACTGCTGTGTAAAGACCACACACACACACATACACACGCACCTCACACAGCTATGTGTAGACCACACATGTGTGCACGCACACACACGCACACACCTCATACAGCTATGTGCAGACCACACACATTCACACTTCACACTGCTATGTAAAGACCACACCCCCTCACCTCACACAGCTATGTGCTGATGACACACATACACACACATATACATGAATAAGAATTTTAAAAATTTGTCACGTATTTTTAAATTTTTACTTGCATTTCAGAAATATAGCTTCAAGTATATGTAGGACAAAGGCATTATTTGAACTGTCAGTATTCATTTTGAGATTTCTGGAAGTATATTTTCATAAAGAGATTTTGTGTGGATGCTGCATTCATATGTTTCATTGTCTGAAAATTTTTATTAGATTTTTAAAGGGACAGTTAGCATGATGTGGGAGTGTCATATATCAATCTGTTGATTTCATTGTTTAAGCAATAAAGAAACTGCTAGGCCCATTTGATAGGCCCACCCTTAGGTGGGTGGAGTAAACAGAAGGGAAGGCTGGGAGGAAGAGGAAGTGAGGTCAGACTCGACAGCTCTCCTCTCCGGAGCAGACGCCTTCAGAGAGACGCCATGCTACCCGCTCCAGGGAAGACGCACGCCATGCCCCAGCTCCGACCCAGGATGGACTTAGGCTAGAATCTTCCCGGTAAGCGCACCTAGGGGCGCTACACAGATGATTAGAAATGGGCCAGAGCAGTGTTTAAAAGAATACAGTGTCCGTGTAATTATTTGGGGCATAAGCTAGCCGAGCAGAGCAGGCGGCTGGGGTTTTGGGGACGCAACCCCGCCGCTCCCTATTACTACAAATGACGCCCAGACGTGTGGCTAACTAAACCCACTTAAAAAACCTGAGAAGGCTTAAAAATAAGGGAGAGAGCATTTAACACAGATTTTTGCTGTTTGTTGGTGGCGTGATGTAGAGAGATTTCCTGATTCGGCAACAGCAGCAGAAAAAACGCTGTGTCATTTCAAAGCGTGGCTTCCTGGGGCTATGCCGCCAGTGCAAACTCTGGCTTTATGTTGTGTTCCCGCTTGGGATCGGAAGGAGAGTGCTCTGAGACCTTGACGATGACTCAGAGCTCCCCGCCTGCACCTGGGCAGATGGCCGAATCAGGCTTAGGCAGGCGGAAGAGCATGGCGGATTCCTGCCGCCATACAGAGACGTGTTTTCAGACTGCGCAGTGCTCTGCCTGTCAGATTTGGATGTTACTTGGATGAAAAGAATTTCTGTGCTGCATGCTCAGTCTCAGAATTAAAGTGCTGAGTGCCGCTCCTACCTGGTAGCCCCAAGAGGCTTCCTGACTCAGCTTTAGCTGCAAAACCCTGCGGCTCATTAAGAGGTCCTGCCACAAAACACTTAAACAGTGTTGATGAAAAGCTGAACGCATGCTTTTCGGTTTTCAGCCATAGCAGGAAAAAAGCTGCCGTTTAAAAATGCCGGCTTTCTGGGCCATCCTGCCAGGGCAAACTCTGACTGTTTGAGGCAGGAGGGCCGGCTACAGAGAGAGGACTTGAGTGTTGTCTGTTGTAGTTCGCTGGCTGGCAGGGACCTTGAAATGCTATAAACATGGCTACAGCCAGTACCTCAGCCATGAGGCTGAAAAGCTAAGGAATGGGCTACATCCAGCCGTCAAAGCCACGCCTTTAGTCCTACTGAGTGAGATTGCTTGGTAAACTAAAGACTCATGTGGTCAAAAAACAGAGAGATATACAGTAAAGAGAGATTCAAAGACAGAGAAAATTTCTAAATGGTTTACTGTGTGTTAAAAATATATGCAAGCTAAAAGTTAAAGTTCTTAAAGTAAAAAAGAAAAGGAAGAGAGTTGTTGTGTGTACACACCTTTAATCCCAACACTTGGGAGGCAGAGGGAGATAGACCTCCGTGACTTCAAGGTGTGGTAGCACACGCCTTTAATCCCAATGCCTGGGAGGCAGAGACAGGCGGATCTCTGAGAGTTCAAAGACAGCCTGGTCTACAGGGTTATTCCAGGTCAAAGATATAAGCTCAAAAAGCAAAAAGTTAATGTAGGAATGTAACAGCTTAGATTCTTAAGCGTCTAGTGATTTAAAGGCGTAAATCAAAAGTGCTCCTGGATAGTAAAAAATTGCAGATTCACAATAGGACAGATTCAGACCACTGAATGGGTCACACTGTTGGACGAATGTACGTAGGCTTGGGAGAGAGAAGAAAAAGAATATAGAGAATAAAGTTAATGGTTAAAAAAAAAAAAGTAAAAGTAAAGTCTTTAAAGAGACAGAGTACAGATAGTTATAGATATAAATAAAAATAAGCCGCGTAAAGATGGAAAATTCACAGAGAGTCTGGATTATGTACATTGTGTTTTCTTTAAAATTTTTCACTGTGAAGGAGCTAAGTACAGAGAGACATTTCATTATATGGGCTGCCAAGTGGAACCAGAACGGATATCATGAGGGTATGACTTCAGAATTTGGGTCTAAGGATATGATGCTTTGGAGAGAGTCTTCTTTTGTTTTCACAGAGGACCAGACCCTTTGGATTTCTTCTATCCCGATTTGGTATGATAGACCACGACCTCCCGAAAGGTTCCTATGAACGCCCTCAGAAAATTGCTTCGCTCAACTGCCAACTGAGATGAAACTAGCACACAGGCTATACCATGAAAGACCTAATTAACGACGCCCCCATTCAGCAGGAAGCAGTTTGGAGAGAAAAAACTGCGCCCATGTTCCCAAATATTGTTTATAAATGTTCTTTTACATTTAAAGGGGGAAATGATATAGGTATGAATAATTTGCATTGATAGAGATTTAAAGTCAATTTTGTTATATGTATAAATGTTTCTGATGTAACTTTTACTTGATAACTGTTTTGTTATATGTAATTTTGCTATGTTAAGGTTAAAGCCTTCCTTTTTTTGTTTAAACAGAAAAAGGGGAAGTGATGTGGGAGTGTCATATATCAATCTGTTGATTTCATTGTTTAAGCAATAAAGAAACTGCTAGGCCCATTTGATAGGCCCACCCTTAGGTGGGTGGAGTAAACAGAAGGGAAGGCTGGGAGGAAGAGGAAGTGAGGTCAGACTCGACAGCTCTCCTCTCCGGAGCAGACGCCTTCAGAGAGACGCCATGCTACCCGCTCCAGGGAAGACGCACGCCATGCCCCAGCTCCGACCCAGGATGGACTTAGGCTAGAATCTTCCCGGTAAGCGCACCTAGGGGCGCTACACAGATGATTAGAAATGGGCCAGAGCAGTGTTTAAAAGAATACAGTGTCCGTGTAATTATTTGGGGCATAAGCTAGCCGAGCAGAGCAGGCGGCTGGGGTTTTGGGGACGCAACCCCGCCGCTCCCTATTACTACATTAGCAACTTTATCATTATAACTGACTTTGAGCAAATGACATTCTGCAATTCACTTTTAGTTGATAGATACACAATTATTCACAATGAAAGGAGAAGTAATGGTTCTTAATCCATCTGCAGCTGCTTCTGCTCACTGAAATCTGGAGTCTGCTGAGCTCACACAATGCCTTTGGATTCTCCGACAAGGTGACTGATGTGAATTCTAACTATTGTACAACCACACCAGTTATTTTATTTAGCAAGGGGTTAAGATGGTAAAATACATTCTATAATGTAATGTTCTCACTTGAATGCCAAAGTTAGCAGTTTATCTCTGTCCAGAAGTGTTTATAAACATAAGTAATGGGAATAAATAGTGACTTCTGTTATGGTTGTTCATATTTTTGAGCTGGGAGTCTATGAATGTGTCTAAGAAAGTTGCTCACTTGACTCTATGCTTTTTGGATGAAAAAAAAAGAAATTGAATTCACCCCTGACAAGCTATTATTCTCAATTGCAATGTCTGAGAGTAGAAGATTAGGGTCATGATGCTCCAGGCTTGCTCTCTCCGGCCACTGCTTCTGGCAGTAACTCAAGTTAGAACAGTCGATAAGAGTGACCCAGGTGAGAATCATCTTTTGAGGCTATTTTGTTATAACTCTGTGAGTTGACAAGAATCCATGATTCATCTCTAGTGGAACTCATCATACAGCAGGCACTTAAAAAACTGATTTTGTTAGATCCCTTTCTGATACCAAGTATTTAAATAAATGCGTAGACAGAATGAAGTTCTTAGGATGGAGGACAGTAAGCCAACATTATTTTCAAATGGTAGATATAAATCTCTGAAGATCTGAAAGTGAGGATTCATTATTCCTGTCCTTGGCTTTGTTGCACTTTAACTAAATTTTTTGCCTGCATTGAAATTATCCTTTTCTTTGTTGCTGCTACTCTTTTTTTTAAAAAGTCCCCTGTCATTCTTTTACATATTTTTTTATTGATTCTTTAGGAGTTTCACATTATGCACCCCAATCCCACTCGTTTCCCAGTTCTTGCATGTCTGTCCTCCATGCTCATAGCCTCCCCCAGAAAAGAGACCATCTTTCCTGCATTCCCATCACTTTTTTGTTTATTGTAGTTGCCTTGGGAGCTGCCTTAGATCCTTTCCCCCAAACAACGTTACTTGTAAATGTTCATTGTAATGAGTTGTTGGTCTGGTTCAAGGCCTCTGGCTTCTGCTATAGCATCAATACTGGACGCTCACTGAGAATCTTTTCAGATATCCCACTGTTGCTCTGAGTCATGGAGATCCTATTGCTATGCTTTTACAAGACCAGTCTCCTTTTACAGGTTCCAGTAGGTCATAGATGGTATGGGTCAACAGAAAGCCTGGATGTGGGCTTGGATAGCAGCTGGGTTGAGCTTTCATCAGATCACCTCTCCCCACTCCACCCCCACAGTGGGGGGCTAAGCCAGGTCTCCCTTATACTTACCAATGGGACCAGCTTTCCTGTGAAAGGAAGGACCAGTTCTCCTGCTGAAACAGCTGATTAGGAATAGGGCTAGCTCTCCCAGGACCAGCATGGAGTGGTGCAGGCTCAGCATAGCCCTCAGGCATCAATATGCCCTCAGATTGCAGTCTAGAACATGACTGCTATCCTCATGGCCATTGATGGTAACACTAGCCATGGACTGATCAACACAGACCTTAGCTACAGTAGGGCAATAAATCTAGACATGGCCCTCGGATGCAGCATTGGCCCAGATGTCACCATGGCCTCAGGTGGCAGCACAGGCCACTCAGATCATTATGATCCTAGTATCAGTATGGTTCTTGTAATCAACACTGTTTCAGGTATCAATCTAGACCACAGACATTTATATGATCTTAGGTGGTAACAAAGGCCAAGGACATCACTATAGATCCCAGTGGCGGTAGAGCCATAGATCCATACATGGTCCTTCTTGGCAACAGAGGCCAAGATATCACATGGCCTCAAGTGACAGTCCAGATCATGGTCTTTGAGTGTAACAAGGGTCAAAGGTATCAACACAGACCCGGCTGCCGTCAGACCATGAACCCAGACTGTTGCTACTATCTATCTATCTATCTATCTATCTATCTATCTATCTATCTATCTATCTATCTATCTATCTAATCAGTTCCCAATTCTTTATTTGTTGCACTTTTTTATTGCATTATACATTTTGTCCCCTCCCTTCTTCTCTCCTCTCCTTCTGCCCTCTCCCATGACTCCCGCTCTCCCAATTTACTCAGGAGATCTCATCTTTTTTTCCTTTTCATGTAGATTACATCATGTATGTTTCTCTTAAGGTTCTCTTTGTTGTCTAGGTTCTCTGGGGTTGTGGCCTGTAGGCTGGTTTTTCTTTGCTTTATGTCTAAAAGTCACTTGTGAGTGAGTACATATATATTTGTCTTTTTGGTGCTGTGGGACAATGGTCTTTTATCCTGTTACTTGTACTATTTTTAATAAAATGCTAATTAGCCAGTATCCAGGCAGGAAGAAGAGGCGGGGCAATGAGAATTCTGGGAAGAGGGAAGTTTAAGTCTTCAGTTGTGACCCACATGCAGAGTACGCAAGATGTGACTGCCTCGCCAAAAAATGTACCAAGACATGTGGCTAACACAGACAAGATTTATGGGCTAAAATAAGTTATAAGAGTTAATAAGAAAACTGAGATACTAGGTCAATCAGTTTATAATTAATGTAGATCTCTGTGTGATTTCTTTGGGACTTCACGACTGCAGCAACCAGGCTGGACAGAAACCTCAGTCAACATCTGGGTCTGGGTTACCTCACTCAATATGATATTTTCTAGATCCATCCATTGACCTGCAAATTTCATGTTGTCATTATATTTTACTGCTGTGTACTACTCAATTGTGTAAATATATCACATTTTCTTGATCCATTCTTCTATTGGAGGATATCTAAATTGTTTTGTGGTTCTGGCTACAAATAATCCTGCTATGAACATTGTTGAGCACATGTCCTTGTATGGTTGAACATCCTTTGGATATATACCCAAAAGTGGTATTGCTGAGTCTTAAGGTAGATTTATTCCAAATTTTCTGAGAAATCGCCACAATGATTTTCAAAGTGCCTGTACTAGTTTGTACTCCCATTAGCAATGGAAGAGTGTTCCCTCCACCCTACATCCTCTCCAGCATAAGCTGTCATCAAATGTTTGGATTGTGGCCATTCTTACAGGTATAAGATAGAGTCTCACAATTGTTTTGATTTGCATTTCTCTGATGGCTAAGGATATTGAGTATTTTCTTAAGTGTCTTTCAGACATTTTAGATTCCTGTGTTGAGAGTTCTCTGTTTAGGTCTGTACCCGATTTTTCATTGGATTATTTCTTCTTCTGATGATCCATTTCTTGAGTTCTTTGTATATTTTGGGGATCAGCCTTCTATCCAACGTGAGGCTGGTGAAGATATTTTCCCATTTTGTTGGCTGCCATTTTGTCTTGTGACCATGTCCTTTGCTTTACAGAAGCTTCTCTGTTTCAGGAGGTCCTATTTATTAATTGTTTCTCTCAGTGTCTGTGCTACCACGGTTGTATTTAGGAAGTGCCAATGAATTCAAGTATACTTCCCAATTTCTCTTCTATGAGGTTCAGTGTGGTTGGTTTTATGTTGAGTCTTTGATCCATTCGGAGTTGAGTTTTGTGCATGGCAATAAATATGTTCTAAGATTCAGTTTGCCAGCATTTTATTGAGTATTTTTGAATCATTCATTTGGGAGATTAGTCTGTAAATCTCTTTCTTGGTAATGTCTTTATGTGGTTTGGGTACCATGGTAATTGTAACCTCATAAAAAGAGTTTGGCATTGTTCCTTCTGTTTCTATTGTGTGGAATAATTTGAGGAGTATTGGTATTAGTTCTTCTTTGAAATATTGTAGGACTCTGTGCTGAAACCATCTGGCCCTGGGCTTTTTTTGGTTGGGAGACTTTCGATGACTGCTTCTATTTCTTTAGCAGTTATAGGTCTATTTAATTTGCTTATCTGGTATTTATTTAATTTTGGTAAGTGACATTTATCCAAAAAATTGTTCATTTTCTTTAAATTTTCCAATCTTGTGGAGTACAAATTTTTGAAATATGACCTAATTATTCTCTGGGTTTCCTCCATGCCTGTTTTATTTCTCCCTTTTCACTTCTGATTTTATTAATTTGGATATTTTCTCTCTGCCTTTTGGTTAGTTTAGATAAAGGTTTGTCTATTTTGTTATTTTTTTGAAGATCTAACTGAGACAAGGAAAGTTTTGTAAAAAGTGTTGTGTAAGCACTACTGCCCCATAGCTCCCCAAACCATACACCACTGTTTATGTACATCAGAGTTATCAGTCATTATCAGGTAGGATGTCTAATAAGACAAGAACGTGTGAAACAATAGGTCCTCCAAATTTCTGTTATTATTAGCCCGAATAATGTAGCATTAGTTTGAAAATATACCTCTTTCTGGCATTCTAAATAATTTTTTAATAAAGAATTGAACTTTTGAGTTGGCCAGATAATCTGCTGCCTTATTAAAAAAGGTAAAATTGTAGAGAGTAATCTAAGTGATCTATACTAATCAAAGGAAATGCCTTTGTCATATTCAGGAAAGGACTGATTGTGCCATCTCTTTTAATTTTTCAAATTATCTCCTATAAATTTGATAACATTTTGTGAAAATGCAATAGAACAGAGGAATATCGATTTAAATGTTTTCCAGTTTTATTTTTGAGAAAGGGTCTACCTATGTAGTCCTGGCTGTCCTGGAACTTGCTATGTAGACTAGGCTGGTATCAACTCACAGATATTTTCATGCCTCTACCTCCCTAGTGCTAGGATTAAAGGCATATGCTACCATACCCCATTTCTCCAATTTTTAAATTAATTTTTAAACAGTTTTAAAGGGTAAATTGTATATAACTTATTATATCCTTGGATTATTTTCAAATTTGTGTAGTTAAGTTATATTTCAGTGGGATTTCTTATGGTTAAAATTTATTATATTCTGAAAAAGCAGCTTCAAATGAAGAGCTGCCCTTTGAGAATTGTAGCAATGATCTTCTACAAAGCTATCTACAGATTCAATGTAATGTCCATCAAAATTCCATCAAAATTCTTCATAGACCTTGATAAAACAATACTCAACATCGTATAGAAAAACAAAACAACAAAAAAATAGGCAAAGCAATCCTGTACAACAATCTTTGTTTCAAATATTTCATCTGTAACTCTTCTCATTGATCATTTTCTCTCTTTACTCAGTTTTCCAATAAAATGTCATCTCCAAAGAGAATCTGTTCTAAACTACCAAACCCATGACTCCTTAGTAGCATATATTCATCTATAACTCATATAACTACAAATTGAAATTTGCCATTCAAATTTGAAAATTGCTATTATCTCATAAGGCTTATCATAGGATACTTGGTATTTGTGTATTTACTGTCTCCCACAGTAAAAAATGAACCACCAAGATCTAAAGAGTGGCTCAGTGTTTAAGAATACTTGCCCTTTTGAAGATCCAGGTTCAGTTTCTAGCACCCACATGGAAGCTTATAACCATCTTCAAATCCAGACCAGGTGTTCTGATCCCCTCTTCTGGCACACACAAGTTCAAGGCACACATGTGGTACAGCTATACACATGCAGGCAAAACACTCATGAAATAAAAGTAAGTATTTAAAATGTAACCCACCAAAGAACATCAACTTTATCCATTGTCGGTTGTGACATAATACCTGCCTCAGTTTATGGTTTTAAATATGGATTTCATTCTGTGGTTTCCTGCATCTATCATCTATAGGGAAAAGGTAAAGCAGAGCATTGTGGGTGGGACCTGGAAGAGGTATAGGAGGAAGCTCTTTAGCACATGGAAGATGAGAAGCAGAGAGGGAGAGAGAATGCATAAATCAGATGAAACTTTAATAGCATGCCCATATTAACTTACTACCATAACCTACTTTCTCCAACTAAGCCCTCTATCTAAAGTTACTCCTACCCCACAAGATAGGCTCATTTCCTGGGAACCAACTTTTCTCATTCGTGTTTGTGGGAAGCAATTCATATTCAATCCATATATCCATATCCTCTGGTCCCCGATGGTTCATGGCCATCTTGTTTTGGAAAATGAACTTATTCCATAGATAAAACTCAAAGCCTTAAGAATTCCAATATTTTTGAAAAGTGTAAGTTTAAATTCTCTTTTGAGACTCAAAAAAAAACCTTTTCTCATGAGCTCCTGTTAAATAAAGAAAATGACATACTTGTTACATACAGTGGTATACAATAACACTCCCAATCCAACAGCGGAGGTGTGCAGCCTCAAAAAGAACAACAGGAAAAATGCAAAACCCAGCAGTGGCTTTGTTAAATTTTATATCTCCGTCTCTGGGTCTGGGATACCTGGAGGTACAATGTGAGCACCAAGAGGGTGGGCCACACTGCCCTTTGGACCCTGATGATTGTGGCCTACATGGCCCCTCACCTAGGTTGGCTCTGTTTGCTACCATCAGGTTTCTGTGCAGACAACTCATGTTCCTGGTATCCCTGGATGCCTCATTTTGCCTCATTCTCATAATTTCATGTGACATTTTCTCAGTGGCTGCCTTTGACTCATGAATTACCACATATTTCCTGGCCTCTCAGGCTGGCCATCCTTTAAATCTGGGCGGAAGCCTGCATAATCCCACGGCTCTTTCATTTTGCTTCAAACATGTAGGAAATGTTTATAGGTTTTGAGTCTGAAATGTCAGATTCAAATGCTCGTGTGTTTGAATACTTGGTCCCCAACTGTAGCACCGTTCTGAGATGTTGTGAAGTATTTGGGGAAAGACATGTGGTTGGCGGAGGTGGGTGACTTCTAATACAAATGGTTGGGTTTAGTCATAGCCATCTCCCCATTTCCCTAGCACTATTCTGTTTAATCTTCATCAGATGAGTCACTGTGATGTTACATGGGAACAAAACAGCTGAAGGGCTATTTTGGCTCATGATTTCCTAGCTTTTAATTCATGTTTCTGGATCCAGTTTTATGTGCCTGATGTTAGAAGAACAACACAGCAGTGGAAGACAGGGACATGTGGAGAAAGAGGCTGTGTTTGCCTTATGAAATTCCAGAAGAGACGAGAGGGAGAGGAAGCTATCAGACTGAGTATAACCTCCAGGAAAGGTTACCCTGTGTCTTCCAAGTAGGCTTATTGCCTAAAGTTTACACAGCCTCCCAAAATAGTCAATCCAGGTATCAAGTTAGTCCATTCAGGTGTCACCCAACTTTGAAATGCATGAGCTTATGCGGGACATTCATATGCAAACTGTAGTACAGGCTGCAGCTACTCGATACATATTAATTTTGTCAATTGTTTGATCAATCTCTGCTCCCCTACACACACACACACACACACACACACACACACACACACACACACCATTGTCATAATTCAAGAACAAAGCCCCCCGAGCATTCGAGGTGGCTATGCGGGCACATGAAAAGAGACAGTAGAGCAGAATAAAGGAAAGTTCATGAATTTTTCAGCAAGCTCTTCACCCAGTCCCTTCCTAACATAGCTATGATTGCATTTGAAATCACTTTAGAGTTTTGGAACTAAAACTTAAACTGGACACTTTTTCTGCTCAAGTTTCCATCTTGAATGTCTCCCAAAGGCCCCTGTATTATAAACTTCATCAGCTTTGAAATACTGAGCTAGATCTTTGAAGAGGTGGGACCCAGAAGTAGGACCTGGGGTATCACAGTACTTCACTGTCTTTGTTTCACTTCCCTGTCATGGCAGAAGCAGTTTTGTTCTGTAAGTTTACCTTCCTCATGATGGGCTGCCATAGGCCTTGTCAATGGTGATATTTCTTTTCTTTTTATAAGGTGTAGTCAGGCTGGTTATGAACCCACCATACTCTTCTTTCTGCTTCTTTTGCTTATACTATCAGTGTACATGACCATGACAAGAAAGTGGGTCTATCTCTTAGAGTAATAAAAAAATGAACAATGCATTTCAAAAATGACATGTTTTATTTTATTACTGATGGTTGTTATTCAAATTTAGCATCATTCATTTGGCACTGAAAATCCTAGGTGCGAATGAGTATACCCTTTCTTCATGAGGCTCTGAGGGGACCTTTGCTGTAGATGAATGACAAATATCACTTCAAGCTAGCCAGCCTCAAGAAGTAAATACAATTCCAAAAAAGAATAATCTATGCCTTTAAGATTTAAGTTAGACCCATTCAGCTACTGACTTTATACATTTGCTGATTTGAAGTTGATTTTTTAGATGATCTGAAACTTATTTGTTTAAACTCTATGAACAACACCCATCAGAGAGATAGCCATAAGCTAATCTAGACTTCAACTAATATATCCTAAGTTAGTGTAAACTTTTTCATTATGCTTGTAATTTATAAAAACCTGACTATATTGATAATAACAGTGCTAAAGCTAGATGTTTGTGATGAAGATGTTACTTTGATAACATTGAATACATAAAGATTTGTTCCACTTAGTGTGTGAAATATAAATACCATTAAAATAAACCTAGAACACACTGATTTTGAACATTAAAGACAATTTATTTGAGTTACTACACATGGTAAAATATTCCATTGAGAATTTTGAGGTTTGTCTGGTTTTTCTTCTTTCTTTTTTTTTTCTTGAAAATAGTTTATTTTCTCA
This sequence comes from Microtus pennsylvanicus, assembly GCF_037038515.1. NCBI lineage: Eukaryota > Metazoa > Chordata > Mammalia > Rodentia > Cricetidae > Microtus > Microtus pennsylvanicus. The sequence goes on along the minus strand of NC_134579.1, from coordinate 49,904,430 downwards.
TACAATGCATCCTAACCACCGTTTCCCCTCCCTCCAGATCTCCCAGCTACCTTCCCTCTTCCTTGAATCCACTGCCTCTTTCTCCCTTCAGAAAAAATCAGGCCTCCAAGAGACAGTAACCAAACATGACAAACAAGATACAGGACCCTAGGTCCTAGCATCAGCCTGGGTTGTTCAACAGTCTCCATGAGACCTCTGCTTAAATGCAACCCAGTCCCCACTGGAAGTCTGTCCTGGTTACAAGAGATAGCTAGTTCAGATTCTGTATCTTCCTTTACTAGGAGTCCTCACTAGGATTGCCCTTGTAGATTCCAAAAAGTTTTTACAGCACTAGGTTTCAATACTGGCCCCCAAATATTCCCCAGTTCTGGCTGTTTCTCCCCATACTCTTCTCCATCTCATCCCCACAGCCTGATCCCTCTCAGTCCTGCCTCTCCTGCACCCCAGGCCACCCACAAAATCTTTTCTATTTCTTCTTCCCAGGGAGATCCATACATTCCTTCCTAGAGCCCTTCTTTTCACTCATTCTGAGTCTACAGACTGTAGGTTGGTTATCATTTGATTCATGGTTAATATTCAATTATAAGTGGAAATATAATATATTTGTCTTTCTGGGTCTGGGTTACCTCATGTAGATTTTTTTTTTTTTAGTTTCATCCACTTTCCTGTAAATTTCATGATGCCATTTAAAAAAAAAACAAACAACTCCATTGTGTAAATTCACCATGTTTTCTTTATCTATTCTTTGGTTGAGGAACATCTAGGTTGTACCCAGTTTCTGCCCATTATGAATAAAGCCACAGTGAATATAGTTGGGCAAGTTACCTTTGGGTAGGATTGAGCATCCTTTGGGTATATGCCCAAGAGTAGTATAGCTGAGTCTTGAGATAGATTGAGTCCCAGTTTTCTGAGGAACCACCATATTGATTTCCATAATGACTGTACAAGTTTGTAGCACCAGTAGTAATGAAGGAGTGTTCCTTTTGTTCCGTATCCTCTCCAGCAAGTTGTCATTTGTGATTTTGATCTTAGTAATTCTGACAGGTGTGAGATAGAATCTCAAAGCAGTTTTGATTTGTATCTTTTTCTGATGTATAAGGATGTTCCTTTAAGTGTTTCTCAGCCATTTGAGATTCTTTTGCTGAGAATTCTCTGTTTAAATCTGTACTCCATTTTTAAACTGTATGATTTGGGTTTTTTTTTTGGTATTTAGTTTCTTGATTACTTATAAATTTTGGAGATATTAATCTCCTATTAGATTTGTAATTAGTAAAAATTTTTCCTTTGTGTAGGCTGTCATTTGCCCTATTGATGGAGTCCTTTACCTTACATAAGGTATTCAGTTTTATGAGGTCCCATTTATTAATTGTTGATCTTAGGGTCTGTAGTATTGGTGTTCTATTTAGGAAATTGTCACCTGTTACAATGAATTCAAGGTTATATTCCACCTTCTTTCTGTCAGGTTCAGTGTATTTGTTTTCATGTTGAGGTATTTGATCTACTTGAACTTGATTTTTGCACAGGGTGATAAATATGAATCTATTTACATTCTACATGCAGTTATTCAGTTTGACCAACACTATTAGTTGAAGATGCATTATTTTTCTCTTGTGTTTTTATGCATTTTTAATAAAAAATCTGGTGTGCACAGGTGTGTGATTTATGTTTATGTCTTAAATTTGACTCCATTGATCAATATGTCTGTTTTTATGTCAATAATATGTGATTTTGATTACTATAACTATGTTGTACAACTTGAGATCAGGTATGGTGATATCTCCCACAGTTCTTTTATTGCACGAAATTGTCTTAGCTATACTGTTCTTTTTTGTTTGTTTGTTTGCTTGTTTTTCTTATGAAAATTGAGAATTGTCCTTTGAAGTCTGTAAACACAGAGTGTGTATTTCCAGAGTGTGTGGACAAGTTTGAAATCCCAATAACAGTGAATGATGATTCTCTTTTCTCCATATCTTCCATAACATTTGTTTTTGGTGGTGATATTTGCCAAAGAAATTACCATTTTTAGAAAAATACCTGCAACAGAAAAGTTTGACCTCTGGCAAACAAGGAGATAAGATTTGTCCTCTAAGATACAACTCAAGTATGCAAGGTGTGTGTGTTGCATCTGTGTGTGTATGAGAGAGAAAGACTATGATACACACATATGGATATGTATATATTACACTATTTGCTTTTGAGACAGTGTTCACTATATCGTATCTTGGAATTCACCATGTAGCCCAAATTGACACTAAGTTAGTACAGTCCTCCTGTTTTAGCCTCACAACTACTGGGCTTACAGGCATGAGATTACATACCTGACTAGTAATTATATTCATTTTATTTATGACTCTATCACTTATTATTTATTTTTTTATGTGTTGACTTGGTATCTACTTCCATTCTGGAAGGCAGAAGGCATTTGGAGAAGACCCTCTTTGTCCCTTATGCTGTCTGTCCTCACAGATGATTGTTTCCACAAATCTTATCTGGCCGTCCATCATACAGTCCCCTTATGGCACATCTAAGGCTCTTGCATGGCATCCCCATAAGTGGTCTCTGTGGTGAGGGGTTGCCATGATTTATGGAGGTACTGCAGACATCCTTTCCTCTTTGAAACCTTGGTGACACTCCAGAGGTTTGCTTAGAAACAGGGCATGAAACCAGTAAATGGGTTCCCTAGATCATCTTCTGTACCCCTTCAATCTTTGTTTCTGACACCCAGAGTCTCACCATGTCCCCTCCATTTCTCTCTCTCTTCTTCAGCATGCAAACATTTCCTGATAAGTGATTAGAGGCAGCACTTTCTGTGTAGTGTTGTTTCTCTGTTTGAAAATATAAAAGTTCTACTTAGCCATTGTGGAAAAAATAGGTTCAGTCCTTGCCTAGGGTAGGAAATTAATGCCCCAAACAAACAAACAGACAAGAATAAAAATGAACAGCGTTTCAAACATCACTAATATCTCAAATATATTCTATCAAAAGGTACTAATGAGGTGAAATTCATACACTTGAAATTGAGCTCATCTATTTACTGCCCCAGTGAAAAGTAAAGGATTCCACAATATACCTTAATCAATGGTGTTCCCGATAAAGATAAATAAGATGAGCCACAGCCAGGGAAGAGTCTGAGGACACAGCAACACCAATTAACACAATTGTCACATAATTCTATGATGTTCCTGTAAACTACCATGCTCATTTTGGCCCTCTGTTTTTCCTGGTCCTCTCATTTAGTTGTATATTTTTGTAAAGATGATATAAATATGACTATTTTGAGCTGTAATCATGTGTCATCTTTCTCCCCTTGTTCGGTATTATTTGAGAGCAGTAACTATTGTCTGGAACTAACTTAAGGGAAAATTGAGCTGTGAATACATTTATGAAAAGCAGCACAGGGTCAGAAGTCTTCTCACAGTCTGTGCTGTTCACAGCAAGAAGAAAACAGAGTCTGATGCTCCAGGCACCCAATACTGTCTGTGGGAAAGCTTTCTTACAAGTTGATGTATAGAATAAAAGCAAGGGGTCTTTGCCTATTGATGGCTTATCAAAACTTAAATGTCTTATCAGGCTTGTGCCTGAAACATTCATGCCACATAAAAGGATCCCAGTTGATGCTGGACCACCTTTCTGATGGTCATCCCTCAAGACTGCAGTGCAGCTGTAAAGTTCCTGTCACTTAGTGATGGCATCACTTTCTCTCACCATAGCAGGGCACAGTAGTTAAATGCTTCTTGTGATGCAGGCATGGGAAAACCTGCTAAGCTTTTTATTGAAATGTTATAGGATATATGTATATATATCATTTTCTTGAAATGTTATAGGAAACGTTTATACTTGCAAAACGTTTGGGTTTTTATTTTTTATTTTTACTTTTATTTTAATTTTTTTTACTATATAACAGTTTACCACAATACTCCAGCAGTGTATTCTTCTCATGTTGACTGTGGTTGGTTGTACCACCTTCTCTCAGGATTGGTTTTATCTAGTCATTTTATTTATTATGGTTTTAGAAGTAACAAGCAATTTATATACGGCGTAGGGGGCTGTCATGTGCAAGTCTAATCTATAGTGTTCACACAATGATGACATTTCCTAATTACATATTTCCAAAAATGGACTCTAATCCTGTTTTTATGTGACATGGTAAGTATGTTACTTAACTGCTTATAAAATAAAAATATGTTATTTTCTAACACAGGGTCATAGTATATATCTCAGGCTATCTTCAAACTAAATATGATTTTCCAGGGCTGAGGTTACATGTGTGCACTACCATTCCCAGAAAATATTTCGGTTTTGGTGGGAGTTTTATAATACAATATGAATCATATCCCAAGTTTAGAACAAAGACTTTTATGTTGTAAAGATTTATATGCCACCATTAATAAAGATATATGAATCAAAATCCTTTCTAATTCACAATAATAGTAGTCATATTTATTTAATATAAAATATAACAAAATATTGCAAAATAGGGTTCCTGGTTATCAGATACGTACTTAAAGTGAGAGATAGGACACTCTGAGAATCATTGACCAAGGGGTTTCCTATGGTCTGATCAACATCCTGCAGAACTGGGGGAATGGGTACGATATTTTGTAGTTAAAGGTAGCAGAACTTCAAAACTTAATAACACCAAGGTCTAAAGCTGGAGAAATGCAGAGACCATTGGTATTAAATCCTGAACTCTAAAGGCCAAATAAGACAGTATCTGATAGAGAACAGTAAAAGATGGATGTCCAAGCCTCAAAAAAGAGTGGAGTGAGTCCCAAGTGGAAGCCTAGCCTGAGTTCCAGGTTAGCCTCACACCATATGTACCTAGTTCATATACTAATATTCATCAATTTAATGGGGTTTATTTTTCTTTCAACTAGGGCTACTATTGATAGTTGTATATATATTTCATTCATTAATTATTGAATCGGCCTAATTTACAAAATTTTATACATTAAATGCTTTCTTTAAACGTATTCTATCACCCCCCACATAACACATGTTCCATATGTACAAAAGTTTGTCTTTGGTTGCATTTATAGTATATAGATCTAAGGTGACATGGAGCAGACCCACGGTTAATAATGAGGGTGTTAATGAATGAAGGGTGTGTTATCACTACTTCCTTCATTATTTTAGTAATTCAGATTGGTGCATTGTAAATTTGAAATAGCTCATTGAACAAATGCTATGCCAAACATTCTACTTCCAGGAACAGTCACTCAGCATGCAGTGCTAAAGCAACAAATGAGAGGAAGAAACACAATGGTGCCATCGACTATGTCTTCTTATCAGAGTATTTTACTCAGAAAAAAACAGTGTATCAATCAAACCCACTCTGGTTAATCACAACAAAATTAGATAAAGATTATCCAATGCCATCAAGCCTTTTATTCCTTCAAGTTTTATTTTGCATTGGTTAGGACTCTTTCACAGAACTGGACATTTGGGGTCCAAGGTCAACACTTTAAAAAGAGGATGGCTTTTGGAGTGTCACCATGGCTTAATGTCATCAATGCTGAATAACAGTCTTAGCATTCTCCATTGTACGTGTGCTTGGTTAGTGCAAGTGACAAAGTCTCACGAGAGGGAAGTTAGCAGTCACTTTATAGAGTGTATATAATTCTTTCCATTCATCAAAACAGTACTGTAGGTGTTGCTACAAAGGGATTTTGGAAATGTTATTTAAGTTCCTAATCAATTGCTCTTAAATTAATAAATATGAAGTTTATCCTGGGTGGGTTTGACTAAGTCAGTTCTTGGCAGTCAGCACTCTGTAGAACTTATAGCTCTGCACCTGCTATTGTTTCCTCTCTGGCTTTCCTAACCAATCAGTCCTAAAAATTCTTGAAGCTCAGCACAGTAAGCTTCAGCTTGACCCATGTCTCTTAGCAGCATGCTGTCTTACCAATCTGTGTGTCCATGCATGGGACATTGGGCTTGCTTTGCTCCCTCGGTTATACTAATTCTTTGCAATAAGTACATCCTCTAGTCGCTCTGTTTCTCTGGATGAATTCCAACACATTAGACATTTCATAATGATGCACAGAGTCTCTCAGTCTCACTGGAGGGCTGATCCATGTAGGCGGAAGGCACAGACAATAGTTTAAGATGATCTTTGGTTATAAACAAAAGATATGATGAAGGAATTCAGCACCACAGTGGGACAGGGGAGTGGAAGGCCAGTAGGACCAAGAATTAGTGACAATACTTTGGCTTGTAAATTGGAATTTTAATTTATTCATGGATCTCAAAGAAAGGAGAGGCCACCATTTGGTTTGGTGAATGCTATTAGTTTGGTTATTGAGATATACTTAGCATGCTGAATACAGAGAATACAAGAGACGGTTTCACTTTTCAACCAATACCTACTTAACCTTTCACTTCAGTTGTCTCTTTAAAAGCAAGCAGGCAATTTAATGCTTGTAAATTATTGTGACTTACAGAAAAAATACCAAATACTCAACCCAATAATTAGTTTAAAAGCTACACTAAATTTTGCTGTAATCAAGTATGTTGGATAATGTAAGGTCACAAAATGATAGGAAGTAATCTCTGTTTCTGTTTTATATTCTTACTTGTTTACCCTTTGGCTTTTGGGGGGCACACCACTCTGTAGTAGGAGGCCACTTGTTTGTTACTGGCTGCTCAGCACCGAAATAACCACATGGGAACTGTATTAATTAAATTACTGCTCAAGCTTCCTATTGGTTAACTCTTACATCTTAATTGAATCCATTTCTATTAATCTGTGTATCGCCACATATGGCTTACTGGGTAAGGTTCCATCCAGTGTCTGTCTCTGGTGGGGCTGCCTGGCTTCTCTTGACTCTGCCTTCTTTCTCCCAGCATTCAGTTTAGTTTCTCCCACCTAGCTAAGTTCTGCCTTCCTATAGGCCAAATCAGTTTCTTTATTAATCAATGGTAATCACAGCATACAGAGGGAAATCCCATATCATCAACCAGTTCTCTAATAAATTATACATGGTATCTTTTTCTGCCTTATAAATGTTTGGCCTTAGCTTGGCTTATTTCTAGCCAGACTTCCTTAACTTAGATTATCCCATCTACCTTTTGCCTATGGGCTTTTATCTTTCTCCTAACTTCTATATATCTTACTTTCCCTCTTACTTCATTACTGCCCTAGCATCCTCCTCTCCTTGTTCTCTTGCTCCTTCTTCTTTTTTACTCCCAGAGTTCTCCCTCTATTTATTCTCCTTGCCTGCCAGCACCATCTGTCCTTTCTCCTGTCTCACTAATGTCTATTCAGTTCTTTATTAGACTATCAGGTGTTTTAGTCAGGCAAATTAACACAGCTTCACAGAGTCGAACAAATGCAACATAAAATAATGTAACACATCTTTGCATCATTCCACAGCATAGACAAATGTAATATATTGTAAAATAATATTCCACAACAGATCTCCCCTTCCATGCATATTCCTTAACTTGTGGCTAGCTTTTAAATTAAATGGGTCTGAGCATGGTAAAGGATCAGTCAGCATACAGGCCTGGAAGGATTGGGAGAGGCACAGAGGGCAGGTATGGATGTGTGTGCGTGCATGTGTCTGTGTATGAGTGTGTCTGTCTGTGTGCGTGTATATAAGTGTGTGTGTCTGTGTTTGTTTAGATTGGGTAGAGTGTGTATGAAGAAACAGCTATCTGTATTTGAGGAAAGGTAATTATGGAATAGAGGGGTCTTTTCTAGCAAAGCCAGTATAGTCCCGTGGCTTGCTATACTAGATCAAGAAGGATTAACTTTGTTCAATGAGAATGCATTTGGAAAGTCACAGCACACTTTCTTGCTGCAGACATATTTTTTCATTTCATTTGTGGAGAGCAAACAATTGTGATGTGTGTATTCTTTGGAGAGATTGAGGAAATAGCTGAATTTTTCAATAATTTCTTAATTTTAGGATCTGAACAAGGAATGACTATTTTATATGACAGTGGAAAGAAAAAAAATCCTAGTATGTGTATTGTGCTTTGTAGCTCACAAAGTGCTAACATATATGTCACATTATTGTTCCCTAAGGCAATCAAACCTCTCCAAAGCCTTAGGATAGATCTTTCATAGAGATGTCTTTATCTATGAAGTCATGCCACCCAAATGAACCAGATCCATCACAGAAGCTAAGCAGCATGGGATTGAGCCTGCTTAGTACTTGGATGGGAGTGAGTTTAAATCCTTAGTCTTCAATCTTTCAAACCATCACTTTATAATGTTTATTTTATTTTTTATTTATTTATTTAGTCCTTGAAAGAGAGTATTGTTCTAAAGTCAGGTTAGCCTGGAATTTTTCATCCTCTCGCCTCAGCATTTCAAGTATTATGATTACTAAAGAACCATTTTCTTCCCCCATGAATAGCCTTCCACTTCTAAGACCCTGAAATTCTGTTCACCATCTGTAGCTTATATGCTCATTTCATGTCTTCCAGTTCTTACCCCCATCTTCTAATTAGAGGGTCAATATCTGACCCCATGGTGAACTCTGACCATTCACTCATAAAATTTCTTGATTTCTCATCTGAGGGACTAATTCTTGGGTCATTACATTTTTAACTATTTTAAATGACATTTGCAAACAAAACATTTTACAAGCATTATCTATTTTTGAAGAATACTAAAACGTGTAGTCTCTCATATTTTCTTTGAAATTTACTTTGTGTTACAGTCTTAAAAACCCAGTACAGTCATCTCAGAAGTATGTTAAGAGAAAGAAGAGATATTGGAACTTTGTTAGGAAGTGCTATGTGAAAAGAAAAAGAATGCTGTCATCCAAAGCATACTGAAATGTTGGACATGCCCTGCACTACATAGATTTTGGTGCCTTTTCTGTTATTTGCTGTTCATTGTTATTTGTAAACTGGCTTAAAGTATATCACATCTCTCATATTCATATTTCATCAAGAAAATTCTCTCCTTTTAGGTGGAACATAAATGTCCTTTGAAGGTAATAAAGCCTCTCACCAGTATTAGTTTACAAAGCAAAGCGAAGAACAGAAGCTCTGTAGCTATATCATTTTTGATCCACTCGACAGGTAACATTCCCCAAGACAAGAATTTAAGGTCTCCTTTGTGTTTCAGTGACTCAACTTGTAACTGTGTGCCAGAATCCACTCTTGCTGAGTTTGCTCTTGAAAAGAACTCAGAAGAGAAAAGGTATCACTGTTCTCTGGATCCAACTGTGGCAAATATGCATCCAGACTCTGGCTTGCAAGTCTTGGAAGAACTACTGCCTTAGTGACTTCAGTCTTAAATTCGGTCACAGGACCTGTGCAGAGCACTAGATTGTAGTAGTTTCCAGGTAGGATCAATAACTTTCCTTTTTTAGTAACTCCAGCTGAGAAGACACCCATAATCTCCAAAAGCAGCAGTTCCTCCAGTTTTATATGTAAAAACTCCCGATTTCGTAGAAGTATAAGCTGATACTAGCTTTAAAAATTTTTTTTGAGACAGGAATTTCTGTGTATCCCTGGCCAGGGCTGTTCTGACATTCACTCTGTAGACTAGGCTGGCCTCGGACTCAGAGATCTGTCTTCTTCTGCCTCCCGAATACTGGAATTAAAGGTAAGAACACCTTATCCAGATAGCCACCAGTTCTTAATTACATCCTTGCTCATGATGAACCCCAAATGAATCAATACTAAAGAGGAATTAGCGTCAATGGGTCAATCAGAAACATCTAGGTAGCTAACTATTCAAATATCGAAAGAACCACTTAAGATTGCATGTTGTAATAAGAGTGGCCGGGCTGCGTCCCCAGTACCCCAGCTGCCTGCTAGCTTATGCCCCGAAATAACAACACACAAATTGTATTCATTTAAACACTGCTTGGCCCATTAGCTTTAGCCTTTACTGGCTAATTCTGATATCCCGATCAATCCATCTCTAATAAACTGTGTAGCACCGGTCTTACCGGGAAAGATTCAGCATGTCTGACCTGGCAGCTTGATTCATTGTGTGCATCTGCGCGGGAGAGGGGAGCGTGGCCTCTCTGAGCTCACTTCCTCTTCCTCCAAGCATTCTGTTCTGTTTACTCCACCCACCTATGTTCTAACCTATCAGGGCAAGCAGTTTCTTTATTTTTTAACCAATGACCTTCCTCCATCAATTGAATGAAATTTACTCAATTTTGGGAAAAAAAATCAATGTTTAGAGGATTTTTTTCTCTATTATTTTCCAACTTGGGGTTGAGACTTATGACTAAAAATTATTGCAATACTTTATTTAGAGAAATTTCATCCAAAGAATACCAGTCTATTTAATAATTACCCACATCTTGGCCAACATATGCAAATTAGACACTGGAAAGGTAATGGCTAATATATATGCTACAGATACTATGTGTAATTTGGACAAATTGATAATACTGAATTAATGAACTGTTAAATTATTGAAAATGTCTCTTTTTGGAAATCAGCAGAACCTAGACTATCCTGGGATTAAGTGAGGATAACAAAGGGAGGATGGAAAGTGACACAGTTTCCTCTTCTCTGTGTCTGTGCAATGAACAGAAAACACCCACGGTCTCCTCAGTTTCCTCTTCTCTGTGTCTGTGCAATGCACAGAAAACACCCATGGTCTCCTCAGTTTCCTCTTCTCTGTGTCTGTGAATATGAATAGAAAATACCCACGGTCTCCTCAGTCACTTCAAGTGAGCATCCACTCAGTTTTACTCAGAAGTCATGTTCATCTTTGAACTTTGTGTGTTAAAATCACCTTATTTGTCAATAGGTAGCTTTATTCCAGAGATTGAACTTCAGTGGGCTATGCCCTCATACAGGGTGAGGACTGTGAACAGCGTTGTGACCAGATTTTTTTCTATTTCCCATGGAGAAAGAGTTGAATGAAGACTTGCTTAAGTGCTAAAATGTTTCACTCTGTAGATTTGGGTTACATATTGACTTGTATTCATTGATGTTTAAATAGCTGGCTTCTACTCTATTTGTGTCTAGCGAGGTCAAGTAGACACAATCAAATTACTAGTCAAAATCTAAGCTAATATCTCTTAGGTCAAAAGCTGGTGAACAAAATAATTGACCAAAACATTAAGACACTGGCCCTTCAGTTTTCTTTTTTGAGAATTTCTGTTTCTTCAGGTTCTCAGTCTGTGAAAAACCATGTATAATCACTTAATTCATTTGTATGTTAGTGGGACTACATCAGTCACTCCCAATATGTCTAGAATTGTAATGATAGTGTAGTAATTGGACTGACGGGGCTGGTCCCCAGCACCCCGGCTGCCTGGTTAGCTTATGCCCCGAAATAACAACACACAAATTGTATTCTTTTAAACACTGCTTTGCCCATTATATCTATCCTCTTCTCTGCTAACTCTCGCACCTGGACTAGCCCATTTCTAATAATCTGTGTAGCATCAGTCTTACCAGGAAGATTCTAGCCTACGTCTATCCTGGATCGGAGCTTCATTGTGTCTGCCCCAGAGAGGAGAGCTATCGAGTCTGAGCTCACTTCCCCTTCCTCCCAGCATTCTGTTCTGTTTACTCCACCCACCTAAAGGCTGGCCTATCAAATGGGCCAAGGCAGTTTCTTTATTAGCCAATGACCTTCCTCCATCAAATAAGAAGCTAGAGCTAATGGGCTAAGCAGTGAATTAAATAATATGGTTTCTGTGTGATTATTTTGGGGCTAAGCAGCCGGGAACTAACTCGTGGCATCCTCCAACATTTGTTGGTATTAACATGTTCTTTAGTTGAATAATCTATTTTCTCTATGGTATCTTCAACACCTCAGGTTCTCTCTTCTGTCTCTTATATTCTGTTGTTTATGCTAGCATTTGTAGTTTCTGATCATTTACTCAAATTTTTTACTTCCAGGTTTCCCTCAGTTTGCATTTTCATTATTGCCTCTCTATCCATTTTCAAGACTTAAATTGTTTTCATCACCTACTTGATTGCTTTTTCTTGGTTTTCTTTAAGGGATTTTTTTTTTATTTTTTCCAAATGTTTGTTTGCCTTTTCCTCCATTTCTTTAAGGGAATATTTTATTTCCTCTTTAAGAGTCTCAATTATCTTCATAAGGTTTTTTTTTTTTTTAAATAAGGTCATTTTCTTCTTCTTCATCTGCTTTGGGGTGGTCAGGTCTTGCTGAACCACTAGTTTCTGGTGGTGCAGTATTGCACTTTTTGTTATTGAGTTATTTGCTGTCTTCCCAGCTCTTCCCATAATCAGTATAGGTGAAGCCTGTGCTTCAGAGCATCGCTCTTCCTCCAGCTGGTGTAGTTGGAGGCTCAGTTGAATATTCCTTCAGGGGCAGGCAGAACAGAGTCTCTGGTGATTAGGCTTCCAGGTGCAAGTGGACGGGCCCAAGTCTCAGATGGTTGCTCAAGGTGCAGGTGGAACCACAGCTCCGGTGGTTGCTCCCTCAGGTGGAGACAGTGCCGAGGTTCCTGTGATTGCCTCTCTTAGTATAGGTAGGGCAGAGGTTCTGGTGATTGCTGCAGTGGTGGATAACTTGAATAGAGCATGGCAGTGGTTGCTGCCTGGGACACAAGTGCTCTTTTTGGCAAGCGATTTTTATCTAGAAAGTTGTCCATTTTCTTTAAGTTTTCCAATTTTGCAGAGTACAGATTTTTGAAATATGACCTAATGATTCTCTGGATTTTCTCCATGTCTGTTGTTATGTCCTTTTTCATTTCTAATTTTGTTAATTTGGATATTATCTTTCTGCCTTTTGGTTAGTTTGGATAATGGTTTATCTCTTGTTGATTTTTCTGGGAGAACCAACTTTTTGTCTTATTGTGTCTTTGTATTGTTTTCATTGTTTCTATTTTGTTGATTTCAGCTCTCAATTTGACTAAACTGCAGTTTAGTCCTACTTTGTGAGTTTGCTTCTTTTTATTCTAGAGTTTTCAGGTGTTCTGTTAACTCACTAGTGTGGGATTTTTTTCAGCTTCTTTATGTAGGCATTTAGTGCTATGAACTTTCCTCCTAACATTGCTTTCATTGTGTCCCATAAATTTGGGTATGTCGTGTAGTCATTTTTATTGAATTTTAGGAAGTCATTAATTTCTTCCTTTATTTCTTCCTTGACTCATTGGTGATTCAGGTGATTATTTGTTACAGAACAGCTCAGTTAGAGTACTGGAATCAACTGGACAGGGTCTCAGGAATAGATGGGTAAGGAGTCAGCAAATGACAAACAGACATTATTACTTAAAGGAATTGTATCTGAATGTGTCTTTACTAGGCATGAAGTTCATCTTTTATACAGAAAAGATTGCTTAACAGCATGTATTGTTTATTTTGTAGTACAGATTATTTTTAAAAGTTATATATACATGAGAACAGATTTTTATCAGACAAATGTCTGTGGTTAATCATGCTAGACATGCCTTGGCATTAGTTTTGTTATAAATTATTATCTAGGCTATGAGTTCATGCCATTTTGAGGTAAGGGCAAGCAGTTGTGGTTAACAGTCACACAGTTTATAGTCTTTTTATGTTTTTGTAATTTATGTAGAACTTTTAATTTTTTTTATTTTAAATCCTTTTTAAACCATCCCCAAAACCAATCTTAAGAAGTTATAGGCATTTTTCAAATTTAAATTTTATTTTTGTTTAATTTGTTTTAATTATATAATTAAGTTTGACTTTTGTTTTTTATCTAATAAGCACCAGATTAAACATGAAACCCTTTCCCTTGAATGTAAACAACAACAACAACAACAACTTCTTCTTCTTCTTCTTCCTCCTCCTCCTCCTCCTCCTCCTCCTCCTCCTCCTCCTCCTCCTCCTCCTCCTCCTCCTTCTTCTTCTTCTTCTTCTTCTTCTCACATACCCCTGTATATGGCAATGGCTCACTAGTAGGCTCTGGAAACTTAAACATACTATCTTTTTTGGTGGCGGAAACCAGACCCTATTTCTTAGAACATAAGCAGGTAACATCAAAAGCATGAGGGCTCTGATGCAGGAAGCACAGCACATATATACACCATTTTTTGGAGCACTCTTTCTTGAAGTTTGTACCACACCTATGTGAGAGGCCTCACAGACTCCACAGGAGGTGGCATGACAAGCATTGTTTAATTTCCATGTCTTTGTGGGTTTTCTAAAACTAGTGTTGGTGCTGATTTATAATTTTAAGCCGTTGTAATCCAATAAGATACATGGAGGTATTTCAACTCTTTTGTATCTGTTGAGATTTGCTTTGTTACCTAGTATGAGATCAATTTTTGGCAAGGTTCCATGAGGTGTTGAAGAGAAGGAAAATTCTTTTATTTTTGAATGGAATGTTCCATAGATGTCTGTTAAGTCCATATGAGTCATAACTGTTGGGGGAGGCTGCTTGTTTGTTCCAGCCTATCAGAACTGAAATAATTACACAGAAACTGTATTAATTAATTACTGCTTTACCCATTAGCTCTAGCTTCTTATTGGCTAATCTCTTACATATTTATTTAACCCATTTCTATTAATCTGTGTATCACCATAAGGCAGTGGCTTACTGGCAAAGTTTTAGCATGTCTGTCTCTGATGGCAGCTCCATGGCTTCTCCCTGATTCCGCTTTCTTTCTCCCAGCATTCAATTCCATCTTTCTCACCTACCTAAGTTCTGCCCTTCTATAGGTCAAAAGCAATTTCTTTATTCATTAATGGTAATCACAGCATACAGAGGGGAATCCCACATCACATAACATCTGTTAGTTTCCTTATTTTTCTGTTAGTTTTCTGTCTGATAAACTTGTTCAGTTGTGAGAGTGGGATGTTGATGTCTCCCACTATTAGTGTGTGGGGTTTAATGTGTGTTTTAAGCTTTAGTAATGTTTCTTTTACACATGAGGGTGCCCTTGTATTTGGGGCATAGATGTTCAGTTTTGAGATTTCCTCTTGAAGAATTTTTCATTGACTAATATGAAATGTCCTTCTTTGTCTCTTTTGATTGATTTTAGTTTGAAGTCTATTTTGTTGGATATTTGGATAGCTATGCCAGTTTCTTAGGTCCATTTGATTGGAAAATTTTTTCCTAACCCTTTCCTCTGAGGCAATGTCTATCTTTGAGGTTGAGGTGTGTTCTTGTATGCAGCAGAAAGATAGACTCTATTTTCTTATCCAATTTGTTAGCCTGTGTCTTTTTTATAGGTAGGTTGAGTCCATTTATATTAAGGGATGTTAACCACCAGTGATTGCTAGCTCCTGTTATTTTAGTTTTCATTGTCAGTGATGTTATACTATTCTTTGCGGTTTGCTGTTGTTATATTATCTATTGAATGTGTGTGTGTGTGTGTGTGTGTGTGTGTGTGTGTGTGTGTGTGTGTGTGTGTGTGTTTTGATGTAGCCAGCTTCCTTGGGTTGGAGTTTCCTTCGTACTTTGTGTAGGGCTGGGTTTGTGGCTAGGTATTGGTTAAATCTCATTTTGACATGGAATTTTTTCCATTTATGGTGATTGAAAGTTTTTCTGGGTATAATAGTCTGGGCTGACATCTATGGTATCATAATGTCTGTATAACACTTGACCAGGACCTTCTGACTTTCATTGTTTCCATTGAGAAGTCATATGTAATTCTGATAGGTCTGCCATACAGACCAGGAAGTGTTGGCACACACTTTTTTTTTTAGCATAAATAAAGGCTTTATTGGTTAGTTTGGATGAATGACAGACTGGCACAAGCTCAGTGCATTGTTTCACACTTGCAACCCTTAGGATGACACACAAAGCTAAGCTTATTGGCAATGGGGAATTTGAAGGGGGTGGAAAGAACCTGAAGACTTCTGAAGGTTATTAACAAAGCTACGGGGACTGAAGCCAATGTCCAAGGAGCAAATCCAGGATGGAAAAGGGATCATCCAGAGCTGAAGATCTTTCAGAGACTGGATACTGCTGGAACTGTCATGTGCTTCGTGGTGGGTCACTGTGGTCTCGTTCCATCCCTCACTGTCCACCACAGTGCGGCACTCCTCCAGAGCCCCATCTGGCTTAGTGATCTTGGTCACAGAGATGCTCTTGAAATAGGGTTTGTGTTGGGGTTAAAGAAGTGGACCGAGACCCTCTTGGGAAACCTGGGAGTCAAGATCGTTGTCCTCTCTGGCTCTAGAACCAGGGGTGACAGGCCATATATCATCCAGCCAATGAAAAGGTCCCTGAGACTCCCAATCTGGAGCTGGTTTGGGGGATTCAGGTCTTGCATGACTCCCCAAGACCCCCTCAAAGATCCTGGGTTGGTGACTATCAGGGTACTTAAGCATTGAGTCCCGCAGCGTCTGCCCTTCCCGCAGTCTCTCACTAGGTGTTTCTGAGTCGGGACCTGGAAGTTCAGGAGAGTGGGAAGGCAAGGTCCAGGCCCCCATCTCGCTGAAGATGCTACTGAAATCTCGTACTAGATCATCAAAGCCAAAGTTGTCGTGGAATCGCATCCCTCCTGGGCTGAAGCTGAAACCGAATTCCTCCGGAGGCTGAGAACCATCAAACCTATGGCTCCCTCCACTCCACGTGCCTCTGTCTTCCTCCTCTTCGTCCTCATCATCGTCATCATCTCAAGTCATCCTTCCAAAAAAGGGATCTCTGTGGCTCTGAGGTTCACGAAAGCCGAAAAAGCCCTGGAAAAGGTCAAAGAAGCTCATTACCGTAGGGGCACTAGAAACTTTAAACTTCTGCAGGACATGAGTGAACACCCTGTCAGATACAGCTTGGGCTCAGCTGTCGCTCTGGCATACACTTTTAATCCCAGTAGCCACACTAGTTTATCATAGAAACCAACAGTAGTGGTACACTCCTTTAATCCCAGCACTAGAGAGGGAATTTAAGAAGTGAGAGGATAGGTCTTTGTGCAATCTCATTTTGAGTATTTGTGGAGGTGAGATCAACATTTTGGTCTGAGGTAGAGGTTAAGGAACAGGGGCTGGCTGCTTTGATTATTTGGTTTTTAGGTTGAACCCTAATATATGTCTCTGGATTTTATTATTTATGCTGTACAGACTACACTTTGTGTATAAGAGAAGACACATAGATGATATGGCCATGCTGGTTAGTAGCAGCTGGGAATCACTGTCACCACTACCAGGTAACAGAGATAAAGGGCTAGGGTTATGGATAAATAAATAGAATCACCCATTTAAATCCCTGTCAACCCATTTTGTGAAACAGTGTCAGGTTGGGCCTTGCCCTGGATGATGACTCTGTTTTCTAGAGCAGCATTTGACCCCGTTTTGGGTACAAATGCAGAGGCAGAATGTGTATGCATTTTCTTTGTGCGTGTACCTGACCCATTGATAACCACGAGGTTTTATGCATGACATAGTCTCACAAGTGAAAAGAAGTTATCTATAAATTATCAAAGTAGGTTGGAACTTATGGCATATAGTTGTATTAAAACCGTGTCAGAAAAAGTCTGTATATTTGTCAAACACACCAGATCATGAAAGGGTACCCTCATCTGGAGTCCATAAAAAGAATAATACCTAATAAGGTAATTGACATGGTCCCAATGACCTCACTGACTACTCATTTTTGTGCATCAAGGAACCCATAGGAAACTATCCTTGGGACATTTATGGTAAATATTTGTCTACCTATCTATCTATCTATCTATCTATCTATCTATCTATCTATCTATCATCTATCTGTCTGTTTATTTATCATCTGCCTATCTTCTGTCATCTATCTATCTATGTATATGTATAAAGTATAGTATGTGATCTCAGAGTTAACATTAATAATTAATATTGGAATAAAAGAGGAGCTTGGAGATAACTTCCAGTGATATCTTGTAAATATAGAGACTTTATTTGATCTTCTGGTACCCAGTTATAAAAAGAAACTGTACATGGTAGTGTAGACTTGTAATTTCAGTATTGGGTAGGTAGAGAAGGGAGAATCCCTGGGACTAGTATTATTGGTGAACTCTTGAGAGACCTTGTCTCAAATGAAGTGGGTGGTGTGCTTAAAGATGGTACTTTATGTTTTCTTCTGACAACATCATGCAGATAATTTAAAGAAGAAATGTTGTTTGCCAATGATTGTGTTATCCAAAGAAATAGGGACCTAACAGTTTGTCATTTAATAAATCTGACATTACAGAAAGACACAGATGAATCTATATTTCTGACATCGTGAGCTCAGAAGATTAACTAGAAAGTGATGGTTAAAAATGACAAGGAGTGCACTGGAGGGCAAGGCCCAGGAGTAGTCTGAACAAAAAGTATCAGCTGTAGACTAAATGCCTTAAATTAGAGGTGAGGCAAATAAAAAAAAGGCTCATCTGCTGAAATAGATATTTCCTCTTTTCTTAAATGATTTCCATCCTTCAAAGCTCTCAAGTCCAGTAAATTGTCCCCAACAGTCTTTTCTCCAAGTCTCTTATCTGTGATACTGTAAGGGACTCTCTATGCTCTGTAAGATTTATAATCCAAAGAGACACCAATATACTAGTGATCTGGACCTCCTTATCGCAGAGGACTTGAGGACATCTAGCTCCTAAATAATTCAAAAGTAGTATAATGAAAGCAAAATTTGCATGGAGGTCTTACTTTTCTAGCACTGTGGCTTGTTGAACAGAAAACTGAAGCTTAAATTAATTGTTATTGGAAATATCATTTTAATATATGAAATTACATTCTGAAAAGGGAGCAAATAACAATTCTTTCTTCATTTAATCATTGAATATTGGCAACCAGAAATAGCTGTAGTGCTTTTAGATAGCAACAACCAAGAAGGCTTGTCTGCTCAGAGTTATGAAAACGGTAAAAGAATTTGCAGGGATGGCTTACATCTTGCTTTATAAGGAAAATTAATGTTCTCTTTCTCTGTACACATTTAATATCTATGTGTATGTGTGTGCAGGTATGTATATAAAAATGAGAATGATTGTATGTGTGTGCAGATATGTATTTGAAAGTGTGTACATGATTGTGTGTGTGTGCATGTGAAGGTATGTATATAATTGTGTGTGTATATGTATGTGTGTGTGTGTAGTCCAAAAGTCAACCATGGGTGTTGTTTCTCAGGAGCATCAGCCTTGTTTTTTGAGATGGTCCCTCACTAGGACCCGGGCTCAATAATTAGACTAGGCTGACTGGTCAGCATGCCACAGGGTTCTGCTGTCTCCATCTCACAGATACTTGGTTTACAGGCAAGTGCCATCATCTTTACTTTTTTCCCTCGGTGCTGAGGATCAAATTTAGGTCCTTACTGTTGAGCAGCATGCAGCTTACTATCTGAGCCAACTTACCTGATAGAACGTTTATTTCTTACAAGACCCTTACTACACAAGTTCTTTTTTTAAATTACTTTGGTTTTGTTTCCTGTCCTTTAAAGCTGTAGTATACACTGCGTTTTGAATGTTGAACCATTTTATTTATTTTTTCTTTTTTTAATTAATTAAATAATTAATTAATTAAAGATTTCTGTCTCCTCCCAGCTACCGCCTCCCATTTCCCTCCCCTTCCCCCAATCAACTCCCCCTCTCTCATCAACCCAAAGAGCAGTCAGGTGTTGAACCATTTTATATTCCTGGCAAACACTACTCGCTTGTAAAATAATTACTTTTTTATGTATTTTATGAAAAGGTTTGCTAGCATTTTCCTGGGTGTTTTCTGTTTACTGTCAGGCAAGCTACTCACGTGTCTTTTCCAGGAGCTCTGGTTCCCCTTCTCACTTCTGTGATCATATGCCTGACAAAATCAATACAACACAGGGAAAGTTTATTTTTGGCTTACAGTTTGAGGGTACAGTCCTTCATGGTGAGGAAGTCATAGGAGCAGTTGTATGAATCAGTTGGTCACATTGCCTCCTCAGTCAGGAGGGAGAGGGTGCTGCATGTGGCTGCCCAGCCCCCGTTTGCCCTTTGATTCAGTCTGAGATGCCAGCCCATAGGACATCTCAAAGGCTCCGCCCACTTTATTATGCATCATCTGACCTCAATTCACCTACTGCGGAAAATGCCTCACAGGCTTGCCCAGAGATTTTGTTTCCATGGTGATTCTAAGTCCTGCAAATAGACAACCAAGATCAGGCCTTGTGCTAGGTGTTTATTAAAGGACTGTAATATTTTCTTTGATTTTTAGATATCATGATCAGGAAGTAGAGATGAGCAGCCAGCTACAGCTTGCGCAGGGCTCCCTGGTCAGTTTCTTGTACTTAGACTTCCAGTCCTCCCCTGTCTCTTGTCTGGCAGCTGCATTATTCATATACTGCAGTTTTGATAGGGTGATAGGACAGCTGGTTTAGCACATGTCAGTTATGGTGGGCCTTGATCTCTATAAAGACTTCACCAAAAAAAAAAAAAAGATTTCATGATTATTCTGATATGCAGCAGTTTTTTTTCTCTCTTGACAATGCTGGACTCTTTTTATATTCTTTCTGTATCACACCTATTACTTGATGTATTTATTCCCTTATTTACTCAATTACGTGTAGTTACCAATCTAATGCCTCTAACATGGTGCCAGTCAAAGCAGTCAATGCAGAGTCAAGAAGGTATGGGAGTTGCTTTATCTACTCTAGATGAACTTCAAAAGTGGCTTTTAACAATAAAAAACTTTATATTTCACTGGAATTGAATTCATAAAGTAATTCAGAGGAAGATTAATATCTTTGCACTATCTCTTGTATGACACAGACAGGGTTTAAATGCAAATGTTCTTTCGTAGATGTTGATTTACTCATATTTAACTAAAAATAATGATCGTTTAATTAGTCCTAGGTATCTGATGGAATTTGTTGCTATCATCAATAGATATGTTAATTTAACCTACACAATTGAGGTTAACACTGAGGTAAGAAAATACCTTTATTTTTTGCATGAAGTATTTACTAATTTTTGTGTGAAATCTGATAGTTGCTTCTTTATAGTTGGCTGTGTAGAGTGTACTGTATCTCTATCTCATGAACTGTGTTCTGCAAATCACTGGTTATTAGTGTGGAAAAATGCAGTCCCCTTTTTGATGTGAACAGATAGCATATTCATTTCATTCCCAGGAATTGGTATTCATTCAGTATGGTGTTGCTACTAGAGATTTATGGCTGTCTCGGGAAGAAACCACTTCCTGCTTAGGGTTCAAGACAGGGTCTTGCTTGTTTCTCAAACTTACATTCATTAGGAGCTTCTTGATTTTATTTGCTGTACTAAAAGTTCCTGTTTGTATGAGACAGTGAAAATGCACCTGCAACAGCTGGTTTTAGTTTCTCAACTCTAACATAATAGATTCTATCCTGACTTTTTCTAGGCAAGTTCATCTTTCTTAGGCTACTCCATCATGAAAATGGATGGATATGGGTCTACTCTTACCTCCTATAATATTGTGTTTTTTTTTACCTTGACATATGCATGCATACACACAATTGTGTAGCATGACATGTGTTTAGATGTCAGAAAACAAGCTGTGGGAGCCCATTGTTTCCTTCGGCCACTAAAGTTGTGGGGACAAAGCACGGGCCATCAGTCTTGACAGCAAGCATGTTTATGTCCTCAGTAATCTCACTGGACTCACACTTTATTCTTTTTTTATATTTATTTGTTTATTATGTATATAATATTCTGTCTACATGTATGCCTGCAGGCCATAAGAGGGCAGCAGACCTCATTACAGATGGTTGTGAGCCACCATGTGGTTGCTGGGAGTTGAACCCAGCACCTTTGGAAGAGCAGGCAATGCTCTTAACCGCTGAGCCATCTCTCCAGCCCCACTCTTTATTCTTAAGGCTCTGATTTTTCCCTTAATTATCATTCCTGTTTTTCATTGGATAACAATCAATTATTAATGAAGTGTCTCTAGAATGACTCATATTTTACTTTGCAGTCATTTGGAGGACAAATGCTCATTGAAAGATAAGAGCAAAACATCTTTACAAAACAACAAAACAAAACAAAACAGGTTGATATAGCAACAATCTGAAGAAGAAAGAGTACCAGATCTGAGGAGGCAAATTTCAGTGCCTGCAGGAAAAAAAGGTGAACTTGTTCTCAGGACATTTCAGCACAGCATCTGACAGTATTTCATGTTTGCCAAAGAGCGTTGCGGCAGAAACCTCATGTTTAGCCCCTTGCCTAGGACCAAGTTTGTGACAAGCGCCCTTCTCTCTTTTTTTGTTAATTAAAACAACTTTGATTCTCACATTGCCATTCTAGGAAGATAGCAGCTGGACATAAACATTCAGCATGAATATAATTTTCAAGAACTAGCTACTTTTAAAGAAATAATCTATGTAACTCAATTTCACTAAAAACACTTAACCCTTAATAAGCTGTTATTGTAGTTTCTATGCATTTGTTCCTATCAGAATCCTTATGATTCTTTGCTGAGACAGTGTTTATAACTTGGAGACTGAGGAAGTCCAGTATTGGCAGGTTTGGCAAGGAACACTGGGAATTAAGGGTAGCTGTCATAGAATAGGGAGTAGCTCAGTAGCAGGTAAAGGCCCTCCCCACAAGATTGTGTCCTTGGCAGCGGCAACTGAGCAGCAGCGGCTTTCTTGAACTGTTGGCTACAGTTTCTCTTTATTTTACAATTTTTGTTGAATGTCCAAAAAGAAAAAATGGTGTGAAATTGACTTCTTAGAAAGACTTGACATGGGCAGGATCGGACACGCCTGTAATCTCAACACATG
This sequence comes from Microtus pennsylvanicus, assembly GCF_037038515.1. Taxonomy (NCBI): domain Eukaryota; kingdom Metazoa; phylum Chordata; class Mammalia; order Rodentia; family Cricetidae; genus Microtus; species Microtus pennsylvanicus. The sequence continues at coordinate 49,881,866 of NC_134579.1, read as the reverse complement.
GGAGTCAGAGGTGGGAAGATCAGGAGTTCAAAGATCCATAACAAATTCAAGATTGGCCTGAGCTATCGGCACCATACAACTTATCCTGATAAGCCCAAGATGACAAGAAGATGGAGTCATTCCATGTTTCCCAAGTCTGACTCTTCATGACCAAGCTGTTCCCATGGCACTTTAGAAGTAGGTAACCTTTTAGAAATAGAAGTGCCATAGTTGTAGTCAACATTTTCTTTGTTATAGGACTACTGATAGTGGAGAAAATTTTTTAATGATTTCTTAAAATTTGTTACTAAACTGTTTAAGCATATAAGGAAAGTTAAGCCCAGGAATATAACACAGAAAGTGCACTCATCAGTTAGAGAAAAAAAATAAGCTTTTTAATTAATTCATCTAGGTATTTCTCCATTTATACTCTTTTGAAATTTCACAATGTATGTGGAAGATGCAACTGTGTATTATGAATAAGTGGACACATGACAGGTGGCTTAGTAGTTCAAATGGAGCATCTGTGAAAGGGTGCACAGAAAACTGACGGACGGCTTTTTTGAAACACAGCATCGTGAGAATTAAGACGTATCTTAGCATTATATTTTTATTTGCTCTGGTTTGCCCCCCTGATTTCTTGCTCTAGGTGAATCTAGGATAGAGGAGAACTCCTGAGGAAGGCGTTAAGAAATGTCCTAGAGGCATTAAGCTCGTGTGCTTGTGCTGTAGAAGGGCGACAGTACATATAATGGATTTGTGGTTCTGTGCAGGCTCTGGTTGACTTAGCAAGAGAATGGAGACAGTGTTGTCACACCTCCTCTCCCCTCTCAACATTGCCATTTCCTGACTAAATCGAGCTATTTGTTTATGCTCACTCACTAGAATTTAACAAGGAAGAGCATCTGAAAACATCAGCAGTTTTGCGCCGGCACAGAGCACCCTGTGAGTGACCCTGCCGACAAACTTGTGTGGTCCTGAAGGTAGCACAGCTTGCATCTGTCACAGGTGAATGTGCTCAATTAACCAGCAAGAGAGAGAATGTTTCAATTATTTTTTTTAAGGTCCACAAAAAGGAAAATATTTTCCTCTTCATAAGTCCTGAAGGAGAGGTGACTTTGGTGCACATGACAGTTATTTTCCCCTCTCTGGCTTCACAAATAAGGGGACTGAAACAAAACAGCATCCTACACCACGTTGGCGAAGTGATTTGAAACAAAACTTCAAGGGGGAATTTTCAAAAAATAAAACAAAACAAAAAATTAGGAGGCATCAGGGTTTCCACGGATTTTAATATGTTCTTAGACTTCCTACGCTTCTACAATTTTCTGATCTGCTTATTAAAATCTCAGAAGAGGGGACTTGGTGCTGCCTTTGTCTAATTATTTGTAGATAAAAACTCAGACGTCAGATGTCAGGGCAAGAACCTGAATGATTAGAGAAGTGGCGGAGAAGTGACCAGTGACCTCCTGTCTGTGTGGATCCTCCATCCAAAAGGGCCAAGGTACTCTTTCTACGCTGCCCTACTACTTCCTGTCTCTCTCTCTCTCTATCTTCAGTCCTCCAAAACCTGGAAGGTTAATTTTGTTCATTTAGTAGCAAGGTCTGCCCTCTGACTTAAAGAGAACTTTATTGTCAGAATGACATCAAATATCACACAATAACTGAACATAGTCTTTACTGCATAAAATTAAGTGGACAACCACAGTTATGCTCTAACTTGTGCCATTTGGGAAGAAATATTACTTTTAGCTTTTGGGGTAATAATTATGGGGTATTAGTTGTAGGGATGCCTCAACTTAGCTGCTGACTAGTTAACTGAACCACAAGGGTTCCCAAAGTCACATGGTGCTGGGAACCATATTTCATAGAATTGTGAAAACAGAATAAAGTAGTATTGACATTAGAAATGGGGCAGAAATTTAAACTGAAACATGACTAAGAAAGGACCTTGGAATAAAAAAGAATTATGAAGAAAATGATAAAGAAAGTCATCTGTGTTAAGAAAAATATATGATATCTGTCCTGGTTAGTTTTTTTTTTTAAACAATTTGATACAGGTTAGAGTTATCTGGGAAAGGACCTCAATTGAAAAAGAAAATACTTCCATAAAATTGCCTATAAGCAAATCTGTAGGTCACTTTCTTGATTAATGATTGTTGTGGAAGGGTTCAGGTTACTACAGAATGCAGTGGGGAGCAGTGCTACTGGGGTAGTTGGTCCTTGTTTGCATAAAAAAGCAGGCTGAACCAGTGATGGGAGCAAGCCAGCTTTGTTTCTCTTGGTCTCTGCTTCAGTTCCTGTTTTATGTTTCTGCCTTGAGTTCCCTCAATGATGGAATGTGACCTGAGTATAAGTGGAAATAAACCCTTTCTTCCCCAGTTACTTTTGATCATGGTGTTTTGTCACAGCAATAGAAACCTTAACTAAATGTCTAAAGAATGGAACTAAAAGCAAGAACTCTGACCACCTTCCAAGAATGACGATCTGGGGTCTCTTTCTTGTCTGTAAACTGTGGTATATTTATTCATTTACTCTCCTGTATATTCTATGAGTTAGGAACCATATACAAATAGTTTTTTAAACTGAGCCATTTACCTTTATATTTTTTTCTTTTATTGAAGATAGATTCTTTTCTAATACAATATATCCTGATTATAGTTTTCCTTCCCTCTATTCCCTTCAGTTCCTCCCCACCTCCTCTCTTCTCCAGATCTACTCTTTTTCTGTCTCTCATTAGCAAAAGATTCTAAGAGGTAACAACCAAACAAAATAAAATATAATAAGATGAAGGAAAAACTTTCATATTGAAGTTGAACACTGATGACAGAAGTCACAAAATAATTCCCACATCAGTTTAGAGTTTTGAACAATAAAAGGGTTATTTATTTAAGGGAAAACTTACAGATCATTGTCCTAGATAACAATCCTCTGCATGAACAGGAACAGAGTCTAGCAGCCGGAAGTGGGAGCTGGAAGCAAGAGAGGGAGTGCATGCTTTACAGCTACTTTTATAGTATAAGAGACCATGCCCACATGGGCTGGTGTCTTAAAGGCTATTGACTGAAGGAGTGGAATGTGCTCCCACTGCAGAACACAGCAACCTAACCAAAAGAAAAGAGTCCCAAGAGCAGGCACAAGATTCAGAGACTTACTTGAGCTCACAGTCAGGAGTCATAAAAATACTAAGTTAATGGTTATAATGTATGCTTAGAGGACATTGTGCAGAGTCATGTAGGCTCTGTTCTTGCTGATTCAGTTTCTGTGAGCTCATATGCACTTTGTTTAATTTCAGCAGAGGACCTTGATCTCCTGCTGTTTTATATCTCTTTTGATTCTTATAATTTTCCCACCTCCCCTTCCATTGGATTCCCTGAGCTCTGAGTGGAGGGACTTGCTGGAGACCTCCAATTTAGACTCCTTCTGTGTATAATGTCTGGTTATGGTCTCTATATTTGTTCCCAACTGCTGTAGGAGGAAGCTTCTCTGGTGATGAGTAGATCTATGAGTATAGCAGAATATCATCAGGAATCACTTTATTGATTATTATTGTTTAATACCAGGAGTGTTTGGTTTTATCTGAGTACTCTGGGTCATCTACTGTCTGGCTCTTGGTTACCCAAACAGTGTCAGGTATGAGTTCTTTGTGGAGTGGGCCTTAGGTAAAATAAATTTAGGTTAAGATTTTATTTTTATTTGGAGCCTTTCTTCTGCACTCATTTTTTTTCCAGCTGCAAGAGTTGAACATCTACTATTTACTGGGCACTGTCCTAAATATAAAAAATTGACAACAGCCAACCATTTATCATCTGTATGTTTCTTGATTGTTAATGTGATGAATTGTTTTAAACTCCCGCTGCTGTGATTTCTTGACATGATGGACTGTAGTATCAAAATATACACTCAAAGAAACCATTTTTGTCCTAGATGGCTTTTGTCTCTATATGTTATCACAGCAATAGAAAAAAGAAGACTCTCAGCACTGGTTGAGAAATGGATATTATTGACTTACATCATAAGACATTGTGTGTGTGTGTATATCCTTTTCAAATTCTCTTTAACTCATTTATGTAATAAAATATTTATGTTAACATAAAAAGAATTCAGGATCCAGAGTGAATGTTGGTGATATAGTAATAAATAAACACTTAAATTCACTAACAAAAATAGACATTTTAAACAACATATTTCAGGTAATGTTAATATAGGTTAAATTATACAGGTATGAATGGGAGAATAAATTTTTCTACCTCTAATCTATGAGAAAATCCAGCAGGTGTCATATGTTAGTATTCCCAGGGCATTAGTCTCTCTGCTGAGAGGACAGCAAATCACCTAACGTCTATCATTACCACCATCACTCCCAGGATTTCATTCTACTTCTGTATTTCAAGCATTAATGTCACTAAGACAGGCATGACTCACACAGGCACTAAGCAAAACAACATCTTGGTTGTGTGCAGAAAAAGCAGAGCAAGATCATATTCAGATTTTAGGTTATCCTGTGACATTGCCTCACAGCAGATTCAGGGGAACACACATACTCCTTCCTTTTGTGTTACAAGAAAAGGATCCCATTCCTTTCTCATTGGGAGAAGATCCAGCAGCAAGACTCGTAAGATTCTATAAGAAATACTCATGATCAGAACAACAGAAAGGAAAGGTTACTTCCGTGGATGTATACATGCTCAGTGTTGATTTTAAGGACTCTTTATCCAGCAAAGCATTGCTTGTGGCTCAAAGCTGCTTTTTGGTGCTCATGGAACAGATAACAAGCTATGCATGTCTTTTATTACCAATTGATTAGAAATTAGGCTGATGAACAAAATAGAGAAGAGAATTTCAGTTAAAGAAACAGTATATGTAAAGTTATAAAAGAGTGAAATAGTGGCATGCTTGTTTAGGGGTTTATATATAATATGGGCAATTGTTTAATCCTTAGTTTGTGCGTATAAAAATCTACAGTTTTTATTAAGTACTTGCCATATCATAGAAATGTTTACATTGAATGTTATAAACGCTTAGGGAACAAGTGTATAAACCACAGAACAACTTACAATCTTGTCTAATATATAAAAATACTTAATATAAAAATAATTTAGAGTTAAGAGAAATGTCTAATATCTTTTAATATGGCAAATCAAACAGTTGACTCTCTGTTGCCTGCAAGATGTAGTATTCTCAACTCCAGCATCACATCTGCCTGCATGCCCCCATGCTGCCTGCCATGATGATAATGGACTGAGCCTCCCCAATTAAATGTTTTCTTTATAAGAAAAAAAAATCTACAGTTTTCATGAAAATTTTCTTCAGAAAGAAAATGCTGTGATTATCAATTTTAAACTTCTACTTTCTTCTTCTTTAGGAGCATTGAGATTGGGTCTATAGCAGAAGTTAGTCACATGACTTTATTAAGAGATTTGGTTTCATATGAATACTTGGTTGACTATGACTTAATATGAAGTATATGGCATGACCAAACACATAGTCATTAACTAACTAGACATTCTGATGCAAGAGTTGGAAAGTAACTATTAAAGGTCCGTCCTGGTGAAATCTCTAGATGTTTTTTTCCTGAGGTGTGCTTGTCTGAGTCCTCCATTATATGAACTATCCACCATATGTCTAATTAGTACCCTACTCCCCCAGGTTTTCAATTAATTAACTAATTAATATTTTGCTTTTTTATTTGCGTGTATGTATGTTGGTGTGTGTACTTCACAGCACTTACTTGGAGGTCAGAAGACAACGTGTAGGTTTCAGTTGTTCTCTTCTCATACCATGTGATTCTTGGGGATTGAATTTGGTCATTAGGCTTAGTGGTGAGCATCATGACTCACTGAGCCATCATCTCAGACCCCTTCTAGCTTTTTAAAGTGCCCCAAAGTGGCTTCTGCTACTTTTGCCTCTCCTGAGTCAGATAAAACTGACTTATTGCTGACACCACAACAAGGATGAGTCTTATATCTCTGCCAGTAGCTTGTCTTCCAGGTCTAGGGCAAAATGAAGACATCTATATTAGAGACTTTCTACCCTCCTAATGCCATGACTTCAATGTGTTCCTCAGTTCTTCATCTTGTGGTGACCCCCACCATAAAATTATTTTATTGCTACTGCATAAGAGTAATTTTCGTACTGTTACAAATTCTAATGTAAAGTATCTGTGTTTTCTGATGGTCTTAAGGAACCCATGAAAGGGTCATTCTACCCCTAAATGGGTTATAACCCAAAGGATGAGAATCACTGGTCTAGATAGATGTTACAGATCAAATGGAATATCTTAGACTTATTAGTGATCTTCTAAGGTACTGGAGAGGAGAGATAGGGATTAATACCAAATCATGGAAGACAGATAATGAAAGCAGGATATCATTAATACCCTCTTACATATAGGCCCTTCAACATTTGCTTGTTTGAAGAGCCTAGGATTTGCCCTTAGACCCAGTTTTACCTTTTTTTTTAACATAATAAGGACAGAGGCAAGAGAAGATAAGAACTGTCGGTAGTATGTCATTGTTTTAATTAACAGTGCATTTTATTAATAAAGAGGGAAGACATGCCTTGTATATTTGTTAAAAGTAGCCTATCTTATACTTAGTGTCCTATTTTTATCTTGGTTTGGGATAATATGGAAAGATGTATAAACTTTCAATGAGCTTGCATTATAATGGTAATATTGGCAGGATCTGTTTTTCAAGCTAATTTGACTGTTCATTGTTCATTCTATTGTTTCAGTTCTTTGTAATTTTTGTAAAGTCTGTTTCCTTTTTATTGTAGAAAGTACACAAAGTAAAACCTTGAAAGGACAAAGTAATTAAATAGAATGAAACTGCATACAAAACACATTGTAGAATAGTATAACCGAGTGTGTTTCAGATAAATGTATTTAAATATATCTAGCATAGTATAATTTTAATTTTTTATTATTCAGCAATAAGGTATGTCAGTAATGTTTAGTATGTTTAGCTGTTTTGCAATCATCTGTGTTCAATTACAAGTATAGCTTGTAATAATACTCAGCAAAACATTAACATGACAATTAAAACAGAATTCAACTTTCCATTAAATATTTTCTTAAATAATGTATTTATTAAAATACTTCAACAAGTTTGAAAATGAAATCTGTATGTGCATGCATGAGTTTGAATATGGGTGTGTACATGAATGTGCAAGTGTGTGTGTCATGTTGTAGAAGGTATGAACAAATATAAAAGGTCAAATACAGAAGCTAGATGAGAAGCTGCATTGTTTACTGATAAAGTACATTAGTAATATGCAAAGTAATCATGTCCTTGGTAGATAGATGTGTCAACTGGAGATCTAACCTTCAAAATCTTATACCTGGAAATATTCTTAACATCTGTCAAAGAGAAGACAACATAATTCTATTAGAATTACCTATTGCAAAAAATCTGTGCTGATGTTTTGGTTATGATTATTATAAATAACCAATCAACCAAGCAACAAATTCTTTTGTTTTATTTGATTAATTTTGTTTTATTTCTAAATAAAACAGGGATTGTTTAATAAGAAAGAAAGGAACTCCCAATAGGAGTTGGCTAATGAGCTGGGGAAAGGCATATTTTCAAAAACATACTTGATTAATTTATTAGTCATACAAGACTAATAAATTGGCATACAAAATAATGTTTTATCATATCTTCATACATATGTTACACTTTACTCAATTCTTATCCCCCTCCCTGATGACTTTCCTTATGTGTTCTTTACTTCCAGCTGATTTTCTTCTTCCAGAGTTAGTCTCCATTTCCCCTACTACATCTATTCTATTACCCATGTCCAACCTCCAACCATTTTTATGTCATCTTCTTTCCCTTCAATATTCACTTTTAAGTTTTCATAATAAATACACACACATACACACATACATATGTATACATACATATACATACATACAGTACATATAGACTTTTACATTTATGTTCTACATATGAGATACATGTGTAGTACTTTTCTTTGAGATTGGCTCATTTGGATTAACATAATGATTTTAAATTTTATTTATTTCTCTACTGTAGTGCAATTTCTAATTGATCTTAATAATAAAAACCTGGAGTCATATATTAGGGGTGAAAGCTAAAAGATCAGAGAAGCAGAGCAGCCAGACACTAGTTTTTATCTCTATGAAATCCTCAGACCAAATGGGGTATCCTGTCTCTACAAAGCCCCAGACTGAATGTCATGAGCTCCTGTTTCCTTCTGCCTTATATTCCTCTTTCAGCCCAGCCATATCTCTTCTTGTCTCCACCTCCATAGTACTGGGATTAAAAATATGTGACTCCCAAATGCTGGGATTAAAGGTGTGAGGCACCACTGCTTGGCTCTGTTTCTCTTTCAGACTGGAACAATCTTGTGTAGCTCAGGGTGGCCTTGAATTCAGAAATTCATTTGCCTCTGTCTCCTGGGATTTAAGGTGTGTGATATCACTGCCTGACCTCTATGACTAATTAGTGGCTTAGCATCACACTCTGATCTTCAGGCCAGCTTTATTTATTCAAGCACAAACAAAATATCACCACATTTTCCTTTTTTGTCTAAAATAAAAAGAAGGTTATAACTAATATAAGAAAACGACATACAATAACTATAGTAACTATAAACAATACATACAGGCAATAAATACATCACCAATGTCTAGTCCATTTGCCTTGACAAATGCAGAAAAAAAATACTCCATTTTCTAGCCTATCTTGGTGAGTTTAAAGTCTTATATCTAATTCACTTTTAGGTACAAACTCTTGTACTTAACTCACCTCCTAACTTGCACTACCATCCAAAACTATGTTTTGTTGTCTCTCAACCTTAAACACTTTACACCTCTTTAGTGAGTTTCTTTTGTAATTCTGGTAAACAAGAAAAATTATAGCTATAATTATTTAGTCTTCAACTCATTCAGAGACCCAAGAAAGAAATAATATTAGCTGAGTAAGCCGGATGTGCAAACAAACAGCTTCGAAAAATATGTGAAATGACAGAAACAGCTGGCTGCTTGGACAGTTACTGAAGGTTCTTCTGAAATATTAGGGCATCTGCCTTCAACCTAGAATATTTGACAGATTTTAATGAAGCAGACTCTTCGAAGGACTGTCCCACATTGTTCTGGCAATGTCTGGCAGTCACTCTCTTCTGTGTCCTGCTTGTGCAATTTGAACAGCATGTTAGCAGTTGAGGAAATGGCACCTTCTTTCTCAGTGGTGTACTTTTGCCACAAAGAAAACTACATGGAGTTTCTTTGATACCCATCATTTTTTTTTCTGAAGTATATTGGTGCTACCAAAAGCAGACCTATATCATTGTCATAAAAAAATTTATGGTATTAAAACATTTTAATCCCATATTCTGTAGATCTCTGAAATGTTTGAAGGTGACCTGTTTATCTCAAATAGATCTCTGTTTGACCTTAAAAACATACCTAATATTACTCAAGTTCTATTGTAATGGATGACTAAGTTCTAACCTGCATCTCTTTATTATCCTAAATAGTTGGTAATAATAACTTTCAAGGACTAGAAATTTGCATTACAATGTTAAATGAGCTGTATAGAAGCAATACATTGAACAAAATTTAAAATGTATGTATAATATATTCTAAAAAATAACTTTAAATTTGTATCAATATACAAAAATCCATATCGATATAAAATATTTAAAACTAGTAGTTGCTTTTTTTGGTTTAAAAGTAGTCTCAAAAATCTACCTTTTTATCCTATTTCTATATACTCTCTTTTTTCTTTTCAGAAATCTACCCTTTTATTTTTTTCTACCCTTATATTTTATCATATCTCTATGCCCTCTTTCTATAAGAACAAGGACCCTGAATCTTATCACATTTGTTCAACATTTTTTTCTGATCATTACCAATAGCAACTTGTAACCAACTCTAAATAATGACAAATATCCACAACCCATTGAATGACCAAAAACCACCCACCCCACCTCTTGGGATTGTGGATGTCATGTTCTTAAATTGACTTCCTGTTGTCTGGGGGTAATGTCATATTTAGGGGATCCTGAAAAGGAATATTTGGGTTAATTGTTAAGTTCTGGGAGAGGTAGCTGTACCATTTGTTGTCTAGTCTCTGAGAATTAAAAATGTGCAGGACTTGTCTTAAGTTCTTGCTAGAGTAGTTTTTAAGGCTGGAGCATCTCAGTTAGGCACCTCAAAGTTTTCCTGAGCAGTGTGTAGTCCAAAGCCACACTTTAGATGGTATTTTTCTGCTTAGTGATGTTATCATAGTCCTGGTGGATTTGTCAGTGTAGGACCCCATCCTTCTTTTGGAGATTTCGAAGACTGCTGTCATGGTCATGGCTCACTACAGAAAACTGGTTGAGACTCAAACCTGAAATCATGTACAGGAAACTAGATGAAGTCTTTTTCTAGAATTAGTTAGTACTCTATATGACCATTAATATTATTATCAAAAGTTTAATATGTCTATATATTAATCTTATGTTTTGAGATAATATGTATACCTTAAGAAATGCTTTAAAGAGTCAAATAAAAACAAAAGAATTATGAAATTCATGACAATAAAATAGTCTGTAAATTTTGGTTTTGCCTTTGTGTCATAGCAGGTGGTTCTTGTGACATGAGACAGAGATTTTTAGATTTTACTTTAACAAGTATGCTTGGGTTTAGAGAAGGAGAAAGCCACACTCCAAGTCCAAAGCTAGCCTTAATTTTCAACTGGACTGGGACTACAAAAACTATTTGCTTTGTGTGTCTGTAGAGAGTAGCAGAAACAAACATTTGAGAAGATCTATGGAATTTTACCTTGCTGAAAATATGATGAAAATAGGCCAATTACTCTTCTCCTTGGGGCTTTTTAAAAATGATTTTTGTCGGGACTGATTGGAGTCCTGGCCTCTAGCTGCTCTTCCCTGCTAGTGGCCTTTTCTTGCCCTCTTGATTTGAGCTTCTGAGAGAGGTGTCAAAGTTGTTTATCAACCATACTTTCTGAGCACACATTGCCCTGGCCTTGACCAAGGATCAGGTCATGAGGTTTTCACCTGTTGACCTACCTGGCTGGATTAGGTATAAATGTCTGTTCGTCCACCTGGCTCTGTTAGGTGTAAAACCTCCGTGGTCCTGTTTAATAAAGGGCTTCTTCTACCAGCATCTTGAGAAGTATATGTGTGGTCAATCCTGACGTCCTTCGCTCGGTTTTGGTTCCAGGCCATGCAGGTGCGGCAAATTTTGATTTATGATTTTTCCTAAAATTTTTGTTTTATTTTCTAAAATTTGTCTATCATTAAGAGTAGTATGGTTTTTAACATTAGGCATTAAATTCCTTAATTGTCCTGGGGGAACAGTTTCTTCCACAATGATAGGAAATAACTGAACTGAATTTGACATGGGGGCCTGTGAGAGGCTCCTCAAGGAGTTTCCCAATGGCAAAGGATTACCTTGACTGTCTCTTGTTGATCTACATTCATTTGTCCAATGCCTGCCCTTTCCACACCTTCTGCATAATCGAGAAGGGAGGGACAGTCTATTTGGATTATGATTAGAAACACATTGTTTCTAGGAATACTCTGTTTATAACCCCCTTGTATATGACCATATTTGCCACAACTGAAACACTCAACATTTGGATTTTTCTTCAGACCTCTGGAAATCACCTCTCCTATTCAAGTATCATCATGATCATGGGATTTACTATTGATCGTTTCTTGGATCCATTCCTTCAAGGGTGTTGATTTTACTTTTAATGGCCTAATTACCATTTTGTATTGTACATTAGTATTTTCAAAAGTCAGAGATTCAATTATTATTTCTCTAGATTCTGAATTTTGCAGCATTTTTAAAATATTTATTTATTTATTATGTATACAACATTCTGTCTGTGTATGCTTGCAGGCCAGAAGAGGGCACCAGACCCCATTACAGATGGTTGTGAGCCACCATGTGGTTGCTGGGAATTGAACTCAGGACCTTTGGAAGAGCAGGCAATGCTCTTAACCTCTGAGCCATCTCTCCAGCCCCTGCAGCATTTTATTTACTGGTACAGTCAAATTTTGTAAGTAATCAGTGAAGATTTCTTTTGTGCTCTGTATAACTTTAGTAAATGACTCCATTTTCTTTCCTCCTTCTTCAGTTCTGTCCCCAGCATTCAAAGCTGCTGCATGGCATACATCCAGGGTGTGATCATCAGAGACATACTATCTCTGTATACATCAACATAATCTTTCCAAGGAGTTAATCTTGGGAGATTCCCATACCTCTAGCCCTATTCCATTGTTCAATGGTCAGAGCCTCATCTTTCTACCAAGTCCTCCATTGCAATTGTGTACTAAGCTCCAAGACTGCTGTAACCAAGTCTCCAGTCTTCAGGGATAATTCTATTACAAGTTGACCATGAGTTTAACAGCTGCTTCATAAAAGGTGAATGCATGCCTTATGAGACTATTGCTTCCTCAAATCTCCTAAAATCTAACATTTTCACCAGATTCCAGTGAACACTTAAGCAACCTTTGCGATATGTATCATTGGGCAGTTTCTGTAAGGTGGCTGTATAAATTAAGGTTGTTTGTTTGGAAACTTTAGACTGTTCCTCTCTAACCTTATAATGTAATGCTGAAATTGGTTCTCCTTTTAATTTCTGTGTCTGGATTTGAATATCTCTATGATATGTTTTAATAACTTTTTCTAAGGTCTGTATCTTGGTACTCATATCAATCAACTTTTTTAGAGATAAACCAAGATAAGAGAAAAAACACTCTTGTTTCATTCTACATTCTATTAAAAATTCTCAGTTCTTTGTATTTATTTATGTATTTATAAAATTAACTACAAGTTGGCATATAGGACCTTTATTATATGAGGTTATGTTCTTTCTATTTCTAGTTTTTTTTCATGGCTTTTATCATGAAGGGGTGTTAAAGTTTGTTAAAACTTTTCTGCCTCAGTTGACCTGGTCATATGTTTTAAGAGCTTCACTTTACTAACATGCTCATAGTAGACAATGGGGAGATGGTTTCAGAATCTGACCCCTCTACTGACTCTAGGATCAGTGCTATAAATCTTCAGATAAATTTTCAATAGATGAGAAGCTTTTCCAGTTGTAGAGGGCAGTTTTGGACATCTTGACATGCTGTTCATAGCCTGGTCTAGCTTCTTGCTGTGTGTGACCTTTGCTTGCCAGTGTCAGGACCTCCTGTTTTCCAGAGCTGCCTTCCTTGTCCTTTGTCCCCCAAGGTCTGTGGCATGCCAAATTGAGGCTTCTTGACCTGTGGATGCTCCCTGATCTCAGGCCTCTGGGGTAGCTCATTTTTAATTGGTAGGTTCTCTCTCAAGATAGTGCATAGCCTCTGCCCTCTGAGTAATGTAGCAGTACAAACGGGGTTTCCCTCTGCTATGGTAGAGAAGTCACTGTCTCACCAAAACCCACAGAGCTGTGTGTCCAAAGCTGTGTTTGGCTTGCTTCCCAGGGTCTTTCTTTCTGCTTATTTCTAATATGATTTCACTTTCTTTCCTGACTTCTGAAACTTTTCTCTATTTTTGTCTTTGGGATAATATCTGTATTTATTCTGACATTTCTTTCCTGGTTCTCACAGAGGCAGCCTTTAGCCCTTTATATTACCCAGAAGTTCCAGTAAGTTACTTTTCTTTCCTTTGCCCACAGATAGGATCTATTCTATCTACCAATATAAAAAAATACAAAGACAGACGCACAGAGGCGTAGCGGCAGCCAGACGCGGCATAGCGGCGGCCAGATGCGGCGTAGCGGCGGCCAGAGGCGGTGTAGCGACACCGCATTCAGGAAGAGGCTTTGGGAGACCAGCGCCATGGCAGACGCAAGCAGCAGGGCCAGGCGTGCAATAAGGAGAGCAGATTGCCCTACTACAATCAAATCAAAGAGAAATGGATGAGAAGTATAACAAAAAGTTTGAAGAAATGAGTAAATATGTACATGATACCCTGGGAAACCAAGATAAAACGATCAAACAGGTAATGGAAACAGTTCAAGAATTGAAAACTGAAATGAAGGCAAGGAAGAAAATACAAACTGAGGACCAGCCGGATATGGAAAATCAGGGTCAACGAGCAGAGTCTACAGAAACAAGCATAATCAATAGAATACAAGAGATAGAAGAAAGAATCTCAGATGATGAGGACACCATAGAGAAAATAAACGAACAGATCAAAGAAAACAGCAAAGCCAACAAATTCTCAACACAAAACATTCAGGAAATATGGGACACAATAAAAAAACCAAACTTAAGAATAATAGGAATAGAAGAAGGAGAAGAGTCACAGCTCAAAGGCCCAGAAAATATATTCAACAAAATTATGGAAGAAAACTTTCCCAACTTAAAGAAAGATATTCATTTAAATATTCAAGAAGCATACAGAACACCAAACAGACTGGATCAAAGAAAAACATCTCCTCGCCATATAATAATCAAAACACAAAATATACAGGTTAAAGAAAGAATATTAAGAGCTGCAAAGGAAAAAGGGCAAGTAACTTATAAAGGTAAACCGACCAGACTTACACCTGACTTCTCTATGGAAACTATGAAAGCCAGAAGGTCCTGGATAGATGTACTGCAGAAGCTAAGAGACCATGGATGCAAACCCAAACTACTATACCCAGCCAAGCTATCGTTCATTATCAATGGAGAAAACAAGACATTCCAGGATAAGAATAAATTTAAACAATACGTAGCCACAAATCCAGCCCTACAGAAAGTAATAGAAGGAAAATCGCAACCCAAGGAATCCAACACTGCCAACACTGCCTACAATAACCCAGGCATCTAGTGACCCTTCACCAGCACATCTCAAAGAAGGGAGACACACAATCTCTACTACCAAAAGCAATAAGAATAACCGGAGTAAACAACCACTGGTAATTAATATCACTTAATATTAATGGGCTCAATTCACCTATAAAAAGGCACAGGCTAAAAGATTGGATACGAAAACAGGATCCAACATTCTGCTGTTTGCAAGAAACACATCTCAACCACAAAGACAGGCATCTACTCAGAGTAAAGGGTTGGGAAAATGTGTTTCAAGCAAATGGTCCTAAGAAAAAAGCAGGTGTGGCCATATTAATTTCTAACAAAACTGACTTCAAACTTCAATCAGAAGAGACCGAGATGGTCACTTTATACTCATAACAGGAACAATTCATCAGGATGACGTCTCAATTCTGAATATCTACGCCCCCAAAATAAAAGCACCTACTTATGTAAAAGAAATATTACTAGAACTCAAAGCAGACATCAAACCACACACACTAGTAGTAGGAGACTTCAACACACCTCTCTCTCCAAGGGACAGGTCAATCAGACAGAAACCTAATAGAGAATTAAGAGAATTATTGGAGGTAATGAAGCAAAGGGACTTAACAGACATTTATAGAACATTCCACCCAAATAGGAAAGAATATACCTTCTTCTCTGCAGCTCATGGAACCTTCTTGAAAATTGACCACATACTTGGAAACAAAGGAAACCTCCACAGATACAAAAAAATATCAGTGTCCACCTGTGTCCTATCTGATCACCACGGATTAAAGTTAGAAGGCAACAACAATGCTACCACAGAAAGCCGACAAACTCATGGAAACTGAACAGTCAACTACTGAACCACACCTGGGTCAAGGAAGAAATTAAGAAAGAAATTAAAGTCTTCCTTGAATTTAATGAAAATAAAGAGACAACATACTCAAACCTATGGGACACAATGAAAGCAGTGCTAAGAGGAAAGTTCATAACACTAAGTGCCCACTTAAAGAAAACGGAAAATGCATACATTGGGGACTTAACAACACACCTGAAAGCTCTAGAAAAAAAAGAAGCAGACACGCCCAGGAGAAGTAGAAGACTGGAAATAATAAAACTGAGGGCCGAAATCAACAAAATAGAAACACAGAAAACAGTCCAAAGAATCAATGAAACAAAAAGCTGGTTCTTGGAGAAAGTCAACAAGATTGACAAACACCTATCCAAACTAATTAAACGACAGAGAGAGAACACACAAATAAATAAGATCAGAAATGAAAAGGGGGACATAACCACAGACACAGAGGAAATTCAGAGAATCATTAGATCTTACTACAAAAGCCTGTATAACACAAAATTGGAAAATATAAAAGAAATGGACACTTTTTTAGATAAATACCATATACCAAAGTTAAACCAGGACCAGGTGAACAATCTAAACAGACCTGTTAGTCACGAAGAATTAGAAGAGGTTATCAAAAACCTCCCTACCAAAAAAAGCCCAGGACCAGATGGTTTCAATGCGGAATTCTACCAGAACTTCCAAGAAGAGCTAATTCCTATACTCCTTAATGTATTCCACAATATAGAAACAGAAGGGTCATTACCAAACTCCTTCTATGAAGCTACAGTTACTTTGATACCAAAACCACACAAAGACTCAACCAGGAAAGAGAATTACAGGCCAATCTCACTCATGAACATCGACACAAAAATCCTCAACAAAATACTGGCAAACCGAATCCAAGAACACATTAGAAAAATTATCCATTATGATCAAGTAGGCTTCATCCCAGAGATGCAGGGCTGGTTCAACATACGAAAATCTATCAATGTAATCCACCATATAAATAAACTGAAAGAAAAAAATCATTTGATCATTTCATTAGATGCTGAAAAAGCATTCGACAAAATTCAGCACCCCTTTATGATAAAGGTCTTGGAGAGAATAGGGATACAAGGATCCTACCTAAATATAATAAAAGCTATTTACAGCAAGCCAACAGCTAACATTAAATTGAACGGAGAAAAACTCAAAGCCATCCCACTAAAATCAGGAACACGACAAGGATGTCCACTCTCTCCATACCTCTGCAATATAGTGCTTGAAGTTCTACCAATAGCAATAAGACAACATAAGGAGATCAAGGGGATTTGTATTGGAAAGGAAGAAGTTAAGCTTTCATTATTTGCAGATGATATGATAGGTTACATAAGTGACCCCAAAAATTCTACCAAAGAGCTCTTACATCTGATAAACACCTTTAGTAGCATGGCAGGATACAAGATCAACTCCAGAAAATCAGTTGCCTTCCTATACACTAAGGATAAGGAAGCAGAGAGGGAAATCAGAGAAGCATCACCTTTCACGATAGCCACAAATAGCATAAAATATCTAGGGGTAACCCTGACCAAGGAAGTGAAAGACCTATTCGACAAGAACTATAAGTCTTTGAAGAAAGAAATTGAAGAAGACACCAGAAAATGGAAGGACCTCCCTTGCTCTTGGATTGGGAGGATCAACAGAGTAAAAATGGCAATTCTACCAAAAGCAATCTATAGATTCAATGCAATCCCCATCAAAATTCTTCACAGATCAAGAGAAGACAATAATCAACTTTATATGGAGGAACAAAAAACCCAGGATAGCCAGAACAATCTTATACAATAAAGGATTGTCTGGAGGCATTACCATCCCTGACTTCAAACTCTATTATAGAGCTACAGTATTGAAAACAGCCTGGTATTGGCATAAAAACAGAGAAGTCGACCAATGGAATCGAATAGAAGACCCTGACTTTAACCCACAAACCTTTGAGCACCTGATTTTCGATAAAGGAGCTAAAAGTATACAATGGAAAAAAGACAGCATTTTCAACAAATGGTGCTGGCAAAACTGGATGTCAATCTGTAAAAGAATGAAAATAGATCCATATCTCTCACCATGCACAAAAATCAAGTCCAAATGGATTAAAGACCTCAATATCAGTCCGAACACACTGAACCTGACAGAAGAGGAAGTGGGAAGTACTCTACAGCACATGGGCACAGGAGACCACTTCCTACGTATAACCCCAGCAGCACAGACACTAAGGGCATCATTGAATAAATGGGACCTCCTGAGGCTGAGAAGCTTCTGTAAAGCAAAGGACACTGTCACTAAGACAAAAAGGCAACCCACTTACTGGGAGAAGATTTTCACCAACCCCGCAACTGACAAAGGTCTGATCTCCAAAATATATAAAGAAATCAAGAAACTAGACCGTAAAAGGCTAATCAATCCAATTATAAAATGGGGCACTGAGCTGAACAGAGAATTCTCAACAGAAGAACTTCAAATGGCCAAAAGACACTTAAGGTCATGCTCAACTTCCCTAGCGATCAGGGAAATGCAAATCAAGACAACTTTAAGATACCATCTTACACCTGTCAGAATGGCTAAAATAAAAAACACCAATGATAGCCTTTGCTGGAGAGGTTGTGGAGAAAGGGGGACACTCACCCATTGCTGGTGGGAATGCAAACTTGTGCAACCACTCTGGAAAGCAGTGTTTCGGTTTCTCAGGAAATTCGGGATCAACCTACCCCTGGATCCAGCAATACCACTCTTGGGAATATACCCAAGAGAGGCCCTATCATACAACAAAAGTATATGCTCAACTATGTTCATGGCAGCATTGTTTGTAATAGCCAGAACCTGGAAACAACCTAGATGCCCTTCAACGGAAGAATGGATGAAGAAAGTATGGAATATATACATATTAGAGTATTACTCAGCAGTAAAAAACAAGGACTTCTTGAATTTTGCATACAAATGGATGGGAATAGAAAACACTATCCTGAGTGAGGTAAGCCAGACCCAAAAAGAGGAACATGGGATGTACTCACTCATATTTGGTTTCTAGCCATAAATAAAGGACATTGGGCTTATAATGCATGTTCCTAGAGAAGCTAAGTAAGAAGGTGAACCCAAAGACAAACACATAGGCATCCTCATGAATATTAACCTTCATCAGGCGATGAAAGGAGACAGAGACAGAGGAGCACGGGACAGAAATCTCAAGGTCCAAATCAGGAGCAGAAGGAGACGGAGCACGAGCAAGGAACTCAGGACCGCGAGGGGCGCACCCACACACTGAGACAATGGGGATGTTCTATCGGGAACTCACCAAGGCCAGCTGGCCTGGGTCTGAAAAAGCATGGGATAAATCCGGACTAGCTGAACATAGAGGACAATGAGGAATACTGAGAACTCAAGAACAATCGCAGTGGGTTTTTGATCCTACTGCACGTACTGGCTTTGGGGGAGCCTAGGCAGTTTGGATGCTCACCTTACTAGACCTGGATGGAGGTGGGGGTTCCTTGGACTTCCCACAGGTCAGGGAACCCTGATTGCTCTTTGAGCAGATGAGGGAGGGTGACTTAATCGGGGGAGGGGGAGGGAAATGGGAGGCGGTTGCGGGGAGGAGGCAGAAATCCTTAATAAATAAATAAATTAAAAAAAATACAAAGAGAAACAGACCAGATTCTACACAAGCTGATATTCTAGTGGATGAGGTCAGTAAACATTCACTCAAACATATTATCTTACAAATATAAGCTTTCTTAAGGACCTATTTTTTAACTTTCACTAGTGTTTGTATGTGTTGGGGAGTATGCACACATGATTTTAGGTGCCTGTTGAGGTGAGAAGAGAGCATGACATTGGATCCTTTGGCATTGGACTTACAGGTCACTATGAGCTGCTCTCTCTTGGTTCTGGGAACTGAACTTTGATCCTCTATGACAACAGTACACACTCTTAACTGCTGAGATAGCTCTCAAATCCCACAGACAGAAGTCCAATTAAGAATAAAAAGGATAAAAGATAACATCAGAGAGGAGAAAGGAGAATTATGTTTTGGGTATCATGTTACAACAAGTCTTTCTAAGGCGGTATTATTTGAGCATGAAGTGACATAGCATACTAAAAGGAGTAGTAGGAAAAAAACTCAAACCATTATGGTTTCAGCAGATGAAACATGCTGGAAATAACAGTATGTAATTGTTTATTAGTGATAAGCAGGAACCACATCATGAAGAACTTTATAGATAAGATACTGTTTTTAGAACTGTTTTTTTGTGAGAAACTTCTAATAGTTTTGAGTAAGCATATGATATAAATCTATTTTGTATTGGGAAAATATCAGTCTGGCAGCAGAGGGGAGAACAGAAAGGAGGAGACAGAAAAATATGGGAAAATCAGCTGCACAGCTAACAAAATCATCCGGACAAGAGGTATACAGCCTTAATCCAAATTGGAATTGGTGAATGGTGGGCAGTGGTACCACTGACAGAACCTGATTGGGATTTGGATGTGTCAGAAACCAAGAGTCCAAGGATGAACCTGGGTTTTTTTCTGGAGTGACTGAGGAAATTGGAAAACTCCTTATCACGATGAGGAAAGTTGAAAGAAGGGCTGCCTAAGGGAGAGGATAAAAATGACAGGTTCAATAGACCACTTATCCTCTAAGTATTGGATATACAAGTGGAAAGGGAAAGAGACACATAAATACATGTGTTTAAGAGAGTTTCAGAAAAGTATAAGTTTGTGATTCTTTGGCATAGAGAGATGGTTATGTCTTAATTGTTGTTTATACTTATTGAAGCTAAAGATAGAATTTGATCTCTATTATGATTCTTATGAGGAAGTACAAGATAGAATATTGAAGATGTGTCTGACTTATTCTCACTTGAGTAGATTGATCCAATCACACTACTAGTGAATTCATAGATAACAGACAAACAATCTCAAGAGTGGATCTGTTATAAAAGTCCATTTGAATAAGTTTTGGATATGTTCCTTGTGTCTATGTGATACCTTGAAATTCAGCCAGCACAATCTTATGTCAGAATTGTGAGATAACATATACCCTTTTCCTGTATAAAACTTGGTCAGTGATACTGGGTTATTAATAACATAAAATGGATAGAAATAGACAACTCCCAGTTAGTGGAAATGCTTAAGCACTGTTCCTGAGGACACTGTGAAATGCTTGAGGATCAGACGAGACCAAGTGAAAAAAATTCACAAAAGCAGAGAAAATTGCTAAGGAAAATACATATAGTTTGGTGTTGACAAGCTTATGCTTATGTATCAAATCAGATCTGCTACTCGTTTTGAATTACTGAAGTGTAAAGAAAGGTCTTTACATTTCTAAATGGTTGAACAAAAGGATGACCCAATAGTTTATTGGTAAATATTGGTTGTAGATGGTAATGAGTTCCATGAGGACAATTTTTATTATTTATATAATGTACATTGAACATATTCCTCCCCCCATCCTTCTACTCTCCTCTACATGCTAGTCCCTTTTGCTCCTCCAGACAGTTTTGCTTTTATTCTCTATCTCTATCATGTATATATCACAATATATATGCATATATAATTTTTATGTTTTACCAGTTTTGATTTTACTCTCTATCTCTAGAATGTATATATCATAATATATATATATATATAATTTTTATGTGTTGTGTAAACTTTAGAAAGCACGGTGAAAGAAAACAGTTAATATATTTTTTGTGTGACTGCTGTAGTTCTCTCTGGTCTCATTATTGCCTGCAAATCACATAACTTGATTCTTCATTATAGCTGAAAACCACATTTATTTTAAAAGAATAACAACATTTTTGACACATAAAATTTATTTGAAATTTAAATCATAGTACCGAGAAAAAAAGTTTTATTGAACCTAGTTGCCCTCCTAAATTTGTGCATTGTCTGTTCCTGCCATTATGCTACTATAACTGAATTGCATAGTTGCAGCAGAAAAGTCTCTAAAGCTTAAAATATTTACAGAGAAAAGTTTGCCACTTTCCTTTAATCACCAAGAGAAAGCCATGTTTCTAGCAGGGAGAGGCCATGAAAGGTGTCAAATTGTGTGAGAAGTTCAGCTTACAGAAGAGAGTTGTTTTCTGAGTTTGACAGGAGAGGCAAAATTGGTGAACAATTCTAGAATGGCTCTGTATACAGTTAAGAGAAAAAAGCCTCAGAGACAAACTAAAGAGGAAATGGGAACATAGGCAATGAAAAATAAAGCCCTTTAAGAGTAATACTTTAATTATTGTTTCACGACACAGTCTATGTGTACCATAATGATAGAGAACAACACATACTCAGTGCATAGCAAGTCATATTTTCTCTATCATTGTGAATGTAAGTCGCAATGATAAAACTGATCATCAGTGAAGGACAACTACCAAGTAAAGAAAACTATCAGCTTTAGTTAATGTAGGGTTTGTTTGGTAATACATTTTTTTTTCAGTCAGTATTGATGATGTATTTTATTTTTATTTTTTTTATTTTTATAAATTTATTTATTTATTAAAGATTTTTGTCTCTTTGTGCCCCCACCGCCTCCCATTTCCCTCCCCCTCCCCCAATTAAGTCCCCCCCCAGCCCGAAAAGCAATCAGGGTTCCCTGTCCTGTGGGAGGTCCAAGGAACCCCCACCTCCATCCAGGTCTAGTAAGTTGAGCATCCAAACTGCCTAGGCTCCCACAAAGCCAGTGCATGCAGTAGGATCAGAAACCCATTGCCATTGTTCTTGAGTTCTCATTAGTCCTCATTGTCCGCTATGTTCAGAGAGTCCGGTTTTATCCCAGGCTTTTCCAGACCCAGGCCAGCAGGCCTTGGTGAGTTCCCAGTAGAACATCCCCATTGTCTCAGTGTGTGGGTGCACCCCTTGCGGTCCGGAGTTCCTTGCTCATGCTCTCTCTCCTTCTGCTCCTGATTTGGACCTTGAGATTTCAGTCCGGTGCTCCAATGTGGGTCTCTGTCTCTGTCTCCTTTCATCACCTGATGAAGGTTAATATTCAGGAGGGTGCCTATATGTTTTTCTTTGGGTTCTCCTTATTTAGCTTCTCTAGTATCACTAATTATAGGCTCAATGTCCTTGGTTTATGGCTAGAAACCAAATATGAGTGAGTACATCCCATGTTGCTCTTTTTGGGTCTGGCTTATCTCACTCAGGATAGTGTTTTCTATTTCCTTCCATTTGCATGCAAAATTCAAGAAGTCCTTGTTTTTTATTGCTGAGTAGTACTCTAATATGTATATATTCCATACTTTCTTCATCCATTCTTCCATTGAAGGGCATCTAGTTTGTTTCCAGGTT
This sequence comes from Microtus pennsylvanicus, assembly GCF_037038515.1. NCBI lineage: Eukaryota > Metazoa > Chordata > Mammalia > Rodentia > Cricetidae > Microtus > Microtus pennsylvanicus. Next base: position 49,858,972 of record NC_134579.1, on the reverse strand, counting down.
CTGGCTATCACAAACAATGCTGCTATGAACATCGTAGAGCATATACTTTTGTTGTATGATAGGGCCTCTCTTGGGTATATTCCCAAGAATGGTATTGCTGGATCCAGGGGTAGGTTGATCCCGAATTTCCTGAGAAACCGAAACACTGCTTTCCAAAGTGGTTGCACAAGTTTGCATTCCCACCAGCAATGGATGAGTGTATCCCTTTCTCCACAACCTCCCCAGCAAAGGCTATCATTGGTGTTTTTGATTTTAGCCATTCTGACAGGAGTAATACATTTTTTTTTAACTTACTGGTTAAACCACAAGCATAGTTGGGGGGGGGAACATTGATAGATATATATTATCTCTCCCTCCTGAAAATCATCAGAAAGAAGGTGGCATCACTCATATAATAAATGCATCCTATGACCTCATGTGTATAAAAATTCTAGCCCAGAACTGCAAAGATTATGATAATAGCTCTCATAGAAGACTCTAATGTAACAAAGACCTAAGAACCATGGGAATCTCAATGTTTCTAATGAGGACTGAGGTCATAAACTTGAGTCTCCATGATGTACAGAGAAACTATATTTTAAGTACAGCATTTGGGAGAAAGTATTATAGGATTGAAGTTGTCAGAAGAGATCAAGTACCCGGCAAAACAAACAAACAAACAAAAAACTCTACAAAACCCAACACAGGTAAGAATATAGACTGACAAACTGTTCTACAATAACCTGAGCGAAAGACAGATGCTCTGGGCAGATAACATAGAGATGTTTAACGTAACTTACTCCAACTACAACATTTTATTCTTCCCTGAGTATTTACTTTGTAGTGTCTTTAGTAAGGCACACAACTGAAAACAGTCACCTTATACATTTCTGCAATTTGACCATCCAGTTATAGGCTTCTAAAATCTTGAAAAATACCATCAAGGAGAATTAGAGCCTTGAAAAAGCAGAAAAATTAGTTTGGTGTATTTTGTTACAGGAATGGAATAGTTTTGTCAGTTTGAAATCATCAGGGCTCACTTGGGAAGGGAGTCCTGAGGGGAAATTTTATTGATCCAGTTGAGCTGTGGGCATGTCTGTGAAAGCATTATTTTGTTTAAGTTAATTGAAGTGGGAACAATTGCCCACTGTGGATGGACTCATTCCCTGGTCAGGGGCTCCTGAACTGGTAAGCATGGAGAAGGCATGCTGAGCACTGTAGTATAACTCTAATTGGTCTTAATCATAAAAACCTAGAGTCAGATATTAGAGGTGAAAGCTGGAAGATCAGAGAAACTGAGCAGCCAGTCACTAGTTCTTATCTCTACAAAATTCTCAGACCAAATGGGGTATCCTGTCTTTACAAGTCCTCAGACTGAATGCTGTGAGCTCCTGGTTTATATTCCTCTCTCTGTCCAGTCATATTCCTTCCTGTCTCTGCCTTGCTAGTGCTGGGATTAAAGGTATGCATTACCACTGCCTGACTCGGATCCTATTTTAGACTCGATCAACTTTGTGTGGCCAAGGGTGACCTTGAACTCACAGAGATCCTTCTGCCCCTGTCTCCTGAGTGCTGGGCCTCTATGGATAACTATTGTCTAGCTCTACACTCTGTTAGGCACATTTTATTTATTAAAGCACAAACAAAATATTACCACAGAGCACAAGTAAGCGTTCATGCAGGCACTGATTTTTCTCTCTCTGTTCTTTATTGTGGATGTGACTAACTGGTTCAAGTCCCTGCTGCCTTGACTCCCCTATTATGATGGACTGTAACCATGAAGTGGGAGATAAAGTGAATCCTTTTTTCCTCAAGCTGTTTTCATCAGACTGCTTTATCACGACAACGAAAATGAAATACAAGGCGAGCCTTGAGTGCAGATTCTCACGTTCATCTGGTGTTTTACTGAGTAAAGGATTCTTCCTTTCTCTCCATTATAGAATCTTCACTTTTTTTTCGAAGAACTTGGACTTCTCCACATGTAAGATTTAACAGAGGATGATCTTCAATAAACTCTTCCCTTTCTTATCACTCTCCACATCCATGGAAACAAAATATGACCTGGGTTTTAACCAAAGTAAATAACTTCCTTCCCCTCAGAACAGAAAAATCAAGCAAACAAAAATAATATCATCATCATCATCATCATCAACAACAACAACAACATCAAAAATCCAACCAACCAATCAAACAAATAACAAAAACAAACAGCAAGACTCTTTTTCTAAGACAGACAAGCTTTTCTTGGGATCCTGTACAGAAAAGCTAGATGAAAAATTATCTCCTGTCCTCTGGATAGTAATGGTAGTAATGGTTTGTACTTTTGTACAAACATTCCTCCTCTCATGTTAGAAGCCTTGGAAAGTAGGAGAAAGTAGGAAAATCCAGACTGAAGGTAGGATGGGTGAATGGACACTTAAGGAGCATCATTTCTGTTCTTGAAGCCACTATTGTCTGTTCATAAGACGTAATGTCCTTTTTCCCTCTCTCTTTTTTCTTTGGAAGTCAATCAGATTTTTCATAAGCATATAGGCAACAAATCATTATTAGATTAACTACAAGTATAATGAGCTACGCAGAAGTGAAAAAGTAGCCTAGAGTTGATATTGACTGTGATATTGTATATAGAAACTAGGTGCCAGTTTCTGAGTTTCAATGATCTTAAAATAATCTAAGGGGAATTTTGAACATGGTTTTTATTTTTTGTCATATTTCATTCACTGCATAAGTAAGAACATACAGGAAGATCCTGAGTGTCTCCCACACTTAAACAGTAAGTCACTAGGATACTCGGCACTCAAACAGTCTACTTACATTTCAAAACATTCTCCTACTCTGCTGTTCCAGCATTTTGTCTCAGCATTGGCTGGGAAACTGTTGTCGATGCAATCAGCAGTTATCTCATTATGAAACAAATCAGCACAGCAATAAATCCAATATCAGGAAGACTCAAGGACAAAAGCCAAATGTTTTCGTTAGTGGACTTGTCTCACAAACACAGGGCAATGGGAGAGCAATGGAAAAATGATTCAATGGAAATAATACTTCGAGCATAGGCAATTGTCAGTTGCAAAATCTTTACTTCTATTGATCTCAGTACAATCTGTGCTGCCAAAGAATGCTGTCATCCATAAGAAGCTCTGGGAGGTTTACAGCACAGCAGGACACTTCAGCGTCATCATTTATACAAACTAAGGAAGAGACAGCCCCTGAATGAAGCTGATCTGGGGCAGCGTGCTTATTAAGGCAGCTTGGAAACTCATTTTGGGTCATGAAGATGCTGACTGATGTATTTGAGACCTAATATAAAATTATTTCAGCTATTACAAGTGGCCAAAATGATTGAAATAGTCTAAGAGAACACTCTAAAAACATATGTAACAAATTTTAATAACTAAAGAAAAATACTCAGTAGGAAATAGGTCTTATCAAATAGTAAAATAAGTTTTCAGATGAATAGGGAGAGTGAGTGAGATCAAGGTTAAATGTCAAAGACTTGAACAGCTTGGGTATCAGATTAGAAAAATCTCAACATAGTTCTTCGAGGTTCAATCATGTTTTAGTAAATGACACACTTCTTTGCTTCAGAAATAATAAACAGCTGCATATTTATCTATGAATTTTCTTGTGTTTATAGGATTAAGTGTAAGAGTAATAAAAATGCTTATATAATATGTCAATCTGTTTTCTTTAGGTGCTTTGCATAGATCTTAGTCATTCTATGTGTCTGGTGGATATCTGTGACCTACAAATAGCTATAACTTGCAACTGGGCAAAGCAAGATCCAGAAAGTATAAAGAATGTTCCCACCACCACGCCCAGAATGAGGGTCAGCATCTTTATCACGTATTTGTCATTTCTATCTAGCGTTAGCTCAATTTCTCCTGCTTTTCCTGAATAGAGGACATCAGTATATTTGTATCCTCAAGAATCAAAATACAATGGAAAAGGCACTAAACTGATAATAAAAGAATCATTGTTGTTCTCCTGACAGTTCTAAAACTTACATTCTGATATTGATAGACAATTACTCAACTGTGAACTGAGTGTGTAGACATGGATACAGAGATCTCAAACTAATTTTAGTAATATTGAGATTCTGCAGATGTGAAGCAGGTCAACCTGTCAAATAAAAGGAGTTAGGGATGTGAATTTCATTCTTACTATTGGGTAGTGTTCTTTCTTTTTGTCTCCTGTGTTTTACCATATTGGATGGATTCAGAGTAAGTTCTCAAGAAGCTAAGATTCAAACCTGAATCTACTTTCTGCTTTGAAATCCTTTCTGGTAGACTGGATTTATGTGATGATACATTGTTATAATAATATCTTTTATATCCTAAGAGGCTGGAACTATTGCTGGATCTCACAGTCAGAATTAATAATACAGCCTAAGGTCGCTTAAGACATAAGACTGCTATCTTACTATGTACTCAGCTTTTTCGTTTAACTTGCCTTTAAGGCAACTTTACTTGCCTTATGGTTTCCTGGACATTCAGCTTTTACAACTGGTGTGAAAGTATAGTTATAATCTTAAGTTGTGTACTCTTCCATGCCTCTGACACAAATAAAGCTTGGGTATTTGAAAGTGTATTGTGATAATCACTTGTTGGAAACAGAAAATGTTTCCAACAGCAGCCTTATAAAATGAATAACCGCTATAAATACTAGAAGTGGCATTCTGTCATTGTTCGATAGTATTTGTCCGTTATCTAGATCAGTTGGAGTCAGTTGGATTTAGTGACTTAATCCCTTGTAAAACTCTGTCAAAGATATCTGTATCCGTCATTTCTTCCTCATGCTATGCTTTATGTGATGTTCAATAAATAATAGTGCAAAAGTCCTTTGTTAGGGATGATAGAAGATATAGGGAAAGCAAAGTATAAAATTCAAATCTGGGCTCTCTTTTGATTAAAAAAATGCTAAAATCAAGTGCATTGATTTTTGTCCTTAATTTACTGACAGTATTTGTGACTCTGAGTTTATCATTGACCCCTTCAAACCAACATAGACTTAATTGCCTGTGTCACATTCTCTTGTTTGCTTTTTCAATGTTTTTTAATTCTAATTATGAAACTCTAAAACAAATGGAATGAGAAAGCATTTTTTAGTAGCAATCAAATTAGAACTCACAAGTTCATTTACTGGTGCTAGTTTTAAATACATGTACAAACACATATGTTCGTATTCATATACATGCAATGGTCACAACCATCTATAGATCAATGTTTAGTTATATTTATTCATTATAAGGTCATGTGCATTCAAGGCTGTGTGTGCATGCGCGTACACACACACACACACTCACACTCACACACACTTTTTTAAGTTCATGGGCATCATACTTCCCTCTTTTCATAATGTTCATTAAATAGATCCATTCTAACTAGGTTCAACTACAAAGTTTTTATGTAACTACTCTAGACTACAGTACAAAAGGGAACTGAATTATACAGCAGGTATTATTAATCACTTACTGCTATAGACTATGTGGATTTGCAAGACATCTATGTCCTTTAGGACCTTAGCATGCATGAAACACTATCAGACAGCATATAATTAAGTGTTAAACTCCCTGACACATGTTAAATGTACTGGGAATTTCAGAGTGAAGAAAAGAAATGGGAATTAGCAAAGTCAAATAAAACTCTGAGGGAATGAGACCTGAACTAGAAAAAGAAAATGAAAGGGAAGAAAGATTTCTATCTGTTTCCCAGGTTTCTTTGCCTCACATAATGACATGTGTGTGGATTCTAGACAGGATGTAAAAAGCTTCAGAAGAATATTTCTATAGTTAAGGGCATATCTTTATCTGTTACTCTCTCTTTCCTGTTATATACACATTACAGCAAGGACAATGAGATGAGCTCACCCAAGGAAAATGGCAAGAATTTTATGAATAATAATGAGAGGGCTGCTGAAATGGCTAAGTGGGTAAAGATGCTTGCTGCCAAGCCCAAAGACCTTAGTTTGGTCCCTGAAATCCAAATAATGGAAACCACATGATGAGAAAACCAAAACAGCTTCTCTTAATTGTTCTCTGACCTCCATATGCATCCGGCTCCCTCATATACAAACAAAATGGATAGATATTAAGAATATTTTGATGATAGTAAGAAAATATGTGAAATACATTTCACATACATAAACAGTTATATAAAATTAGCCAAGTGCTTATTGGTTTGGATTTAGAGTGGGTTCTGATTTGGGGAGCCAATGTAATGTGTTTATGTTTTAACATCTCTTAAATATCAGATGAGCTTCACATCAACATTACAGTTTGTACTGAAAAGTGACCAGACTTAGAAAAATCATACTCACCAGATTATTGCAAATCCCAATCTGGACTATCTGTGCCGAGTTTCCACTAATTTCTTTTAGATTGGCTAAACATCTGGAGACATGTGCGACAGAGAAATGGAGGGTGGAAGTGAATCCTACTGTCTTCCTCAGTCACAGACTCTAGAACAGGTAAGTCTATCTTCAAGATTCAAATAACATAGAGCTTAAACAAGAAGAATATTTGCCTTTCTCTGTGATTCAAGCATGAGTAGAGAAACACTTTAGAGCCCCTTTGGAGCAACTTGTCTTTCTTCCTAATTTATGGGGAAAATTGACATAAGAGTATCATTCTTGTAGTTAGTATATTCTTTAGATCTGATTATCCATCTCATTCTGTGTTCACAATAGCAGACAAATCACTTTTGTAATTGGTGTAATAAGGTGGGGATAGCAATAAAAATATAACTAAGACACAGAAATAATAGCATCTAATTAGAGCTAAGACAGGAAGAAACCTTGTTGGAAATGTGTCATAATGCCTTTTTACAAGGCACTGTAAGGGACAGTTTGAAGTCACTGGTCGGGAGATAGGACATATAGAAGAACTAGGACCCTTGTACTAGCTCAGCCAGACTATGTTTGCTTCTCTCTGTAGGGTTATTGATTGTAGGTGTCTGTTTTTTATTCTTGAGACAAGATTTCCCTATGTAGCTCTGGCTGGTCTGAAACTAGCTTTGTAGATCAAGATGACCTCAAACTTGCAGAGATCTTCCTGCCTCTACTTCCTAAGTATTGGCTTTAAAGGTATGTACCACTACACCTGGTGCTATGTGGTCTTTTCTATATTGAACATTAGCATTATAGTTCTAACAGTCTGTTCATATTTAGTGAGTGCCAGAGAGGAACAGGTACGTAGAGATGTCCAGAAGGAAAAGGTTCCATTTTTAATACTTCTTCACAAAAGCCCTTTAACTTGTTTAGATTTAGAGAAAAACAGAGAGACATTTATTTAATAGGTATACTATGGAAGCTATAGTGGCCACCTACAGGCTGAGAAAAATAATGAAAACAAGAGAAAATGCACATGGAGCTGGCCCAGTGACTGTAGAGATTGTTGAATTGATTCTCTCTGAAATCCAAGGCAGCTCAAGTCATCTACTCTCACAAAGACACGCCGAGTCCCATGTGCAATGCTCAATTTGATGAAATGAGCAGGAAACTAAGAATCTGATGATGCTGTAGGTGAAACAGGCGAAGATTCCCAAATGATTTGTCTTGATGACCATGGCAGTTCAGGTCTGTGCTGGTGACTCTCATTCTGTCTTTTCTTAGCCTCATTTTTACTAGTCGAGGGTTTGATAAACTAAATTAAGGAAACCAATTAAATCAGAGATGGTGCACAGAAACCATAGAAAGGAATGAAGCTGGGCCTTGGTGATGCATGTCTTGTGGTTCCATGTGCTTATGAATGGCTGCTTCATTGCCCAAATTACCCATCTTGGGAGAGAGAAATTGAACACTTTCAATCAATGTCTATCTTTGGTTCAAATAACTACGGCCACAAGTGAGTGATGGTCAGGTTAGCTCGTAAGAGTTGCTTTACTATATTTATGTGGCCCTAAATTATTCTTAAGGCTGAACTCTTGTGGTCTAGGCAGATATCACACAATGAAAACTACTGTATTAATTTTAGTTCTTAGTCCCAGAGAACCTGCTTCTTGTGTATGTTCTGAAAAAAGTGATTGTCAGAACATGGTCCAAGAATGAATTCCTGTGAGGAGATTTCTGAATGTTTGTGAGAAAACTCCAAGAAACCAAGATGAAAGTCTTGAGACCTCAGTCTTTTCAAAAACACAGAATTTTTCTTGGATTATGTTTTTGTGCCCCTTCCAGGTATAGCAGATAGAAGTGAGTTTACTTCAGATTATTCTTTACAAATATTAATTACTGTTATTTGGGTATATGCCTCTTATGAATGTATACTCTATACATTTGACTATTTTAACCCTCAAAGTATACATTGTCTGATGTGCTGAATGAAGTTAGCTGTCACAGTAGATGTTAGCCTACCTCATTTATTGCCTCCATTTTCCTAGACCCAACCTCCTCTAGAGCAGTGAACAAGGGATAAATCAAACTAAAAAGAGTTTTCCTTTGCCTCCTCTATGGTCTTCAAATAGTATCTTATAAATGCCATTGTTCTAAGTCAACGGAAAGGATGAGGGTGCTTCTATTAATTTAATTCTCAATTCCCTGATCACTCATATTTAGAGGATTTGACTCTTGGTAAATATAAAGCCAGTGAGTAACTGGGAGGGTGGGCACTTTATTTGTAGATATTTTAGGCAAGGCCTTTGGGGTGCATATGTGAGGTGCACATGCTTATATCAATTTTATCAACCACAGGATCTCCCGCAGTGTCTTCCTTTTGAACAACTTCTCAGGCCACATTGAAAGACAAATGAAACTTGACAGGGACATCCAGCCACCTTGTGGATTGTATTTGCAAGAGGATGATTGGTCTGTATTTGCCGAACATACATCTTACAAAAGATCCCTGTGCACTTTTTTTTGGATTGCCCGTGTTTTGTGGAGTCAATTTATTTTGATTTGGCAAAATAAGGTAAGAGAATGCAGGGGCATTATGCACAAGCCTGTCCCAGTTAGCTAGAATGTTCTAGAATCAGGAAGAGAGCACTCAGATTATGGTGCAG